>NC_133912.1:8542539-8842539 GCF_964199755.1 Larus michahellis | reverse complement strand
CCAGGCCCCTCCGCTTTACCGGCTCCAACCAACACCCCCGTCCCGCTCCCCGCAGACGCCTTTTTACCATCGGAACGGGATGTGGGACACGGTCGGTCGGGAGATGAGTGATGCCCTGGGTGGTCTCTGCTGAGGGAAACCAGAAAAGCGCAAGGGCAGACCCTCAGCACCTCCCCGAGGGGGCGCGGACCCAAAACGGAGGGCTCCCAGCTCCCTTCTCAGCACCATCCTACCGAGGGAAGGCAGGCAAGTCACAGCTTACCTTGCACCCCGGGTTCTCCCACTGTTGCTCAGCCAAAGGGGCAAATTACACAAGAACTGTCCCTTTCGGCTCAAACGTTGTGCTGGCGGCACCTGTGCTCCTACACCCCCGTGCCCACCGGCACCCTGCCATGCCCACGACGGGGGGACCACCAGCCCACTGTCCGGTGGCAGTCCCTCCCACGAGCCTTTCGGACCGACACGCAGCGTACCCGCATGCGGGAGCCTCCGCCTGCGACCGCAGCAGAAATAAAACCACCACCATTCAGAAAAAGTGTAATTAGCAAAGATTAAACAGCCAGTAGCTACGCTGGCAGCTGGGTGGGAAGACACAGACGACCACCTCCCCGTAGAAGAGGGGTCGCTGCCTCCCTGCGCCCACCGTGCACCCTCCGAGAGCTCTGCCGGCCCTGCCCCGCACCGTGCCCAGCGCCGGCAGGAGGCACCGAGCCCGCTCGCCCCCATCACTAGAAAGCGCATATACTGCCGTGTACAAAATCCTTCCTGTCTTCTTTTACAAACCCATCTCGCCCCCTCTCAACTGGGACCCCCTCATAAAAATAAGAAGAGACAGGCCTTTCCTGGCATTTCCTTTTTCTGAAAAGGCTGTAAAATTTTCCAAGCGTAGCCAGAGCCAGAGCAAAGTTTGTCAGGAGCTCAGCTCATTAGGCGGCTGCTCAAGGAGCCCCGCGGGAGGCGCAGGCTGCATAATTCAAAACAGCTTGGACCCTGGAAAAGAAAATAGAAACCAGGCTGCGAGAGCGAGGGGGGCAGCTCCGGCTCCGATGTAACCTCTGCTCCGGGAGCGCCCCATCCGCGGGGCTCGAGAGGAGCCCCGGCCCCAGCGTTCGGTGCTGCGGCCAGCCCGAGAGGAGCTGGCACCGGGCAGAGGAAATTCCAAGCCTGTTGCTTCTGGCAGCCGCGCCGGGCCCTGGCTAGGACCTCAGCAACCTGGAAACCGGCTACTCAGCAATTTTCTTGCCATCCAGAGGGCTTGTTCTGAACCACAGTTTCACTTCCCCCTCCCTGCACCACAGCCCAAGAGGCAGGGAACACCAGAGGCAAAAAAACCCCACGTTCGCTCAAAGGCTGTCGTGACCGAGGCCCCCCCAGACTGCTCCGCTCCGGGACAGCAGTCTGGAGCTGCTGCCGTCCTCCCCGTTGCATCTGGGGGCGGGGAGAGCAGAGGAAACTTGCTTGGACCAGCCCTAGGTCTCCCCGGTGCCTTTTGCTCCTTGCCAGAGAAAAGTTCAAACAAGGCTGCGCGGAGGCAGGACACAGGCAGCTTTCAGCCCAGCTGAACTGCCGCGCTCGAGGCTCGCCTGCGGCTGGACTCGCTCCGCTCAGGCCCAGTCTGGCCCCGTCCTCCACTGCAGACCCGTGCTGGAACGAATCCTGCCGAGGAAGTGGTGAAAGCTCCAGTGCTGCGGGGGTTTCCACAGCCTTGGCCAGCTCGCCACCGGGAAGAGTCGCCCGGAGACGCAGCCCTTGCTCTCAGTTACTGCCCCTCGAGCTCCCCATCCAGCTCCTCCGCGCCAGGGCTGCAGGATACCTACAGCGTGGCTACTCAGGACCCTTGCGACCGCCCTCTTACAAGCCGGCATCCTCCACCAGCTGCAGCCTCGCACCGTGCCTTTCCCGAGAAGCCAGGAGCCCAGCGCGGCATAAGAACAGAACCGAGCAACAGCCATTCCACCCGCTGCCGAAACCCCTTCCCATCTGAAGGGGAGCACAACTGTTCACCGGTACACAGCTCTCCAGCAACACCTTTCTTCCAAAGAGGATATTAAGAATATGTTTTCTAATAGGAAGACTGCAACGCCCCGCAGAATCTGCAGAACCAGGCAACCGGTGCGCACCCGATCACGCAGTTACCAAGCCCCGGGGGGCAAGTCAAGGAAGACAGACCATGAAGCCAACTTCAGGAGGGGAAACATTGCAAGCTGAGAGAAACAGCTTCCCTTCACTTAAACCCTTAAGAAAACCTGGGTACAGCGTTCCAAAAAAGGGTACAGCACTCCGGGACAATGACAATGGCATTTCTCTGCAGAGCACATGTCAGACGAGGACCACGGTGCTCCTTGGAGAACCAGATGCTCGACTCACTAGCCACGGACACCGTTTGCTATAACCACACCAGTCATAGCTTTCTAACTTACAGTTTTCTCAGCTGGGCAAATCCTGGAGATGAGACACTTGGGGACCGGAGAGCTCACAGACGCGCTGAGCACTGGGGACACTTCAGGACGGAAGGTCCTGACCTCCAGCTTCTCAGAGGGCTGGAAAAGCCCCCGTACGCCTGGACTGGAACAGCAGGCTGAGACCCCAAGAGGCAGCTGAGTAAGAGCGGAGCGATGAGCAGGAATCGGGAATCCTGGCTTCTGTCCCTAGCTCTGCCCCATATTCCCTTCCTGTCTTTGGTTAAGTCATTTCCTTTCACTTTTCCTCCCGGTCTCTATTTCGGAGGTGAAAAAACGCAAGCCCTTGCTTCTGCACAATGCCTGAAACCTCCTCTGGCCCGTCACAGCACAGAGCATCGCTCCTGGCAGAGGCTGCAGGACGCCCAGGGCGCAGTATCCGCGCTGCCCGCGCAGACCGACCCCAGCAGAGCCCGGCCCTTCCTCTGCTCACACCCCGCGAAGCGCGGAGCCTGCGAACAGGCCGTGCCACGCAGCGTCGACGCAAACCATATCCTGGCCCATTCCTCGCCTCGGCCACTGCAGCAAGCAGCCGAGCAAGAAGGAAAGCTGCTCAGCCGAGCTGCGACAGAAGCAGCAGCGCAACTGCACGCAGAGCGCTGCTCTGGACAGCCCACCTGCAAGGAGGTGGCCCTCAAACCAGTAGCAGCGAGGACGGATGAGGGACGATACAGTGACGAGAGAAGCAGGGTTAGAAGGGGAAAAAAAAAACCCAAAACCCAACCGAACGAGCAGCCCGAAGAGGGAGGCTGGAGCAGAGGCGCCCGCAGAGCACAGCCCTCCTGCTCCCCAGCAGATCCGTCCTGCGGCCTCCCACGTACTTTGGGGAGAGGGAAGACCAGTAGGCAAAGGCAGGAACAAGGAGCACTCTGTGGCTTTGCTCGGTATTTCAGGCCATCTCCCACACAGGAGGAGCTCTGCTTCGCTTTGCGAGTCTCGCCCTCTCTGGCACGGATCACAAACCTGGCTTCTGGCCCAGGCCTTGGCTCCAGCAGAGCTCCTCACCAAACAGGGTGACGCCCCACCTCCGGGCACAGCGCGCAGCCCAGTCTTCAAGCCATCTTGAGGCTATTACCCCAGCACCAGAGGAGGCTCCCCATCGTCCCCCAGCTGGGATTCAA
Organism: Larus michahellis; assembly: GCF_964199755.1. Classification (NCBI taxonomy): domain Eukaryota; kingdom Metazoa; phylum Chordata; class Aves; order Charadriiformes; family Laridae; genus Larus; species Larus michahellis. The sequence goes on along the minus strand of NC_133912.1, from coordinate 8,838,959 downwards.
GGCATCTTGAGTTGCAGCCGAGAAAAACCAAGCCCCAAGCCCAGCTCCTGCTCTTGGTGGAAGCAAAACCCCACGACAGAGCGCCGTTTTCTCTAGCAGCTCCAGCCAAAGCCAGGACACCGTCTGCCCACGTCAGGGAAGCGCAGTCTCCCAAAGACGCCCAGGCACAGCTAGCACCTTCCTCTGCCCACGGCTGCCTGGGAAGACACAGCAGGACAAGATGCCAGGCGAGGGCCCTGCCCCCCCATCCCCGGCAGCGCAGAGGGGCCGGAAACCACTGCCTGATGCTCCCATCTGGTGATCCAGCATGGACACCAGGATACAGGGGAGCCACTTGTGCCCAGACAGCAGGAGCTGCTGGAGAACCAGCCCATCTCTCCAGAAAGAGCTGAGCAAGTCTCTTGCTCACCCCAGCAAGAGCAGAATAGGCTCCCACATGGCTCTTTGGGGTGCTGCAGCCCACCATCCTCACGCCGCCTTCTCCAGCGGAGGGTCACAGCCGGCATCAAGGCAACCCTGCCCGTTGAGGAGCTGCATGTCTCCAACAGCCCATCCCACGCCCCGGGAGAGGGGCAGCAGGAGCGCAAGCTGGGAAGAGAGGTCCGGGTCCAAGCAAGCCGGACTCAGAGCTGGTCAGGACGCACAGCAGCACATTTGCAAGGTTTGGTGCGGGCTTTGGATCGCAATGCCGAGGTGTCCCGTGCTCCCCCGCCTGCCACACCAGGGACCAGACTGGCCCGGGCAGTGACAAGCCCAGCTCCGCTGGCCAAGGACGCGGGGAGCACGCAGGGCTCCTGGCAAGCCGCCCCTCCGTAGCGTGGCTCTCCCTTAAATCAAAAGCAGGTGCCAGTGACACTAACTGCTTCCTCTACGCTGGCTCCTGCCGAGTACAGCCCTGTGGCAACGGCAAACGCCGCTGCGAACCGGTCCCAATTAGAGCAAAATCCATCACCCTCTCCACCTTTTGAGTTTCAAAGAAAATCGGGTAGGGAGGAAACAAAACCAGCTCCTCATTCCCAGGAAGGGCCTGGTGCCAAGCAGATGACCTGGAACAGGCACCACGGAAGGAGGAAGGGTGCCTCTCCTCCACGCCACGTGGTCTGGCTGGTGCTGCCTCCCGGGGAGAGGCCGAGGGAGGGCAAAATACAGCAACAGAAACCATCCCCGCCAACCTCCGGTAACAGTTCCTGGGTGCCTTCCACTCGGGGCTGCCGGGGGTGGTGCCCGCAGAAGGGAAACCAAAGCGGGGGAGCAAAATCCGACCTGCCAGAAGGTAGCATGCAACGTCGAGACAGAAGTCAGGAAGAACCAAGGAATCTCGTCTGGGCCATCCTCACCCCCTGCGCCGCACAGAGCTGCTGGAAACGCACAGCTGAGAAGTAAAGCAGCTGCAATGCTTCCTCGGGCCCTGGCTCCCAGACGGGTGTGCTTTTCCACAGCTTCAGCGCTACAGGAATCCTCGTAGGGTAGTTTTAACCTCATAGAGATCAACTACATAGAGTCAGTATCCTAAGCTCCCGCACCCCCTGGAGACAGGGAACCACACGCGAGACCGCCAGAAAACACATTTCCCGGTCGACATCTTCCCGGGAGGGAGGGAGAGCCGAGTGACACCGAGTCCTGACCTGCACTAGATTTTGATTTGCCAGAAGAGTCATGCTGGCAATCCTCCTAGCACTTCGCTGATGCAGCTTAAATAACACTGACAAAATATTGCCGCATCTGTACATCGTATCGCTAGGATACCTCTGTCCTTCATTATATCACATATCCGTGCAACTGCGTACCACGTTTCCTGCTAAAAATGCCCAAAGTAGTCACAAACTTAGCACAACTCTCCTGTGCTCCCCCTCATCCAGGGCACCGGCGCGATGCTGGGTCTTTGCCAAAAGAGCAACAGCAGAAGGAAAGTGACATTTGCAGGGCAAGCTCCGGGCTCCTGCCCGGCCCAGGCTACAGCCACCATCCCTGGGAGGACGCAGCAGCAGAAGCTCGGGAGCAGGCTCACAGGCGCAGCAGACCCTCAACGCACCTTTGCGCAGGAACTGCAAACTCGTGCTTTTCCACAGGGGACTTACTCCCCCAGAAGAGGCTGCTTGGGAGATCCATCCGTCAGGGTACTTAAAACTGGATGGAGCCCTGAGGAATTAAGGGCTGGAAGCCAGCCTGTGCCATCCCCGGGAAACAGTTAGACCCGAGCAGCTGAAAACCCATCGTAGCTGCTGGAACACACAACCAGTGCCAGCAAGAGCACATGTGGACCGCGGGGGACACAGATGCATCCTCGAGCGCTCCAATGGAGTTTCACTCTTAGCAGCAGCCGAGCCCGACGCGATCACCTGAGACAGCCCCAAGAAGCAAAGGCTGTCCCGATGTCAACACCGAACCGGACATCGTGCCGAGAAGAGATGGGGCGTGGAAAACCATCCCAGGACTCGTCTTTTACTTGGGACTCTGCAGCCAGCGGCAGATGAGCAGGGTAAGCTACGAAGTATAACGCAGGACGAAACAGCCACCGGTGGGGACACTGCTGGTGCTCCCCGCGGTGGGAACCAAGAGCCTCCTCTCTGGTTATCGCTGCCTTCCTCACCCCTCCACACAGCAAGCGCGGCTGGGAGGGAGAGGGCTCACACCGCTTCAGCAAGGAAGAGAAGAAAAAGCAAAGTTTTTTCCCCAAAACCAGCAAATATGGAGGACGTGTTGCCAGCAGGGTCGACGATGCGATGGGAAAGTCAAAGGCTGAGCTGAGCTTGGACCCTAGGGACTCCAAGCTGGCACAAGCAAGGTCCACAGCTCCACGGGCTCGAGTCTGGCTGGAGCCGAAGTGCAAGCCCAGCGCATCCCCGGCAGCTGCCCTGATGCAGCCGAGCTCAGCACTTCCAGCCTGCGATGGCCCAGCCGCTTCACCCAGCCGTCTGTCCCCTCCGTCACACGGCGGGCAGAGAGCCACCTTCCGACAGCAACACGGCGAGGGGCAAAAGGCAGAGGGCTTTAAAGTACAAAACATAACTATTTCACTTTCTTCGGCTGAACAACTATGGCTTCGAGTTTTCGAGCAAGCTTTCCTTCAGCTGCTGTGTTTTATTTTTTCCAGCGGGGGGGTCTGGAAAGAGGAAAGGGACTTTCAGGGGTAGGGAGATGTAGTAACGCCTACAACATTAGGCTACAGAAAATACCAAACACCACCAAATGGATTTTCTAGGTAACGGAGGTACAGGTCAGGGTGGTGGGGAGGCACCAACCACACTGTCCGCCCAGCTAAAATGGCAAAACCCACGTTAAAAAACAGACAGAAAGGTTTCCGAGCATTTAGGGTGTGAATGCTCCGGAAAAAGTCCCTGATGGAGTAGACAACTGCTGTAAAGACAGCACACCAATTCGCTCATCTTTCTACCAAGGAGAAAGGGCGAATCGGGCAATGACGTCGACCCGGTGATTTCTGCACTAGTACCGGCCCTGGGTGTGTGGTATATACCCCTGTGCGGCGGCAGCCAGCCTTATCGCAGGCACCAGAGCCGAAGGAGGTCTTGCTTCAGCACTGCCACAGACTCGCCGTGCGACCTTGGGGAAATCACTTCCTCCGTGACTCACTTCTCTTATCCCTCCTGCCGCCGAAGTAGCAAAACAAGGCGCACACACATCCCTTCGCATAGACCCGGCGACTGACGGCTGGCGGGAGCCACATGTCATTGCTGCGTGCCTGGCATGAAACGGCCTTTGGGCTGGATAACGAGTGGTAGCCACGTTTGCAGCATGGATCCCGCAGGTCGGAAGTGCGCGGCAGAGCCTCCTGCAGCCCTGCTCGGTGGGGATGCGGGGATGCACGGCAGGCGGAGGTGCGCGGTGGTCCTCCGTGCCGTGCCACGCTGTCGGCAGCCCTTTGCCTGGCGCAGCCCGGACACAGCCGTGCGACGCCGCAGCCCGACACCCTGTCAAACCGCGCTGCCCCCAAGGCGCGCAGACGCCGCACACAACAACACAGCAGCCTGCCCTGTCATGCAGCATTACTTATGTGTTCAGATATGCATCCTTCTCACATTTCTACTCCAGCAAGTGGTTGCTAGCAGAGCAGGGCTAGGACAAGTTCACCACCTGCTAAAGACACGTCCCTAATACAACGCGGGGAAGGTTATGTTACACGGGCTCCTTTCCGTGCGCAAGGGAAGCATGTACGTGTGGTGTTTCCCCCCTTTTTCCTCCAAGCCAACCGCACGCCTGGTTCACCTCCAGGAGCCCACGGAGTCGGACACGGCGCAGAGAGGGGAGAGGTCTCCCCCAACACTCAGGACAGGCTCCAACAGGAACCTTCGCTTAAACCCCCACGTGAAAGGCGGCGAACCCGGCTACAGGAATCCCAGCTCCAATCCTCCCCGGGGCTTTAACGGCACCAGCAGCGTCTGGCCAAATCCAGAGCGGCCCGGGTGAAACCGGGCGAACGCGACCAAGTTCCTTGGACCCAGAGCAGAGCCCCGCTCGAGGCTCGCTGGTCCTCGGAGCGTCACCGAGGTGGCGGCGAGGGGTGACAAGGGCCGGGGAAGAGCGGTCCCCGAAGCGCACGAGCGAAGGCGGCCGGGGGCGACGTGCGGGACGGGCGCGGGAGCAGCGGGAGCGCTGACAGCCCATGGCGGCCCCCGCCGGCGGCGGGACGGCGCGGACCCGCCCGGGGAGCGCCGGGCCGGGGCCGTCCCCCCGCCGCCCGCCGGGAGCCGCAGCGCGGCGGGACGCGCCCGGCGGAGAGCCCCGGGGCGGGGGCGGCGCGGAGCCCCGGGCCCCCCGCGGCGGAACAATGGGGCGGCGGCCGGCGGGGCACTCACCTCGGCGGCGGCTCAGGGCAGGCCGGGCGAGCCCGCCGGGGCGGCGCGGCGCGGCTCCGCGGGCTGCTGAGGGCCGGCCGGCGGCGCGGGGCCGGCGGCGCGGGCCGCGCTCATGGCTCGGCCGCCCGCCGCGGGGCGCGGAGCCGGGGCCGGCGGCGGCGCTGCCGGCGGAGCCCCCCGCCCCGCCGCGCCGCTCCTTCCGCCGGCAGCGGCGGCGGCTCCAGCCCGCGCCCGCCGGCGGGGGTGGGCGTCCGGCGGCGGGCCCCGGCTGCCCGCCCGGCCCCGGGCCGCGGGCGGCTTCCCCGCGCTGCGGCGGGCTGCGGTGCCGGCGGGCGCGGCGGGGCGGGCGCGGGCGGGGACGCCGTGGCGGGGGGCGAGGCGCTGCGTGCCGAGTGCTCCTTTCTCCGCCGGAGCCTGAATAATCATTTGGAGAAACGGGATCATTCACTTTCCTCCGAGCGCCGAGCCAGGCGCTGCCCTGTCAAAATAAAAGCCCCGCGCGCTGATTCACCGCCGCCGCCGCGCCGGCCGCCCAGCGGCCTGACGGGGACCAGCACCGGCCGCCGCCGCTCGCCCCGGGCCGCCGCCGGCCCCCCGAAGGGCCGAGGCCGCCTCCCCGCCGGCGGCCGGCCGGGGACGCCAGCGTCGCGCAGCCGCCCGCGGGTCCCCGCGTCGCCCGTCGCGGCAGAACCGCGTCCCGCGACGGCACCGGGGCTTCTCCCGCCCGGCATCTCCCCGCCCGGCTCCATCACCCGAGGTGAAGCTCCGGAGCCTCCGGTTCGGCCCCTGCCGCCACCCTGCCTATCCCGCTCTTGGGCCTGGCCGCGCCGGGGGGAGACCCCACACCTGAGCCCCTCTCTGCCGCGCCTCCATGAGCCGACACGCCGGACGCAGAGCGGCCGGTCCCCACGCCCGGGACGGGCAGCGCGATGCTGTCTTTACTAACAAGTTTTCCACGCGTTAACCGCCTTCTTCCCCTGAGCAACGGCCTCTGCTCAGCGCTACGCCGGGGCGGGGGCGACGGGAGAGGCAGGGGAGACCCCAGAGGGGGGCAGGGAGCGAGTGGGCTGGGGACAGCCGGGTGCAGGCTCAGGTGGAAACAGCCTCCACCCCAAATACACCATTAGCTCCAGCTGGGCGGCAGGAGCCCCCCACCCACCTCGGGGGCTGCTGCTGGATGCAGCTGGGAGAGGACGCAGCTGGCTCGCTGGCTGCCCGCGCTCCGTGCCCGCTCCCTCCCCCTGGCAGGCAGAAGGGAGCCGCACAAGTGCACACGCACATCAGGCTATTAAGCCGGTCCACCCGCTTCTGGATGATGCCAGCAGCATCCTAACCAGGATGTGTCACCTTCCTGTCTGCAGTGCACTAACTGCTCAGGGGTGGGCTGGGAGGAGAGGGCTGGAGGCAGGGACCACTCGGCAGCATCTCTGAGCATTGCAGAGCTAAAGGGGATGCAGGGACAAGCGATCCATCTCCACTGATGGGAAGCGACAGCCCTGACTGCAAATGGAAGCACACCTTGCGCTCCCACAGCCATCACCAGGGCCGGACTCCGGGGACCACGGTCACCCGCCCTCCCCTGGCTCGGGGCAAGGAAGCCATCCCGCCCCCAGGGAGCAGAGGTGCCAGAGGCAGCAGGGAGGGAGGGCAGAAACACGCTGGCTGCTCCCAAACCCGGACAGAAAGGATGGACGTTCTTCTTTGAAGGCACATCTTTGCCCCTAGCACAGGGTGGCTTTGCCTGTCTGCAGAAGTGCCCAGGGAAAGCAGCCAAGGCTGGAGCGGACGGGAGGGACGGATGCCCTGGGTTTTCCCTCGGGGGCCCGCAGGCTGCGCGGGTGGGCAGTCACTGGGGACCCCTTTGCAAAGGGCAGCATCGAGCATCGTTTGCTCACACCAGCCCCACAACCATACCCTGATGGACCCCTCCCAGGGACCGGGGCGCAGCGAGGCCATGCAGCTCCCCGCCTCCCCGGTGAGCTCCTGAGCGCCTCATCAGCAAGCAGTGACATAGTTTCGCGCTTTCATCCTTCCCAGTAGCAGCACTGGGCTCATGTCCCTGCAGACGGCACGCACCGGCGCAGTGAGTTAAAACCGGTGCCCAGCTACCGCTGCCTGGCACAACAGCTGGGTGCCAGGGGCAGGCTGGGTGCCAGGGGCAGGCTGGCAGCTCCTTCCCTCCAGCCACATCGGGTGCTGAGGGGACGTGCGGAGCCACCTCTCCTCCTCCAGGCCCTCTGGCTGCCTCTCCCCCCAGCTCCTTCCCCGCGGCCTCCTGGGCTTTCTACATCACAGCCCCTCGCATCTCTCCCAGCCTGCGCACATGAAAGTGGCAGAGTGAGACTGGGAAAGGTCAGCGGGAGGACCAGCCGCTGCCGGCTCAGCGCTGAGCCTCTGTCTTTAATTAACATCTGCCGGGCTAGCTGCCCTCCCTACACTTGACTCCGACTCCCAGTCTCCCCTTCCCTCCTCTATCATTACGCCCACGCTAGGAGAGACAGGGAGGGGTGGAGACGGGGAAGCAGAGTCCTCGGAGCTCCTCAAAGCCTCCCTCTGCCAACACCACCACGACGACAGCAGCAGCTCATCCCAGGAGCTGCCTCGTACATCGATGCATCGGCAAGCCCCTGGCCGGGGTGCCCAGACTGGCTGTGACCCGACCCTCCCTTGCGTGGGGCTTTCCTTGCCTTTGGGCCACAAAACATACGCCCAGGAAATCTAAAGTCCCCCTTCCAAACTAGTCAAGGACCGAGGGGGAGCCATCTGTGACCACAACTCCAGCCCAGAACTGGGAGCAGCCATCCAGAAGCGCCTGGCATGTTCTACTTCTGTGGGATGCGGAGGATACTGGGATACAGGGTCGGAAGGATTGGCCTCATCCCTTTGCGCTTTTGCCGATGAGGATGTCTGGAGTACACGGAAGCCGGGTCCCAAGCCACCTGCGAGGCTCTGGGACTTGTTCGCTCCCATCGCCGCTGCAGAACGCCAGCCTCAAGCTCAGACCTTCGCGAGACCCCTGTGGGCAAGGCCCTCGTTACACTTATGAATATGATTAATTAGGTCCAATTAACTATACTGGAATTAATGATGTGACTCACAGTTAGCTGGAGCTGCCTCTTCGCAAAGCGGTTCCCCAGTGGCTCACTCCAGTCCCAGACCAACCCCCAGCAGAGGCCCCAGAGATGGAAGCGCGCAGATGAACTGGGATGAAGGAAGCGCGCCCGGCGCTGTGAAGCGCCTGTTTTGGGAGCAGCCCTTCGCTTTGCTGATCCACAGGGTGCAGAGCAGGGAGCTGGCAGCGTTAAATCCACAGACCTGCCACACAGACTCACCCCAGAGAGGCAAAGGTCCAGTGCGGAAATGGAAGAGGCTCCATTACTGCTGCAGAGGTAGACTCTGGCCTAAAAACGTCTTTTCAGCTCTCCCCGTGCTACCCTCGGTCCTGCCCATGCCGACACAGACTCCTGGCCGCAGCGCCCTCTTCTCCCCTCAGACGCTGGCACGGATCCTACCCCACAGCCTCGCAAGCCCCTGCCGTGCCTCCACCTCCCTCGGGCTGCGCCACAAGGTCTCAATCCCACCTCTGTTTTGATGGTACCACAAAGCCGTCGCTCAGGGAAAGGGGAAAAAAGCCAAGCCAGGAGAGGCCCCAGATCTGTGCCCAGCCCCGCCGCCAGCCGGGGAAGAATGGGCTCCCTCATCGCGCGCTCGTCGGAGTTTGAGCAGGGCAGGCGCCAGCAGCAGGCAGCTGCAAGGAGCCTGCGCCACCTCTGCCACCACCCGGGCAGCCTGTCCCGCGGGCCAGATGGACCTGGGCAGAACCGGGAGCGCCCAGCTTGGCTTCTCCGCACCTTTCAAATGGGATCCCAGCCCGATTCCTTCACGCTAACTTATTAACTATCACATCTCCAGCAGGCCAAGACCAGTCACCTGCCGCAGCCAGAAGAAACTGGGGAGCGCGAAGACAACACGTGGCGCGAGGCAGCCGGGCAGCCACGGTCTCCTGCTCAGCGTCCTCACACCCGAGCCGGGCCCCAGCCCCGCTCCGTACACTGGGATTTTCCTATGCTGCAGTCCTAAGGGCAAAACACGGCCTGCGCCGGAGTACCGGAGAATTTAATCAAGCTGAGCTGTCCTCTTCCCAAATGGAAACGTGCCGTTGCAGCCACAGCACGGCTGCCACACCATCATCTAGCAAAGACAAACTCCTGACTCGTTTCCAGGATCACAAAGACGCCGAGGCTCGCGATCCTACGCACTATTCCCACAGCGTCAGACGCACTCGTAACACCTGCACGGGCGCAGGCACGACATGGCTCTTCGAGCCTTCTTCCCTTCTGGCTCTGAACGCTGTCCTCACCCTCCCACCGCCTCTGGTGCCCGCTGCAGCCACCCCAGGGCCCACGAAGCCCTGACGCCACTGGGACGCTGGCGCAGGAGATGAGCTTCACTCCTGCCACAGCAGCCCGGCCTCGGGCAGCCTCTGCCACACGCTCCAGCCGAATTTGGGCAGCTCGCTGCCCGGAGCCCTGCAAAGGCGTTTGCTTTGCTGTCCTGGGCGCGTCGCTGCCACCCAGAGCGGCCCCTGCTGAGCAGCAGACCCCGAAAAGGCGGGGGTGTACCGGAGGGGGCTTCAGCCCCCGCCACCGGGCAGGGCCAGCGGAGCCGGAGCCCCCCCCGGCCGCTGCCAGCGGGGCAGAGCCCGGCGCCTGCGGGGCGCAAGGGGTTAAGGCGTTTCGCGAGGCCACCGGCGCGATAAATGCGGATCCGGCGCCTCCCACCGCCACCCGGGGCCGGGGCCGGCCGGGGAGGGGACTGGGGAGGGGTGCGGGGGGGGGGAGGACTCTTATCCTGATACGGCGCCTTCTCCCGAGTGCGGGTTTGGAAAAACTGAGCAGGCAGGGCTGGCGCTGGAGCGGCAGCGCCGCGGCGACACAAAGCCAGCAGAGCCCTCGCCGGGAGCACGGGCGGGCGGGCGGGGCGGGCCGGGCCGGGGGCGGCGGGGTGCCCGCTCCCCCCGCTCCCCCCTCCCCGAGCCGTTCCCGGCCGGCTGCAGGCGATCCCGGCTCTGGGCAAGCGGGCCCCCCGGCCCGCGCCCCTCTGGTCCCTGCCGGCCATCGCGGCCCCTCGGCATGTGCCCCGCACGCGGGCGAGCGCGCCTCGCAGGCGGGCAAACCTTCACGCCTACGCGTCGGTGGCGGGTGGCGGAGACGGTGCCGGGGCAGAGGCGCTTTCCACGGGCACGCGGAACCACCGGCAGCAGGCAGGGAGCGCGGCACGAGGGTGCCAGCCCCGCGCATCGCTGCTGACGCCGCTCCGGCCCACCATCGCGCCAGGGATAACGAGAGTCAAGAAGGCGAAGGAACAGCTTTGGCTGTCCCTGCTACTACAGTCTTACAGTCGGGCGGAACGAGGAGCGGAGCAATCCCTCCCTTTGATTTATTTACTCGGTACCTTCGTCTCCAGAGGGCTCCTGGAGGCCCGGTCACTGCAGAGCTGTGTCAGCGCAGAGATCAGGACAGTTCTCAGGGAGGTCACGCGCCTGACACAAATTCAATTTTATTCAATGTCTCTATTAGTATTTGGGGTCACTTGAAGTCACCGCTCTGTAAATGGGGTCATAACAGGAAAAGTTAGCGAGCTGCTGCCTTGCGCCATCTGCCAGCACGACAAGGACTCGTGTTGCCAGTAGCCTGGACCAGCACTTGCTGCCCCCATCCCCGCACATGCCGTCTCCATCCCTGAGACACTCACATTACACCTCGGTGTGCGAACGCCTCAGCCAGGCAGAGCCCTAGCTGGGGGAAAGGCCTCTCCCCTGGCGTCTCGGGGGCTGACCCGCTCTGCAGAGGTGCGGGGGGTCAGCCCGGCACACGGGGCTGATGCCCCTGCACTGACACTCAGCTGCCGGGCCAGACCCTTCTGTCATAGAATCACAGAATTGCCCAGGTTGGAAGGGACCTTTCACATCATCTAATCCAACCATCTGTCCTGCGTGCTGCGGGGAGGGCGACCGTCTGAGGAAAGCCACAGGCTCTACTTGTGTGCTCAGGCTGCTCTCCCGCCTCTGCTCCCTCGGTTTTCATCCGGCCCTTGCTCATCTATGACCCGATCTCCCAAAACACGCGTGCAAATGATCAGAGGCTGGAGCCCCTCTGCTGTGGGACAGGCTGGGAGAGCTGGGGGGGTTCAGCCCGGAGGAGAGAAGGCTCCGGGGAGACCTTCCAGCCCCTTCCAGTCCCTCAAGGGGCTCCAGGAAAGCTGGGGAGGGACTCTGGAGCAGGGAGGGGAGCCACGGGACGAGGGGGAAGGGTTTTCCACTGAAAGAGGAGAGACTGAGGTGAGATCCGAGGAAGAAATTCTTCACTGCGAGGGCGGTGAGCCCCTGGCCCAGGTTGCCCGCGGAGGTGGGAGACGCCCCCTCGCTGGAAACACTCAGGCTGGACGGGGCTCTGAGGTGCCCGCGCCCACGGCGGGGGGGCCGGACCCGGTGGCCTTTGAGGGTCCCCTCCCACCCCACCCTCCTGCGGCGCCGCTTCCCGCAGCTCCGACGCCCCCTCCCCGCCCGCCGGAGGCTCCGCGGGACGCGGGGTCCCCCCGCTCCAGCCCCCCCGACCGGGGCGGGGCGGGGCGCGGCGGCGCCCCCTGGCGGCGCACCGTGCGGGCTGCCGGGAGCGGCGGGTCCCCGGCGGGCGGAGCGGGGCGTCCCCGCAGAGAGGAGCGGCAGAGGGGGCCTTCCCCGGGCCCCCGCTCCCCCCGCAGCCCGGCTTGGCCCCCGGCTCCCCGCGCTGCCACGCACCGGGGAGAAACGCCGGGAAACACGTCGCCGTATCGCAATCACCCTGTTTTCTCCCTACGGTGATGCAAAGGAGACGCAGGGCTGCGCCCGGGAGAATGGCGGCGTGTGCACGTAGCACAAGGGGATGTTTCAATTAAGAGGGAAAGGGAGAAGCTGTGGCTCCGGTGGAAAATGCCGAACGGAGCTTTAACATCCAGGCGCAGAAGTGAGGAAATGGATTTCTGCAGCGCGTGATACATCCTCATAGGAACGCACCCTCCATCCCCGCGCCAGCGGCTTACAGCCGGCACCTGAACCATTAAATCACGCCAACAGCCCTTCTTGAATATCTGCGTAACAGGCACCGTAACACACTTTACAACTGCCACTTATGCGGTGCGGACACCGAGAACCGAGCAACAGAGTCCTCTGGCAGGTGTCAGGAACGCGAGGGGCTGCAGGAGAGTTGCGTGTGCCAGGACACCAAATGCAGGGGTTGGCCCGGCCACAGGTATCGAGGTCGGATGGATGCCAAGGTGCTCGGCCAGGACAAAACCAGAGGCAGGAGCCAGGTGTAGAGGGGCAGGGGTGGAGGGAGGCTGCCAAAGCCCTGCTGGGTCTCCAGCAGTGTGACCTGACAGGGTGAGGAAGAGCGGTGAGGGCGAAGCAGCCCAGCTGCCAGCCCCACCGCACGTGGGCCAGAGTGACAGAGGGGGCTTGGGGAACGTCTCCCCCCGGCCACTGCCCCTTCCTCCTTCGAATGCAGCTGCTCTCCCCATTCAAGCAAATAGGCTTGCAAACACCAAGGCGCAGTTACTTAAGGAACAAAGAAGCCAACAAGTGACAATTCGTTAAGATGCAGCATTGCAATTGTGATTTTCCGCACACGCCCTCAATCTACCAGGCTGAAGCCCAATTTTCCCGGACAAAGCAAAAAGCAGCAAGAAGGTGACAGCGCAAGAGCCTGGAGCAGCCTCTCCTCCCTTACTGTCTCTCAACCATACAGCACTCGCGACGCCAGCCTGGTCTTTGCAGAAACGGGCAGGAAAATCCCTCAGCTATAATGAAGAGCACAGTGTGTACCTTCCCAGGCCACCCGAGACAACGGCAGACTCGAAGCGGGAGAGACCCTTGGGGACCTGAGGGTGTCCAGGACCCCCTTTCAGAGCTGCGGGACGCAGGAAAGGCCACGCTAAAGACCACAGAAGCAGAATTACTTCAGCCAGTCCCTAACGGTCTTGCTGTATTCCCCCAGCTCCTCCTGCCTTCATCCCTGTTAGCCGAAGCCCTGCAAGCTTCCCCATCCTCTGACAGCCACAGCTCTGAGTCCAAGCTGGAAAAGGGGCGAGAAACAGGGGGGAAAGGCAAAAAGGAGTTTTTCCAGAAGCCAATGAAATGCAACTGTGAACATAGTTCCCATGGTAACAGCAGGATCCAGGGGAAGAAAAGGGAATGTAAATCGGATTATCAAGGGGATGAACAGGGAGGGACGAACGAACCAGTTGCATCCGCCAGCCCAGCCAGGCTGCGCCGTGTGCCCCAGGGCCGAACCCCCTCCTCACCTCACCCGCCCGGAGCTCCCCGTACGGCACCTTGCTCTGCTCCGGAGTCACCCGGCGAGGCGAGGTCCCCACGGCATGACAGGGCTCACGGAGGGAGTCCCACCGCTCCCAGCCCAGAAACTTTCCCCGGAGCAGAGCAGTCTCCCTATGATTGATGCGGTATATTACTTTCACTGTCTGACATCTTAACCATAAATGAGGAGGAGGCTCAAAAATGCCCTGAACATTAAAAAAAAACATATAAAATCCACAGAGAAGTAACTCACGAGACCCAAGATTTATGCTCCTCCACCCACAGGGGAAGCAGAGCACTCCTCCGTGACATTCCAGCAAGGACTCCGGCTTTGCAGAGCGAATGCAGTGAAATCAAGGCGGCCTTCAACAGAGGCAGGAGAAGCACAGCAACCGGCATCAGACGGATTTAAGCCAGCACGCCCAACAGCGGCAGAGCCCCCTGTTCCAGCCTGAGCAAGGACTCCAGCCCCCCAGCTGCTCCCTAGACCCGTCTCTCCCGGCACCACCGAGCCTGCTCGCCGCACGCCCTCTCCAGTGGTGCTTCCCAGCCTGGAAGGGGTTAAGGCCCAAAAGCATCTCCTGGGGGTTTGCTACTTCTTTTCTGCTCTGTTTTATCTCCTCAAAGACAGAGATCGGCTGCCTGGATCCGGCTTGACCTCACAGCGAGCCCGCAGCCACCCTCGCTGCGCCGCGGAGTGCCAGGGTTGGGGGGGGGCACGGGAGGGACACGCGGATCTGCTGCGCTGGAGCCCTTTTGGAGACGGGCGCGCCTATTTTGGGACGGGGAGAGGATGCTTCAGCAGCACCCTGCAGATGTGGGTTCGCGCGGCGCTGCCAGGGACACAAAAGGACAGAGCCCAGGTCAGCACTCTCCAACCCACAGGGACCCACCGAGAAGAGGAGCCCCCGAGGGCGAAGGGACCTCCTCTGCCCGCCTCTGCTCTGCAGGGCCGGCAGCACGAGGAGCCGCAGGTGGTGCCGCGGCTCCCGCACAAACCCGGCAGAGAAAGCTGCACCTCGGCCTGATCCGGGGATGGGTAGAGGGACATCCCCACCTGTCCCCCCAGGACATCCCCAGGACAGTTAACACCCCGTCAGAACGCTGAACCGGCCCCACGTAACCCGCTGGTTGTCCCTAACCGGAGCCCAGGTTTCAAGAAAGGCACGATGTCCAACTGGAAGCAGGCAAGCCATCTCCGGGCGGGCTGTACCGCATCTGGCACAAAGTGTGGAGGCGGCCTTTGATTCAGGCCCTCAATGCAGCTTCCTCCATTCAAAAGGGGAGCGAGGTCTGAGATCCCTGTTTTCGCTCTGCAATACGTGGAGCGGGTCCTGCCCAAGAGGCTCTCAAAGTCTGGCATAAAAGGAGCACTTGTGTCCCCACAGCACGGAAAGAAAACGGAGCGAACAGCACGACGCAGGACTGCCCAGAGCAGGGCTCAGATCATCTCCGAAACTCTCAGGCATGATCCAACAGCGAAATTGTCAGGCCTATAGTACCAAAGTGCGTTCCTGTCGGCAAGTGTGTGTGGAAGGAACGACCAGGCGCGCCGGCTCAAGTCCCCCAAAGTCCAGCCATGCAGCGGTGATGCCAACAGGAGGAAGGAGCAAGATCTCAGCAAGGGGAGCCTGTGGAGGACCACAGCTCTGGAAGGGAATTCAGACAAAGCTGCTATGCTTTTCTTGGACATGAATTTGAGTGGGAGGTGTTTGTTACTGCCAATACATTTTCCCTCATACACAGTTCTTCCACATGAGGTTGAACCGTTAAGCGTTGACAGTGCATCTGTTAAGATTGGCTCTAGAAACCAAATGTTCTTGAAAATAAAGAGAGAAACATGCTGTGCTTGCCCTTCATCTTCCCAGCCACCCAGCTCCCGGCACCATGAAGAACAGCCGCGTGGAGCAGCCCACGTGCCCGAGAGCCACTGTGTTTAGAGTACTCCTCTGCGTGAAAGGCACAGCAGGCTGAGGAACACGGACAAGTTCCCCAGGGACGCCAGGACTCGGCAAAAGGGTGGCACGACAACGTCGGGCTTGTTTCTGCTGCCAACGTGAGGCTCCAAGGAAAGGTCCCACAGAAGATCTGGGAGAAGGGCTCTTGCCAGTACTTCCAGTTCCTCTCCTGCTTTGTGCTTTCTTTTTACAACCGCTTTCTGTCCTACCTCCCACGGCAGCTACCTTGGGCTTAGGGCAAATGGTGACCCTGCTTCTTCACAAAGATCCTGCACCCAGCAGATAGCACCAGGACCACCACAGACTATGAGCTCTGGAAGAGGACATCCCTGCAAACAGGGGAAGATGGTCTTCCTCCAAGGTCATGAAATCTTTTCTTCAGAGGAAGAAGGAAAAAAAGGAGAAAAAAAAAAAAAAGGCAGGCCAACGTAGCCTCCTCACTTGACTCCCTTTAATTAGTAACCATCTGGTTTTGAGAAGAGCTGTCAACCGATGTAGAGCATTTGGCAAGCTTCCTCAGCTGCTGCTCTTCTAACTTCAGTTCTTCTTGGAAACGCTCTAAGCCCCGAGATGCCAAAAGGAAGCGAAAAGAAAAGCAAAAGAGAAGAGGGCACGAGTGAAGCAGAAGAGCAAGGATGCAGAATAACCAGGCGGATGGAGTGGGACATTCCCCAGTTCCACTCCCAGGTCGGGGAGCAAACCGCAAACGCTGCTGGCCGTCCGAGAGCCGGGAAGCCCCCACGCAGGCAGCCATGGGAGGAACTGCGATACCTCGAGCACCGTATTTCAAACAAGCCGGTAGAAACCCCTCGACGTTTTCTGCAAGCCGGGTTGCTCCGTTTGGCGGCCTGGCCAAATTCCTGCTTAGGCAGTGACTTTCTGTCTTCCTAAATTCCCTCCCTCACCGAAATGTCTTCTGTGTCCCACCCAACCGCTGCGTGCCTGCAGTTACCTGCGCTGCCCCAGCACAGTGTCCATCCACCGGGACAGACGTGGACAATTTACAAACCAAATGCATCGTGCCCTGTGGACGAGAGCTGCGATGCTCTTCCGTGAGTTTTGCCCCGGTTCTGCCCGGTGCCACACTCTGCTCAGAGGGGATCGTTCTCCACCCAGAAACCCGCAGGTGCGAAGGGAGCGTTTCACCCAGCGCGTGGAGGGACGCCAACCCCTCTGCTCGGCAAGCTCCCGAGCCGCAGCAGCTCAGGTCCTCAGGCTCTGCTGGCACGAGCCCTTTTGCTCTTTTCGGGGGAGCAGCCGCCCCGGGAGCGACGCTGGGCGGCAGGAGCCAGGCTGCAGCATTTTGTGAGCGCTGCCTCCTCATTAACATTCCGCACATGGCTCAAGCAGCTTTTAGATTACTCCTTCCTGACTCTGGGACCTCGCGCGTGAGTCAGAGGCTTGCACGTTTGCTTCTCCCCATCCCTGCGAGCCCACAACACATGGCAAACTGCGTTTTGAACAGCTCCCTTGATTTCTGCGCACAGACTACCTTCTTCTCACTTTTGTGAGGAAGCAGAGTCATCCTCTACTCCCGCAAACAGCATCACGCGCGCAGGGACCACCACCCTCTTTTCTCACAGACACGGCCTGATTTTGCAATACCCTCAGATTTTGCAATACCCTCCTGGAAGCAGGTACGTCGGACTCCCCTTTACTCATTTCCACCCCGTCCCCGTGTGGTGCGTCAGCTCCCTTTCCCTTCCCCAGGCCCACGGCAATGGGGTACAGGCACAGATGAAGGAGCGGAGGGTCCGCATGTTAAATACAGTAATACCCCGCTACGAACAGCCCGGGTATCGTTTCCCAGTGCGTTTCTGCAGATCTGTCGTATGCGTCAAAGGAGTCCGAGATCCAAACCTACGAGATCCTCCCGTTAAACCTGCCCTGACATTCACCAGCCTGTCACGGCAGCAGAGCTGTAACCTCGTTGACTCCTGACCCGCGAGTAAAAGGCAAGCATAAAATTCCTTATTAGAGCATCTGAAACCACCAGGGACCCACGCCTGATTAACATTCTCGCACATTTCCAGAGGGGCAGATGAGCAGGTTTCAGCTGCCGTGATCTGCGTGGAGCTAAGAGATGGTCTCGCTTTCCGTCTCGGGAGCTGCACGGGACTCAGGGTCGGCTGGGATGCCCACTGTCAACGGGGCAGAGCTCAGGAACTCTCGCGCATCCACTTCTTTTAAAAGAAGGAACGTGCCGGTCTGACACGCTTGGGGGACTGGAAAGGCCCATGCAGGGGACAGGGAGGCGCCCAGGCAGGTGGACCACGTTCGGGTTAGCGGGCCTGGACCACCTTCCCGTGAGCCTCAACACAGCCAAAGGACCAAAAGCGAAGAAAGGCTGTGGACACTGTTCCTCTTTTCGGCTTCCCAACCTCGGCTGGGGAAAACAAAGCTTTTCCTTTACGCTGTATGCTCCTCTCCAAGCCACAGGAACCTCTGCGCAACGCTTCCATCTTCCATGCTTCTCCTCCAAAACCTTCCTTCCTCGTCTATTAGCATTATGCAAAGCGCCCAACTGCCAACGCCAATGAGACTTCAGGCACAAATCCATCCACTTCTCCCCTCCAGCTCTTAATTAACATGTGGACTTTAATTACATTTCCCGTTTTCATGACAAAATATGTCTCTCTCCTCCACCTGCCCCTCCCTGAGCTCATTACAAGAGCTCTAATAACAATCATCATCATCCCTCTACCCCGAGAGCGTGGCGGGGGGCACCTGCTCCATCTTCCCAAGCTGCCCCATCCCGCCGAGCCCCCGATCACTCAGTCTGCGGAGAGCCGCGTGCCCTGGTCCCGCTCCAAGGAGAGGGGTGGAGGCGCTGCTAACAGGTTGGCACGACATATTGCCAGGGCGGGATGGTGCCTGCAGGCTTTGGCTGCAGCGAAAGACATTACAATTCAAGGATGGACACAGAAACAAAGACAAATCGGGGAGGTATTAGGGACACCCTTCCTTTTCAAAGGTAAGGATGGGCCACCCTCCTGCTGAAGCAGCTCTGTCCTCACCATTTAGATGAGACACAGCAAACACTGCTAGGGAGCTCTGCGGTAACGCTCAGCTGGTTCACAGACCCACGCAGTCAAAAAAATGGGAAAAGTTTCTAACAAACCTCCCTATCGCCCCTGATCCAGCCACTAGAAAAGCCTCAGTAAATCACAAAGCATCCATTTCCTAGGAGAAAGGGGAAACTGAGAAATTCTCCCCTATCCAGCCAGACGGGAGCAGGCAAGAAGCTGACAGAATTTACTCAAGCAGGGACCTGGGTGCAGTCGGGCTTTCATGAAGCTCAGGCGTTTGTCTGAAGGTAACTCAAACTGCTACCGCTCTCCTCATGAGTCCGGGAACGTCACCCAGGTGGAATCTATCACGGCGGGGAGACCGAGTCCTGCGCAACATCAGCCTTGGATTTGCAACCTCGGAGTCAGCTCTCAGACCAACTATTTTAGCTGAATGTTCAGAACTCGCCATTCAGCTGGTGGCTTTGTCCACTTACAGAGGTCCGGGAAACGAGATTTTCCTTAGGTGTTACTTTCCACTTTAGACTTTCAGTGCTCCTCGAAGACTTAGCCTCTAGCCCTCCTGGCAGCAAACAGCAAGGAAATACCGAACTGGATATGGAGCTATGCAATGTTTGCTTTAGCTTGCAGGCAGACCGAAGGCAGCGAGCTGCCCGCCTCTTCCACTGCCGACTTGTGAAGGATTAGCAATACTTCACAGAGCAGACATGACATCAGGCTCTTGGGACACAGACAATAACAGAAGGGCAGCACCAAGGCGCTCGCGGCGCAAAGGCGATATAGGAAGGACTGGAAGTACGGCCCAGACAGAGTCTGCAAGGCAAGGACTGCGTGAGCCAAACGCACAGCAAAGCGCGTCACGCACGGCTCGGGCAGAAAGAGGAGCTCACGGCAGAGCTCCGCGCACGGGCGGCGAACACGCCACGAGCACAGCCGGGGTCTCTGCTGCTCGCAGAACCCCGCGTCCCTCCCCACAGCCCAACGGCGCCGGAAAACCAAGTAATTGCCCGAGCAAGAGGGTGTCGATTAGTGCTGCAGAAGGGAGACGATGTCCCTTTAAATGCGACTAGAGTGTTGTCAATGGATCTGCCATGGTAGAGGAGTTAATCCCCCCCCAGCCCCTCTCAGCCACTGTGATGGGATAATTAGATGCGAGGGCTCAGCGCAGATGATGCTCCAGTTGCTTAGCAACTAATGGTTTCCATGGAAACGGCAAAGCACAGCCTTCGGAGCAGCAAGTGAGCAGTGCAGCAGGGCAGGGAAAGATGCCTTAAACTCCTGCACTGATCCTCTCCTCCAGAATCACTCGAGGCCTTGAGGTATTAGGGGAGTGGGAAGGGGGTGCCTTAAAGACACAACATCCCTGTTTCAAGCAGCAGTAAAACAAAAAGGGGTTTTTTTTAGACTAAACTTTCAGTGATGTGGTCCTCCCGACCGTGGTGACCCTCCGCTGGCAGGATGAGGAGGCTGGTCTTACGCGGAGGCTCGTGCCCGGATACGCGGCTCATCCTGCTGTAAGCAGCTCGGTGTGGTTCCGGCATCGGGTCTCGCGCCCAGGGGGGCTGAGGGTTGGACGCGCGCACGCACACACACACTAACGTGTTGGGATGTTTCGGCACTGTCCTGTAGGATGCCACGTACAGGCATCCAGCCTGGCCCTGACCCAGCAGGCAAGAGGTTTCCTCTCGATTCTGCAGCTCCGCAGCACACACAAAAGCGACACTGGCTATAAAACATGAAGAGTCTCGCTAGAATAACAGAGATCAGATTTATTAACCTTAGCCCAAGTCTGTCATCTGGTACTTCCTTCAACACGACCAGTTCCTACTGCTTTATTACCGCCGCTGCCTGCACCAAGTCAGCATCCTGCTGTTTCCGAGCTTCGCAGCCACGACCTGCGTCTCTCCTCACTAAACACGGCACGTGCTGGCCGTGCAGCCGCCCTGCTGCAATCTTGTCATCTCCAGAGCTTAGCAGAGACAAGCGCCGTTTGTATTTCGATAAGAGAGCCCTGGGACACGCAGGTGGGGCTGTTGACTCAGTACGAAGCGGTCTTCTCCCCCCTCACACGACGCCGGGACGGGCTGCATCGCCATCGCTGCCTGACGGCAACAGCCTCACGCGTTACAGCTTTGCAAACGGCTCGAGCACCAATGGCACAGAAGAGGGTATGGAAACTCACACCACGAAGCCAAGCCCTGCTCTCCCACCCTCCCGCCCAGCCAGCCCCGCTCTCCTGACAAGAAGCGTTCCCTGCAGAGACAGCAGCAGCCCGCGTGCCTTGGGCACTGGCTGCAGCCCGCGCGCTCGCTGCTTTCCTTTTCCCCTTCCCACCCGGGAGGGGGCTGGCAGCACGTGCTCCGCTCCGCCGCGTGCCATCTCTTCTTGGCAGAAAGCGTGCAGAGTGGAGAACGGGGCAGACGCCTCCCTCGGGCAGCGGCTGAGCCAGGAGGTGGCACGTAGTGCCAGTGAGGAGCAGCCAGATCGGGTGCGGGGACCCCCGTTTCGTGTCGGTCAAAGTCACCGACGCCGAGATGCTCTGCGGCTCCTTCATCCCTTCACTGCGAGCGTTGCTTCGCCCTCCCTGCAAACCCAGGGGATGCCGGCTGCGGCATCCGGGAGGGATGAAGCATCCCATCGGCCACCCCGCACCAAGGGCTAATTTAGCCGCGAGCGATGTCTCCTCCCGGGAGCCCTGTCCTCATCCACCCGGCGCTTCAGGAAGGTACCGGAGCAGAGTCGCCAAAAAACTTGCGGAGCGTTTCAGACTCTGTCCCCTATGGCTTTCAAAGGGGGAAATCAAAGGGAAGCGCCGCGCTTTGTTCCGCGGGGGAGCGGCACGAAAGGTGAGCGGCGGCGAGCCCGGCAGAACCGGTCGCTTCAATCGTCCGCCAGCTCACCTTTGAAGTGGTTTTAAAAATCAGGGAGGAGGGGCAGAGACCCGAGTTCAGCTCTTTTACTGCAACTTCACAGAATTTGAGGATGTGGGGGGTAAGAGGCCGCCTTTCCCCCACCAGAAAAACGGCATATCTGTTCAGAGCGAATAGAATACGGCTAATAAAAAAGGCTGCGATACTCATCAAGTACACATCAAGTCCTCATGTCCCGAGGAGGCCACGAGCAGCTACGATGGCGGCAGCAGCGTCTGCCTACGGTACCAACGGAGGTAGAGCCAGGCACATGCGGGATTCACCGGGCGCCCTGATGCAGCCCCCCGTCCGGTGCCGATGGAGCGACTGACCCCCCCCAGCCCCCTCCCTGCCTCGTCTTCCCCCGCCCGCCCCTGCTTTCCCCACTGCCTCGCCTTTAACGGAAGGGTCTGGTCTTAACGCTGGCCCGTGCCAAGCCTGGGAGCTCTTTCTCTATTGTAGTCACAGCGTCAGCCATCGCTGCAGCACGGGGAGTCGGAGCAATGCCAACCCAGCAGGAGCGGCACCGCGCAAGCACACGGCAGGCGCCTACTGTACACCGCGTACGAGGAAGATGGGGAAAAGTACCAGTTAATTCACTGGAAATTAATCTCTGTTCTACCGCAGAAACAGAGAAAGAACAGAGTTGACTGGCATGACCGGTGTTCACAAGCCCAGTCCCCCAAGCCCGCCGAGCTTGTTTCTCTACAACCACCGACACCTGAGGGAAGCCAAGACAAGAGGCAATACCCTCCTATCACCACGGACAAGTGGATGTCATTCCGAACAAAGTCAGAGCTTCCGGGGGCTGTGGAACACAAGAGCCGTTCAAGCCAGACGCGAGCAACAAGCCGGAGCCAGAAGCCAAGTCATAGAGCTGCCCCCTCTTTCAGGGGAGAGCGAGCTCAAATCCAACATCTTCCAGAACCAGGAGCAACTCCACGTTCTCTGGCTTGCCGAGGAGACCTCGCACAGCACGTTCAGCAGACACACGAAGGCGAAAGCCTGGCCGGAGACATCCACGCACACCCAAAAGTCGCACACCCTGAGAAGCAACTGAGCACGCTCGCAGTTACGTCTCAAATCTGAAATGTCTTTTCTGTCTTGATTTGCAAACAAGTCTTAACCTAAACCACCAAGAGTCGGGAATCAGCAAGGAAAGAGAACTGCGCTTGCCCCCCGACCCAAACCGCATCCTTACAAAGCTTCCCTGGAGTTCTGGTGGTTACGATGTGCGTGGGAGTAGGTGAGAGCAGTTTGCAGTAAAACCACACCATCAATTGGCTTCCGCGCCGGTAACGCTCACCTGAGAAGAGCTGGCTTTGAAGAATCCAGCCGTCCCGAGCCAAGACACCTCCAGCTTGTCGCCTCGCTACATTTTCAGCTCCGTTCATGATGCAGATAGCGATGCTGGCTACTTTGGCCTTCAGCACGTGTCAGCAGGTTCCCTTCCAACTCCTGTTTCACCTTCCAAAGCTAGAGGGGGACCAGGAAACGAGATGGCTTTAGGAGACAAGCGTGAGCTGCTGGTTAAACCATAGGGCGCAAGGAATCGGCAGCCTTAGACAACCTGGCTCTATCAGTCCGCCGGAGATCCCTCTCCCCTGGGAAAGCAGGGGCAGCAAGGCAGAGCTCAGGGGTTACGATGCTTCGCCCAGAATACACAGGATACAAACCGATGGGGCTAGGATTTGGCAACTCAACAGCCAAAGGCAAAACTGAGGCCTTTTAGTCTTTTCCCGGACTTAAGGGGAAGGTCTGCGGTTGCAACTCTATATATTTAAAACATTCTTAGGCTTTAAGCTGGAAACCAACGCTTCTGCTCCCGGCTTCACTAGCTTCCCTGCACGCACTGGGCAGACCACGGGGCTCGTTTCCCGGCTTTCCCCGTTCGTACGAGAGCAGCACCTCAAATCCCCACCAGGAAGAAGTAAACACTGTCCCACGGGGGAATGCCTTCCACCCCCGCAGCACAGGCAGCAAACATTGACAAGCTCTTTTCACATCTTTTTTTGGGGAGGGCCTAAGTGCAACTGTTCAGGGCTTCTCTGGGGGGAGCACTACATCGTATTATATTATATTGAGTTATAACCTATCCCTCCCCTCGCCTCCTGTTACTCACCAGCTCCACAGACAGGTACAGCCTTCTCTGAGGTCAGAGGGACCTGGAGGAAGACGGCAGAAGGGACTCTCTAGTGAGCTGCAGGTGGCCGGGGCAGGTCAGCAGCTGTTTCTCATCTCCCTCATTGCTCTGGAGCAGCTTTTGCTGGTGGAAACCCCCCACCTGAGTCGGGGGCACTGGCTCTGAACCAGCTACAGGTGAATTCAATCGCTGCCTGCAAAACGCCGGCTCATACGGCCTCTTGTGGCCGAGCCTCTGGCTCCAGTCATCCTCTGCCGGGATGCTCCTGGAAAGCGGCACAGAGACCCACGTCCTTCCCAGGGACAACTCCATCCCCAAATATCCTGCTGTCTTTCCCTCCCCCCCCATCGGTGCCTCGCACGTTGCCCTGCTTGCTCTTCCGAAGCCTGGCTGAAGAGCGAGCAGGGCAAGATGCTTCTTCCGCATGCAGGGTCTAGCTGGCGCAGGACCTCTTTCCCCCCCCAAAAAATACTTACGTGGTTCTAAGATCATTAACAAAAGTGCATCCAGGCTAGCCCTCTTGTGCGAGTTTATCGTTGGAGTACCAAAGGTTATGTGGGTAGGTGAGGCGTCAGTTGAGGGTGCCTGCAGATAATCACCGGCTTAATGAATTACTCTGCCTCAGCTGATGCACACCCCACCGCGCGAGAGTTTCGCTCCAGATAGGAAGGGGAAAGCTGCTTTGTGGTGTGACAAGTCGAGTGATACGTGGTAAATTATTAAACTGTAGTAGCTGGATTGTTTGCAGCACATCTCTAGTCAAACACCGGGCTCCAGTTTCAGGAAGGGGAAGGGATTTTGGCTGGGGCGCGCGCCGACGTTTTTGAGGAAAGCAGCCAACGAGCAGGTCCTGCGCACACCTGAGGAACCCGACGGGGAGCACATCGGCTCCGCTAACGACTGAACTTTGTCACACAGGGGTGGGAAAGGCGACTGTAGTCTTTTGCGTGTAGCGAAAGCCAAGCCATACTGGCTTGACAGTTGTGAAATGCCCAGCAAGCGCATACGGTACAAACTACCGTCCTGCTTGTATTCAAGAGGCAAAACTGAGCATGCCGGGTCCTTCTCTGCCCTTTCAAAGTTACCTTTTCAAGAGAAGCTACGTTCGGTGTCTGGCTTATTGTTCAACAGCCCGTCTCAAAAGATGCGGATACGCAAGGGTGAGAACAGCGGCAGCAAGCAGTGGAGGAACATTTGGCCCGCAGCACTGCAGAGCACGCCTGCGGCGGGGAGAAGCATTTCCTTTCATCACGCAGAAGAAAACCTACATCGCTGGAAGCCAGACCTTTGGTGCAAGGGGGCAGGGAATTCACTTTTCAGCTGAGACTCTCCCAACATCACGACGCTAACGTCGTGGCGCACTCTTTGCCAGCAATTGCCAAAACCAGCCTCTTTCTGTCCATCTCCCTGCGACAGACTGCCACCAGGTCCCCGACGTACCCCTCCGCTACGAGCACAACCTGTGTCCTCCTACAACGTGGTCAACATACGTAGAGAGTCTGGAACCTGATTGTCCGCTGGTGCTAAGCCAGGGCTTGGATTTTGATTTGAGGCCGCTCCGTTTCCAGCCGTGCCACCCACCTCCCCTGCCCCCCGAGCAGAAGAGGAGTGGGGAGTGGGCGCACAGGGGGAGGGTGTACTGCAGCCCCCGCAATAGCACAAACCACGTGGCTTCATTCGAAAT
Source organism: Larus michahellis (assembly GCF_964199755.1). NCBI lineage: Eukaryota > Metazoa > Chordata > Aves > Charadriiformes > Laridae > Larus > Larus michahellis. The sequence continues at coordinate 8,814,069 of NC_133912.1, read as the reverse complement.
ACCTGGCGCAGATTAGGCCGGGGCCATGTATGAAAGATACAGTCGAAGAAACAAAACCTGTTGGTGGACAACAGGATGAGCCAGCAATGTGCCCGCGTGGCCAAGAAGGCCAATGGCATCCTGGGGAGCATCAAGAAGAGCGTGGCCAGCAGGTGGAGGGAGGTCATCCTCCCCCTCTGCTCTGCCCTGGGGAGGCCGCACCTGGAGTGCTGGGTCCAGTTCTGGGCTGCCCGGGTCAAGAGGGACAAGGAACTGCTGGAGAGGGGACAGCAAAGGGCTACCAAGATGCTGAGGCGATGGAACAGCTCTCTGATGAAGAAAGGCTGAGGGATTTGGGTCTCTTCAGTCTGGAAAAAAGACGGCTGAGGGGGGACCTTATCAACACTTATAAACACTTAAAGGGGGGGTGTCAGGAGGATGGGGCCAGGCTCTTCTCAGTGGTGCCCCGGGACAGGTCAAGGGGTAACGGGCACAGACTTGACCATGGGAAGCTCCACCTAAACACGAGGAGGAACTTCTTTGAGGGTGGCAGAGAGGTGGGGGAGTCTCTGTCTCTGGAGACATCCCCCAACCCGCCTGTGCCACCCGCTCTGGGTGACCCTGCCCTGGCAGGGGGTGGAGGAGATGATCTCCAGAGGGCCCTTGCAGCCCTATGATTCTATGATACAGTCGAAGAAACAAAACCAGTTCCGGGAGGCGCAGAAGTCAGGTTGCGGCTCCAAGCTGCACAAACAGTTTCTGAGACACACGCTGCCAAAGCACGCCCGGTGTCTGCCCAACCCCGCTCCGTTCCCCGCAGCCTGGCACCCCCTCGCTGTTTTGCCTGGGCTGAGCTAAAGCAGTTTCCAGTCTTAAAACCCTCCGCGTCCAGGGAGCTCCCCGGTACCTGCAAACGCATCCCGAGCGCTCTCTGCATCCCTCAGAGATCCGTCCTACTTCCAGAGGCGTTTGGGCTCGCAGGTTGGGCAAGTCCACCGCAGAGCGTAGGTAATGCTGTGATTTTATCAGAAGCGGGAAAAAAATAAGTTGTTAGTCTAAGGAACGCGGGAATGGCTCATTTAGTAAGGCTCTAGCAAAGTAAACGGGCAGAAAACAGAGCCTGTGTGCTGCCACCTATCTTATTCTCAGTCAGCTCGCTGACCCCACCAATATGGACCGTTTACTCACTGGAAGGGGCTTTAACAGGTATTTAGAAGTATGAAACAGAGACCAGCCTTTCACCCACCTGTGCGATACCCTCTTTTAAAAAAAAAATACGAAATCACGTCTCTCAGCACACAGAGCCCTTCAAGACCCTGGGATTCTTTGTGCCGCCCCCACAGATCCCGCTGCGCTCAGCACCTGGAGATTGCTTCGCCACACGAAGAAAATGCACTTGAGTTTTCAAAACAAGCCGTTTTGGGAAAGCCTGCATTTAAAAAACGGCCTGGAGGACTGGGACATGGCAGAGGAGCTCAAACTCACCGTCACTGCTGAAAGGTCTCTGAAAGGTAAGGGCCTGAAGGGGACGGATTGGTCTGGCTTCCTTTTAAAAAGATTCCCATCTCTAAAATGCAGGTGAAAATTGTAGAGCCTGGTAAATAGTAAGTTCCAGTCTAGAAGGTAACAGAAAGCTCATTTTCTTTGTTTTTAAACGCGATCAGATCAAATTAGAAGTGTCTGCAATTAGGTATGAAGCCAGTCTGCAGCTTACAGCAAACGACGCCAACACAAAAAGGCTCCCCATGGCGTCCCCGGGCTCCCCCCTCCGCCAGCTCCCGGCCAGACCCCGCGCCGTGCCCAGCTGAGCCCCGGCGCACGGGTGCCAGATGCCGGGGGTAAGGTTGGGACCTGGTACCACCTCAGAGGCCGGCGGTGCTTCAGGAACGGCCGGGAGAGGGGCTTTTCCCTGCCCAGCCAGAACCTCTGGACTGGAATTTTTCTAAGCTTACTTAGAAGAAGTTGAAGCCCGTCTCTCAAGGACAAGGACACAATGACGTAGCTGTGCCTGCAGACACGCTTCCCTCCGAATGCAACCTTTTGGGTAGACAAAGGTGGGAAAGGAGCACTGGAGGGAGTCAGTCACGCTCTTCTGGCTTTCCAGGGGAAAGAGAAAGTACAATTTCAGGGCTGAGCACCGTTGTTCGGGCGGGCCACAGCGGTGCCAGAACAGGCAGACACGCACGCTGTATGCGAAACAGGAAAAAGACACTGTTTAGAGGGATGAGAAGGCAAGTGCGGACCTTTGCCTTGGGGTTTGCGTTGCGTTCGAGCTTCCCCAGGCTGCCTCTGGACAGCAGGGTCCAGAAAGGGTCCTCGGGTATGACCAGGGGAGTGGTGTTTCTCCTTCTCCTTAGGAGCTGGCGGTCAGCCCCGCCTGTGGATGTGGGTGAAGCCCAGCCTGGTCTGCCCCATCCCCGGGAGCTCCGGCACAGCCCCGGCCGGATCCCACAGCCCGGTGGTCACGGGTGCCACGGAAACCTCCTCTCCGAACACATCCTGGGACAACGCCAAGCCGGACTGCTCCGAGGAGGACGCGCTGCCAGCCTCCAGCCGGGCTGGAAAGGTACAAAAAAGGGAACTGCTTGGGCAGTCCGAAGCACCGTACGCGCTTAACGATCCCGCAGGAACAAACGAGCTGGCTCAGCGGCTCCGCGAGCGGTTGCCTCCCGTTTCAGCAGGGGTCGGTCAGTGCATGGAGCCCGACTGACGAACAGGCTGAGTACAAAGCGCAGGGCAGGAGGCTGAAATTTAAAGTCTGCAAACTTTCTGTATGCTCTCTGCCAGACCCACCCTCCCCCAGAACAAAGCAGCTTTTCCTGACACATCCACCTCCTTTTTCTCCTTCCTCTCCCCAGCTTACTGAGGAGGAAGAGGCTTCACGCGTGGACATCCCAGTTCCTCAGGAGATGCCGGAAACTCCCGAACAACAGGCGATGCCAATGCCTTGGAAATCTGTGGTCCTCAGAGCTCAGAGCGTGAAGCTCAAGCGCTCCAGGCGGACGACCCCCAAAATCAAGGGAGGCTGGCCCCGACCCCCCCTGAATTACTGCATCCTCATCACCCTCGCCCTGGGCAACAGCGCAAGTGGCAGCCTGACCGTACAGCAGATCTACCACTTCACACGGTACCCACTCTCCCCCTGGCTCCGCGCGCAGAGTGAGGGGAAGAGGGACGACGACGGGTACAGGGGTCCCTGACCTCCTTCCGGGGAGCAGGGAGGTGGCAGCCGGGGCTTGCGTTCTGGTCTTAGCTCTGCCTTCGGCTCCAGACGCCGCTGAGAAAACTGCTTCCCCTCTTTGTCAACAGCCAAACCCAGGAGCCTCCAGAGCCGGCAGTTTAGTTTTGTCTTACCATCCTTACACCACAGGGGTCAGGGAGGACCTTCTCCTCCTTCCCTCGCTCGGACACGCTGTATTCTGTTACCTATCACAGCCTCCGATTGCTTCAGCTCGGGACGATCTTTTCTCTCCACAGGCAGCACTTCCCATTTTTCAAAACGGCCCCAGAGGGCTGGAAAAGCACGATCCGGCACGACCTGTGCTTCAGCAGCTGCTTTGAGAAAAGCACTGGCTTTGCGTTTGGAGAGGGAAACCGCAAGTCCTGCTTGTGGAAACTGACCCCAGAAGGACGCAGGACGTTCCAGGAGGAAGCCCAGGCTCTGCCCGAAGAGGCTCTCAACCTGCCGCGCCACAGCAGGAGCGACCCAGGTAGGTGTCAGCGGGCGGGCGCCCCGCAAAAAGCAGAGGGAGTCGTCAGGCTGTGGTGGGAGGGTTACAGGTGAGCACCCGAACACTGGGGTCCGGGAAACGCTACCAGACGCTCAGGGACCCCTGTAGTGACACCCCCACAAGCAGGGCTGGGCCACCAGACCAGCCAAGGACCCTTCTGTAATGAAACCAACTCAGCGGGAGAAACACCAGACTGCGTTAAATCAGAGCCCTCACCTCACTCTCGCGTTGCTCAGCAATGCGATACCTCTCAGCTTAACGTGGGTAGGAACCGAGGCCGTAGCATCAGTGCCCGAGCTGTCGTTACAGCCCAATTAACTGTTGCGACTTCTCTCTCCATATCTTTTGCAGATCTCATGGGATCTCTGTTGGGCCTATGATTCCTTCTGGCTCCCTGCTCCTGAAACACGTGCCATGTCTTTTCAAACCAGGCTTGTTTTCTCGGGTGCTGCCGCAGGTAGCTTCCCACGAACTGCACGTGGAAATTATGGGCGTCGTGACGTAAGGGCTCAAACTCAGAAGGGGGGGAGGAGAAAGATGACCAGTCTCATTTCCTTCAGAAAGGCAAGTTTTCTCTGCAGCTGCACGCATCTGAAGTTGCGGAGCCGTTTTGGCATGTGGCACCCGCTACGACTTCAACAACAAGTCCTCCACCCAAGCTGTTGCCCTGCGCAACGTTCTTGCGGTGGGGAGGACTAAGCTGCAGGAGAAGGTCGGGCTGTTCCCTAACCGAGGGTCCCAGCCCGAGGTCAGGGGCTGAGCAGAGGCGGCGTGAGCCGGCAGAGTGTGAGGAGCCCCCGCCACGCAGAGGTTATCCCAGGCTGCTGTAACACCAGCAGGCGCGGGATCCACAGAGCTGCTGGGCCGGCTGCTTTGCAGAGCGCGCGGAACCTCTGCAACGCTCCCTCGGCAGAAATCAGCGAGTGCTGCAGAGTGCGAGGAGGGAGAGCGTGATCTCCGGGAGGCAACGAAGGGGAAAACCAGCCAGTCGGGGCTTGCTGCTGTGCTGTTCGCTTACCCGCTTCTCCAGCAAGAGGCAGGAAAATCAGGTCCCCAGGCCAGAATGCAGGCAGGTACCAGGTGTCTAGTGTTCGAGAAGAGCAGATTTGTCACACCTTCGTCCTGGCTGCTGCGGCAGTTGCTGGAGTAGCAGCGTGGTGGGTCCGGTTACGTCCATGATGAGAAGCAGGAGCCGGGGCGCCCGTCACAGGGACAAACAGCACAGAGCCATGACACGAGCTCTGCAGCCCACTGCGGGGCTGTACCCAGACCTGACCCACAGGGCGAAGGTGCCGGGGGACGACCCGGCCCGACACGCTCGGCAGGGCTGGCTGGGGCACCCCGCGGATCAGCTCCTTTCACGCCGGAGCATAAAAACAGACATGTTAAAAGTGAACCGATGCCCAGGCTCAGGTCTAAGCGCAGGTACTGGGACAGGGCGGGTCTGGTCGGCCGGGCACTAACACCACGCGAGCCACGGCACGAGCCGGAGGGAGGAAGAGGATGGCTGTCAGCCCCACGCAGGGCGGCACAGGCTGTCTGTCCTTCTGTCTGCCTGAGTGCGACCTGATCCACGGCCAACGGTCTTTGGAGGCCTGGCTGCGCTGGATGGCGGCAGGGAGATAACCTGGGCGCTGCAGTTCAGGTGCTCTCCTTCAGTCGCGTCAGGCTGGGCCATGAGCACCCTCTGCTCCGACTGAATGCAAAAAAAACCCCAAACACAAAAACGGGTTTTGGCAGAGCTGTGGATGGGCAGGAAAACGAAGGTGTCAGACCAAGGCTACCAGACAGACTGGTGAAAAGGCAGGTGGTGGGGTGTCAGCACGTTCTGGGGATGTACGACGCGTCTCCAGAGAGCGTTCGTAACCATCACTGAATGGTTTGGGTCGGAAGGGACCCGAAAGCCCACCCCGTGCCACCCCCTGCCCCGGGCAGGGACACCTCCCACCAGCCCAGGCTGCTCCAAGCCCCGTCCAACCTGGCCTTGAACCCCTCCAGGGATGGGGCAGCCACAGCTGCTCTGGGCAACCCGGGCCAGGGGCTCACCGCCCCCACGGCCAAGAATTTCCTCCTCGGATCTCATCTCAATCTTTCAGTTTCAAAGAGGGGGGTCTCCCCCCTCGCCCCCCTGCCCAGGCTGCGGGGGGTCCCGGGCTGCCAGCGCACGCTGCGGGGGTGCGCCGAGCTTCTCACCCCCGCACCCGCAAGCCCCTGTCGGCAGGGCTGCCCCCAGTCCGCGCTCCGCCCAGCCCGGGTTTGTGCGGGGGACGCCCCGGCCCAGGCCCGCAGCAACTGAAAAGGGTCCGGAACCGAGTGAAACGCCTCAGCCGGGCCCGGGGTGACACACGCCACAGGCTCGTCCCCGCCCGGCACCGAGAAGCCCCCGCCCGCCGTCACACGGGCGCGGATCCCCGGCCACCCGCACCGGCCCCCGCGCTCCCGCCCTCCCCGGGAGGGGCCGGCGCTGCCGCCGCGCCTGCGCCCGGGGCCCGCGGGGCCGCCATGGCGGTGCACTACTGCGAGCTCTGCCGCCGCTCCTCCTTCGCGGGCCGCCGGCACCTCTACAGCGCCGGGCACCGGCGGCGGCTGCAGGAGGCGCTGGCGCAGCTGCAGGAGGCGGTGGCGGCGGCGCGGGCGGCGGCGGCGGCGGGGGGGGAGGCGGCCCTGCGGCCCTACGACCCGGCGGAGCACGGCCGGCGCGTCTGGTGCCTGGTGTGCGGCCGCGGCGTGCGGCGGGACGGGCGGAGCGGCGGGATGGCCCTGCCGCAGGCCGGCCTCCTCCGGCACCTGGCCGGGTGCGTGGCGGGCGGCCGGGGGCCGCCGGGGCGGGGGTGGGGGGGTGGCGGCGGCGGGCGGGGCCAGCGGGGGCCGGCCGGGCGGGCCGCCGGGCGAGCGGCGTCCGCTGACGCGTGCCCCGCAGGCCCGAGCACCGGCGGGAGGCGGCGCGGTTCTGGCGGGAGCAGCGGGCGGAGGCGGCGCTGCGGGAGCGGGTGCTGGTGCCGGCCGAGGAGTACGAGCGGTTCGCCCGGGGGCTGGAGCGGGCGCTGGCCGAGCACCGGCGGCGGGAGGAGGAGCGCATCCAGCAGGTACCCCCCGCCCCGCCCCGGGCCCGGCCCGCCGCGGCCCGGCCCGGCCCCACCGCCCCGCTCTCCCCGCAGATGGCGGCCGGCATCCGGGAGGCCGAGCGCAGGCAGCGGGAGACGGTGCGGGACGCGCTGCAGGTGGGTGAGCCCGGCCCTGCCCGCCGGGACCGGGACCGGCCCCGGGAGGAGGGGGTCTCTGCTGGGGACCAGAGGTACCGCTGCTTTTCCCTGGATCAGCTGCAAGCGGAGCCGGAGCCCGGCGCGGGACCTCCCGTCGGCAGCCCCCCGGCACCACCGGGAAGGTGAGAACCGTTTTCCCTCCCGTTCCCAGACCGAGCCGCAGCCACGCTCTGTGCTGCTGCCGCAGCCAACGCCGCCATCACCGGGGTCTGGCACCCGCTCAGATCCTTCACAAACTTTTATCCGGACTCCAGTAAGCACCCCTGCCCCAGAACGATCACTGCTGCGCGTTCGGAGGTGAGCCCTGACAGCCAGAAAGAGCCAGCGCAGCAATAACACGCGAGCGTTTAACACAGTCGTAGCCCAAGAACGTTTCTCCCTTTCCTTCTTACTGCAAAGCTCCACACACAAACTCCAGCAACCTCCAGACAATCGCTGCCCGCCCGGCTCCGGCCGTTACGCACCTCTGGGGCTGCGCTGTCCCCTCTCTGTTCCAGGAACCCCCGCGATGCGGAGCAGCCCGGCCCCAGCGGGACGCAGACGGGACCTGACTTCAACTGGATGGAATCAGGCCAGGCTTTGACCTTCATTGGCCACCAGGTAGGGGTGACTCGCTAACGCGCGGGACTTAAACGTGACTGCGGGTAACAGGCAGCACGTCTTCCAGCGCAAAACAAGGGCTTGCTGCCTCCAGTGCCGAAAAAGGCAGCTTTGCAGATTCAGGCGACCACCTGGCTGAGAGTTTCAGTCGTCCAGTGTTAACTTCTTGTTTCATGAAGCATTCTTTACACAGCCTGAAAAAACAAATGCTCCAAAAAGAAAGTAGAGAAGAGCCTCCCTCTTCTTTCTGTACCAGCACACGCACCGTTCTGTGTAAAGATCCTCTTAAAAGCATCGGTTTCTCCCAAGTGTTTTATGTCTCTTAACAGGAAACGGAAGGGAAAGGAAACGTGCACACAGGTAATCACGCCGGCTTCATGGCTCACTTGTTTGCTCCCCGACCGAAAACTCCTGGCTTGTAAATGGAAGGGGGGTAACGTAAGGCAGTTCTGAAGCAGTTACAGGATAACCAGGAGGTGCCCACTCTTTTGATAATATTTGACATAATAGAGGAGAAAAAAAAGCACATCTATGTTACGAAAACTCTGTGGGTGCTGCTGTGTGCAGCGTGTGTGGTTTGTGGTGTGATCCGCCACGGCCTTAACCAAGGCAACCCAGTTTTTTCCTACAAAGCCCAGAGTTTACTTTTCCGTCGCCGCTTCGGCAGGGCGAGCTGCAGGGACGGGGGAAGAGGGGATGCTTTTCCCTGTCGAGCTTCAGATAACTTCAGCGGCTAAATACATTTCCCCATGACTTCTAGGAGCAAAACCTCCGTGGCTAATGGAGGAAGAGGAGGATGGAAGTAAACAACAAATTGGACCTTCGTATGAGGAGTTTCTCAAACAAAGTGAGCGGGCTGTACACATTTGGGTTAACCTTACGTTCACTTTACCACGCTAAAGAACCAGAAGTAATCTGACTGAAAAACTTTTGCTGAACAAAATATTTTTCTAGAGGAGAAGCAGAAGCTGAAAAAGCTGCCAGCAGAGCGCGTTGGCGCCAACTTTGACCATACCTCTCAGACGGGCGAGAGCTGGCTGCCTTCCTTCGGGCGGGTCTGGAATCACGGCAGGAGGTGGCAGTCCAGGTAAGCCTCCGGCAGCAGGGACTGGTGACGGCAGAGGGTCCTCCCCGTCGAGCTCCCCATGGAGCGGGCTTTGGGGCGGCAGCGTGAGGAGACATCTTGCTGCCTGAAGGAGCTGTGCCGGGCAGTGCCCGGCCCAGCCAGAGCGTCGCTCTTGTCCCGGAGCAGCGTGTGTGACTCGTGAGGGGCTGCGCACACCACAGCGTCCGCCTCGCTGAGCCGGGCTCCCCTTTCCAACCCCCGCCCTGGCACATACGCACGCTTGGCCCGCGGGTGCCTCATAACACGCGGGGAATCCGTGTCAGCTGCCTGAGAGTGGTGCCGCTCACCAACGGGGAAAAACCACTGCGTGAGCTTCTGTTCTGAAACACTACGCGTGGCACCGTCTTACTCGTCAGATGAGGCAGTGTTCATTACCTCTCCCTAAAGGCTGCTGCATTCTGACTCCTATGCTCTCTCTCAGGCATCAGTTTAGAACTGAATCGGGGGAAAAGAAGAAAAAAAGGTGATCAGAAGAGGAGGACCAAGGAGACCAAGCTCTGCCTGTTGTGAAAGGTGGACTATAGGTAGCTGCAGCTGCGTCAGTGCTGCTGCCGCCGCCAAGTTTCACGCTGTTATTTAATACACACACCTCGACGCGTTCGATGCCCTGGAAGGCAGGGTGACGGCAGCACCGTCAGGGAAAGCTACTGCGGGGTTCCGGTGGCAGATCCACCCCCCTGCACCCAACCCGGTGCACGTTAGGGCACCGATTTCCAAAGCCTTAAGCTCCACAAGCCAGCAAGAAGCCAGCCTTATACGGCACGTGCTGACATGTCCTACGCTGACATGTAACATGACGTCCATTGAAGAAATAAACTTTTGAGAAATAAACCTTTTTCTTTTTTCCTTGTAAAGTTAGCTGTGTTAGTACAGTAGACCAACCGAAACTCCTTTTGGATGCAGGGACCACTCTGGGGGCAACCGATGAGAGGCAGCTGATGCTTTCATTCCAATTTATACTACTTTTGTTCATTCTGCCTCACCTAAAGGACAACTCATTCGTCCTCAGTAAAAGAAAGGAGGCCTCAAAGACCGTTGCTGTGGCCGGTTCTTACCTTTAACTTAAATAAAATACTTATAGCTTTTTTTAAGAGCTGCTTATCTGCACTTGCCCACTACACACTGACCTGACAGACGCTGTTGCCTTGTACACACAGGGATCTGTGGGCACGGCTTGCTTAAATAAATAATGAAAATATCCCACGAGCACCTTCCAGCCTTCAATTTTCCTCCTATTATAACCGAGTATAGTTTAACATCACTGGCTGCTGTAGGTGATGCAAAAGTTCCTCCTCTTTCTGCAATACAGTATACTCGTAAGACGGTATAAATGCAAAAACTGGCTGGTAGAGGAAGACAGCCGTGACCTGCACCAGAATCCACTGTCCATAACGCGTCAATAATGAAACGTACACGTTCTTGAAAAGGCAAGAAAAATTATTTCAATAATTTTATTGTGTGCATCTACATATGACACGTTGCTGATGAGGTCACTGGAGAACCTGCAAAGCAAGAAGTCCCAAATCAGAGAAACGGGTCAAAGCAAGGCAGCACAAAGCGAACGCTCTGAAAGCTTTGCTCCAACAAGAATGCTTGGACACGGTACCCTCCGACAGCAGGGGACACGTGCCCAGGGACCCTGCAGCCCAGAGAGAGGAGAGAGCACACACAGCTTTCCTCATCCAATGGGCAACACGGACAAAATCACAAATTGCTCTTAAATTCTGGAGAGCCAACGTTTCCGTCACCCAGGAAGTTGCCCGGAGCACGAGCGATGTCTTCTGAACGTCTGGAGAAAGGGCACCCATCCAGAGCACGGAGGCAGTGCCCCTTACACAGCGTGTAGCCCTTTGCTGGCCCCTGACAAAGCGCAACCTGGCCCTTTCCCGGCCCCCACCGTCTCACCTCCCTACGCGTCCTCCCCTGCGGCCGGTGCATCTCCACCTTTTGTGTTTCTGGTGTAGATCACCTGGGCTCGGTGCTTGGACACCAATTTGATCAAGCCTACAAAAAAGGAAGTTATTTGAGTGTGCGCGTACTGGAGGACACTGGGGATGTTGCGCTGCCTTCTAAAGTGGCAGACTAGACAAGGCAGGATAGGAAACACCAGGGTACCCAACACCACATGCGCTTATACAAGGCTCTTGTTCAGGTCTGGCAGTGGTTATTTCACAACCCGTCCTTCGGGCAGCATTTCATTAGTATAGCAGTGCCACTGAATGCAGCAGAGCCTCTGCTCCTTACACTGGAGCACTTCTGAAACCCAGGCTAAGGCAGTGCCTCGTCAAAACCACACCCACTTGAGCACTTCAGATGCAGCAGGAAATCGTGGTGAGCAACGAGAAAAAAATACCCAATCCAAGCAACTTTCCGTTTTTCCCACAATTTCAAGCGCTTACCTTTGCTGAGCAGCTCCTGGAGGGCGGCCCTCGCCAGGGAGCCTCGAATCTTCAGTCTCTCGGAGACAACTGCAGGTGTGATGAGCTTGTAGTTGGGCACTTCTTTGCACAGTTTGTCATAGGTGGCTTTGTCGAACAGAACAAGGTTGTTTAACTTGTCTCTCACTTTCCCCTTGGACCACTTCTACTCGAAAAGAGGAAAAAAACCCACTAAGCCATCTTCTAAGCAGTAACAAAAGATGGAGCAAAAGATGTGCACCATTCAATATCTCTGTATCGCATCACACACTCAAGGGCTAGAGACGCACAAGGTGATCTTTGTAAATGCACGTGCTGTACGTAATACCTACGGCATCCCCAAATAAAAGGGGAGAAGCCTCTTGTTAGTCGGATTTAACACCCTCACACGCAGCACGCTGCCCGATGGAGAGCAAGCCCCTCTAACACGACGGGACCCCCCACACGCACACCACGGCAGCGCCAAGAGCACCCACCCGCCCGCTCCCCAGGCCTGGCACACGGGGAAGGCCCGGCGACCCCCGCGGCCCCCCCAAACCCCCTCTGGGTGCCCGGCCCCACCGTGCCCCCCCTCGCCCGGGTTTCCACAGCGGCATCGGGGCCTGCCGCCAGCCGGGCACGCTCCTACCTTCTTCTTGGCTTTACCGCCGGACTTGTTGACCGGGTCCTTGTCCTTTTTGGTGGACTTGCCCGCGTCCTTCTTCTTCTTGTCGTCTTTGGGCGGCTGCGGGGGAGGAAGGAGGGGAGAAGGACGGGAGGGTCAGCGGCGGGGAGCGGGTACACCCCCCCCGGGCCCTCCTCGGGGTTCCCCCGCCCTCGGGGTCGCCCTCCCGGCCCCGCGGCCCGCCCCGGCGCTCACCATGCTGCGGCGGCGGCTGCTCCCCCAAGATGTCGGCCGAGAAAGGAAGCGCCTGGCGCGAGGCTCGAGGAAACCCCGTGGCCTGGCGGCGGCTTCCGGGGCACGGCGTGACGCCACTTCCGGGGCGGGGCGGGCCGGGCCGAGCCGGCGGCGCCATGGCGATCTTCAGCGTCTACGTGGTGAACAAGGCGGGCGGCCTCATCTACCAGCTGGACCACTACGCGCCCCGCGCCGACACCGAGAAGACCTTCAGCTTCCCCCTCGACCTCGTCCTGCGCCCGCACGACGAGCGCGTCGTCGTCGCCTTCGGGCAGCGCGACGGCATCCGCGGTGCGGCGAGCGGGGAGGGCCGGGCCGGGCCGGGCCGACTGACAGACACACACAGTGACTGACTGACTTCTCGCTGTCCCCGCAGTGGGCCACGCCGTGCTGGCCATCAACGGCGCCGAGGTGAACGGGCGCTTCACGGCGGACGGGAAGGACGTGCTGGAGTTCCTGGGCAACCCTGCCAACTACCCGGTGTCCATCCGCTTCGGCCGCCACCGCCTGTCCTCCAACGAGAAGCTGATGCTGGCCTCCATGTTCCACTCGTGAGGCGGGGCGGGAGGCGAGGGGACGGGGGTGGCCTAGGCAGGGGTGGCTGGGGGCGCTGAGGGCCCTTTCCCCGCAGGCTCTTCGCCATCGGGTCGCAGCTGTCCCCTGAGGTGGGGAGCTCCGGGATCGAGATGCTGGAGACCGACACCTTCAAGCTGCACTGCTTCCAGACGCTGACAGGTACCCTCCGGCCCCGGGCACCCGGCGCCGCTCTGCTTTGTCAGGGCTCGGCCTTCCTCACGCTCCTGTTGTTGCGGCTCCAGGGATCAAATTCGTGGTTCTTGCTGACCCGAGGCAGGCAGGGATAGACTCCCTTCTCCGCAAGATCTATGAGATTTACTCCGACTTCGCTCTGAAGAATCCCTTCTACTCCCTGGAGATGCCAATCAGGTAAGGAAAAGCCCAGTTTTAATAACGCAGCCCCAACCCCTCCTCACTTTCTGCCTGCCCAGTAGCAAATGCCCACAGCCCTCCAGTGAAGTAGCAGAGCAGACCCCGAGGCCGCGGGAAGCAACCGCAGCAGGGAGGGGACACTGACCTGTGCTTTCTGCAGCGCCGCTCTCCTGGGGAAGCAGGAGGTGCTCTTCCTTGGTGCAATCCCTGCTGTCCTAGCGTAACCCTGCAGCCCACACAAGCAGCTTTACTCACACTTAACGGCCAAGCCAAAGGTTGACAGCAGTCTGGTTGCCGCCATGCGACTTACGGAATCTCTCCTTGAAGGATGCAGAGCCAAAGGATGTGGAGATCCCGTCTTCGTTAGCCTGTCCTGTAGGTAAAGCCATCCCTTTTCTGCTTTTCTGACTGTTTCAGATGCGAGTTGTTTGACCAGAACTTGAAACTTGCTCTGGAGGTGGCGGAGAAAGCGGGACCCTTCGGACCCGGATCATAGGGAGAGCCTCGCCTGTTGCACTGACTCCTTTCCCTGAAGAGCACGGCCTCTCCTCCCCAGCTGGCCTCTCCCGGAGCTCTCTCCTCCACAGCAGAGACTGCGTTTCCCCAGACTATGCTTCGTTATCTCCCAGGATCCCGTCTGGTCCCCTTTGTTGTGAAATTTACCTTAAACAGACTCGTTGCTACTGTTTACATCGGGCCACAGAGGCTCATTGTGCTGTTGCGGCTCCGCTGCCCTTGGGTGAAGACAGACAAGGTGCGGGTCTGTGGCCTTACCGCAGTCGACTGTTTTCTTTCCTCTCATAATTGTACATATGTATTTTTCCTGTATAGCTCTAACTTATGGTTCTGCAGGGGGTTTCTGTGTAGAAGGAATAAATGTTCCCCGAAGAGGCGGATGCTGCTTGTTTTCTGTCCGCAGGGCAGATTAGCGCCGGTAGCACCTCAAGAGGATAAATAGCGGGTCCGGGGGCTTCTGCTCGCACCGTTCTCCATAAGACAACCACAGCCCTTGTGACACTGCTCCATTTTTATTTCACAGATAGTAGAAGATCACATAATTAAGTACAAAATGTAATTCACTTCCATTGTTTTAATTAAGGCTGGCTACCTACTCTTGCAACCGAGCTGCTCAGCAAAGCACCCGCGTGCGGGTTCTTCACGAGTTGAACTTGCCTATTCCAGAACGCTAAAGTAGTAAATCCTTTTGGGGAAAAACAAGAATATTCAACAAAATTCCAGTTAAAAACCTGAGCGTACTTATTGCAGAGAGTGCTGGGCCTGACTGCCCAAGCTGCTGGCTGTCAGCGGCGGGTGGCTCCGCTCAGAGGTAGCCCAACTCCCTCCCCGCAGCCCTGGGAGACGCAGCTCTTGACCGAAAACATCTCGGACCATACTGAAAAAAAACACAAGCCAATGCCAGAAACGCGGGTTTTCACGAAACGCAGCTGCAGCAGCCGCGGGCTGGCGGCAGCGGCTGTCGCAATACCTGCTGCTGGGTCAGCTTTCCTGGCTGATTTGCTACAAGCTGCCTTGGCAGCAGCTGCCTCCCCCGCAAATCATTAACTCCGCACACAGAGATCGCAGTGGGCAGGAGCAGCTCAACAGAAGGAGCTTCTCTAAACGCTCGCCCCTGAAGCACCAAGAATTTCTTGGAAACGTGCCTATTCCTAAGTGCCGCGGAGAGCGCTGCCATGGCGCCGCAGCGGCGTCCCGCTGGTCCAGAGCGAAACACCCGCTCCCTCCCCACCTTCGGCCCTGCCGCTCTCACATCAGCCGTGAGGCCAAAGGGCCGTCATCATCATCATTGCTCGCTGCTCTGTCACTGTTGCGGGGCCGCGAGCGCGCTGGGAGCTCACGGCTCAGTGCACCGGGACGGGGCGAACGGGCCTGGCCACGGCTCGCGGCAGCACCCCGGGACGAGGAGGCTGAAGCGACGGTTAACGACCAAGACGGACAGTAAGGACAAAACTACGTGTGACGGCACCCGGAGCCAGTCCTTTCAGAGAACTTTTAGTGGAGAAGCCTGGGCTGCGGAGCCAGCTCGCTTCACCGACAGTGCTGTGAGAAGGAGGTACAGTAAAATCATCGCAGCTATAAAGTAGCTGAATTATCACATTTTGAGGGAAAAAAAAAAGTGATCGGTAGCAGGAACCTTGTGCCCTGAGGCACGTGACAGTGGATGAGACATTGAGACATTTTTATCTAGGTTGCAGCAATAGGTAAACTCACTCCTAGGCCAGTTAAACAAAACACGAGCATCATTCACGTCGGCCTGGGAGCACCCTTTTCACCAAAGCAGCTTATCCTCAGTCAGCCTTCTTGGGAATCCGGCCCATCTTGGTGCGGATGTTGCGCAGTAAGAAGAAAGCCACGGTGCTGGCGGTGCAGGTGATTTCGGCTACCCAGAAGGCCGTGGCCCAGCTGTAGTACTTGGCAATGGTGCTGAAGGGCAGCCCGGCCAGAAAACCCCCGACTATAAGGAAAAACAAAGAGAAAAACAGCAGCGCTCCAGCGTCTCAGTTTTACCTGCCAATACTTGCTTTTGCACGTATAAAAATTCTTGGTTTGAACTTAAAGCACGAGGCAAAACCCTGCCAGGTGCAGCACAAAGCATCCCTGAGGCTTCCAGCTCTACTCCCTCCGCTCCCGGGGGAGTTCCCGCCATCAGTAACTTGGCACCCAGGGGCCAGACCGCGCTTCACCCAGAGCGCACCGGGGTTTTGTTGGTATTCCTGGGGAAAAAGGGCACTACTCACCATTGGCCATGAGGGCCACTATGGCGTGGGAGGTGCCGCACAGGTTGGCGGGGGCACTTTCGTTGGCTATAACCCCGAACAGGGCGATCGGCCCGTACGAGGAGAACCCAAACACGGCTCCCAGCGTCAGGATCCACAGCTGTCAAAACAAGTTAGGGTCAGAAACGGGATCTGGGCGTCTCACCACCCTCAGTCCGCAGCTGCTGACAAACCTCGGGCTCCATGTGCGGCACAAGCGGGTCGTGACATTTCCCGGCTGAGAGTGGCTCCCTGCCCTGCAGGCGGCAGAGCGCAGGCCTGCGACAGACCCTGACACACGCAGCACACCTCCACCACACCGTCCGGCTGCCCAGCGCGAGCTCTCCTCCCTCCCGCAGTTCTGGCCCCTACGCCCTGCACGCGCGGGACGTGCTGGTTTGCAAGAAAGAACCAGAACGTCCAAGAGAGATGGGCAACGACCCCGTGAAATCACAGGAGAGCGCTGGGAGTCGAGTCACTTTTTAAAACGATCCCGGAGACACAGACTAAAAGCGTTTCTCATTTTAGATGCAAGTGGCCCACCAGAGCACGGTTATTTGTGAGTAGCCACCCCCCGATAACCTCTATGTGACTAAACAAACACGGAAACAAATCCAAAATGCCCCAACAGTCTGAACTTCAGCGTCAGCTTACGCTCTAAGTGATCTACCAGGCTCAGAATTTATCAGTCGCTTGTGAAAGGACAACAAAGGATAGGTAACGTGACCGTCTCGAGACGGCAGCGTGCTTTCTGAACTACAAACGCCATTTCAAGATGCTCAGAAGGAAGTAAGCGACATCTCGTTTTCCAGATAGGCAACAGACACAAAGAGTTAGGAAACCACTTGCCAAAGTTAAGCAGGAACAGCATCATTCCTCCTGAGCTCACTCACATTTTACTTGACAAACGTCCTCCAGAACCTTTGATATAAGAACTTAAAAATGTTACATTCAGACTTTTCAAGTCAGTCAGTGTAATCAAAGGATTATAGGAAAAGGTTTCTTTTACAAAACTTACAGTAATCTTCTCAATGCCCTGGTTCTAAGTTCTGGAGTGCTAACCAACCTCCCAGGATAGGAAAAAGGCAGATCAGCGAAAGCAGAAACAGGCAGAGGGAGAAAAAAAACGCAAGGCAGAAACCTCATGTTCTTTTAGGCCTGTAAGATCAGCCAGAGGTTGCAAGGCTACAGTCCAGAAGTGATTTTCCTGAAGAAGAAAAAAAGGAAAGGGAGAAAAGAGGCTGCACTTATTCAGCAATCGTTTGGGCAGATGCAAGTCACGTCTACACTACAGCTACCCGAGCCAGCGGAGGCGGCAGAGGCCGCCCACCCCAGACTCAGCTTCTCTGCAGCGCAAACAAAGAGAACACAAACCTGCGGTCCTGGGGAAAGGCAAGGAAAACAGTCCTAGTCCCCACCAAACTCCTCACGCCTGAAGAGCTGTCCCTACAACTCCCGGTCGGCTGCTCGCGCGTGGATTACCTTGGGGGAATCGCCCGTGACCGTGATGCGGAAGAGGAACATGGACACGCACATCCCGGCCATCATGGAGAGCAGCAGCGCGTGCCGAGGATTCCCGTGGCTCGAGAGACCCACCTGTAACGCGGGAAGGGAAACCGAGGGTCAGGAACTAGACGGACTCCTCCCATTTTATACCTGGAGTAACTAACGCCGTCCACACAGCCCAGTCAGAAACACGGACGGTGCCTCAAAAGCGCGCCTTTTAGCAAGGCTTCTCAGTTCGGTTTAAGGGCTGCCCACGGTCAGTCTGTGCTAAACAAGAAGCTCGTAGTGATGAATGATGCTTCTGTTATCAACTGCGCCCTATTTCCACCCTGAATTCGGCTTCAGAGCCCACCACTGGGTTTTATTTTCAGCCAGAAGACAAGTGTCAACAACCAGGTCTCTTTCAACACGGAAATTTGGAGAGCGCAGTAAAGCCGACAAATTCAGCAGATCAAACATGTTAGACCTGAGAGGCGTATCGCAATCCCTAACATCGGCACGCGTTTCCCAGCACCTCCCAGGCTGTTCGGCAGTTGTGCTCGTCCGCGTGGCAGAACAGGGTATGGGCCTGTTTCTCCATCGTAGCGCGCGGTGGCAACGCCACCCCAACTGAGCACCTTGGGTCAGCTGCTGAGGTCGCGTGAAGAGAAAAAGATGGGTTAATCGAGAACGGTCTGATTTGCAAAAGTCTCCTTTCAAAGCAGGGTAGTTTAGGCAAAGAAGCACATCCAAAAGAAGAGCTTGGGAAGGCAGGAGAAAGAATCGTGCTACTGAGAATGGCTGTTTTCCACCGCGAGGCGGCAGCTCCTCTGCATTCAGGGTATCCTGAGGCTCCAGAGCAACATACACGAGGGGAGCACCCTGCTCCACTGCCGGGGCAGGGACTGGGGGCAGCGGGGGAGAATCACCTTTAAGCACTCATGAAGGAAGGCAAAAATAAATAAAAATTCGGAAGTGGCTCAAATTGACACTGTGTCAACTACTTACTCTCGCTACCGCTCTGTCAGAAAGGTACCCAGCGGCAATGCTTCCCACCAGACCCCCGATCTCCAGGGCGCTCATGTAGGAACTACCTAGAACGCAGGTGAAGCAAAGACGAGGCCATCAGGTTGGGTCACAACAGCGACGCTGCTGCAGGCTTTGGGCCAAGCCCAGCTGCTGTCAGCTCACCGTGAGCTCAGAGCAGCTCCGCTGGAGGCGAGCCTGCAGCTCACCCTCCTCCAGGAACGCCCGTCTGCCAGCCCCGGCGCACTCGGCGCACGCGGTAACCGCAGCAGCAAGTCATTTCAATAACTATGTGTATCTAAACGGACAGGCAGGAGGTAAGGAAACGAGCCCCTCAGATGGAGGTGCCCGTGTCCTTTTCCTGTACCCATGGAGCTCTCTCCACCCCTCTCCAAGTGCAGCCGCAAAGCTTAAATGCACCGCTTTGCGTCTTACCCACAAGCACGGATTGTCCCCTCTCCTGGATCAGGAAGAGCTGTCCCCAGTCAGTACAGCAGGTTTTCACTCCAAAAACGACCAGGTAGCCTGTTGAGAGCACCCAGAGGTACGGCGAGAGCAGGAGCTCTGTCAAAGTGCTATTGTCGCTGGAGGAACCTGTCAGGAAGATCAGGAGGAACGTTACTGCTGCTCGAGCACAGCTTCTGAACCGCCCTGCCCCAGCGGCACGACAGCCACAGCTGCAAGCAGGATTCACGCGTAAGGACACCCTTACGGGGCAGATATTCACAGCCACTGGCGGTGAACGGCTCTACCTCCCCTGTGTTCTGGGTTCGCGGCCATTTCAGAATCCCTTCTGTCAGTTTATTCCACGTTCATTACAGATTTCAGGAGAACAATCAAAACACTACTCCCAGTAATTTTCTGTACTGTGGTTGCGAATAAACCCTTTGCAAAGGCTGTTGGAAGAAGGATCTGCTTCTCCAGATTTCGCACGAAGGCTTTTAAGCTCTGCCCCTGAAAGCCACTACACAGACCCAATCAAAGGTGCTGACTTTCAGGTGCTACCTTCATTCTTGCATCAGTCACCCAAGAACGCCAACAAACCTACTCCCCCCAGAGACCGCTCCGGGGAAGCGATATTGGGTTTTGTACACAAAGAGGTCAAGCCTAGCAGCACATCCATCGCAGGGCAGCGCGGCAGGCAGGCTGAGTTTCCACCGGCCTTTAAAACCCTACCGCAAACCTCTGTTGCAATTCCCCTCTACCTGTTCCGCTTGCAGCGGAGCACCACGCTCAGTGGTCTGAGCAAACATTTACTACCCAGATGTCCTAGGCTGGGACAGAAAACACGGAGCAGAGTCCACCACAAGCCAGGGGTCACGAGAACCCACGGCAGGGTGAGGGGAGAACCGCCTGTCCCCTGCTAACACGGAGGAGAGGAAGGTCAGGCTCGAGGAAGCATTCCCTGCTGTTGTGTTTGTCCTCCCTCTCCAGTGCTCCCGAGGAGACTCAGCTCACAGCCTAAGCAAACAAAGCCCCGAGAAAACGAGGGCACTGGTAAGAAGACATTACGCAGATGGGGAAATGAAAAACCCAGCACACGCAGTCACTGGCAGGCCACGGAACAGAACCAGCGGGGGCCGGGCTCTTCCCCTGCTGCCGCACTGTGCCGTGACAGCCTCAGAAGGCCGTACACTGGCCCCTTCCCGCAAGGTTATGCTGGGGCTTGGTTTATAGGATTTATAGCTTCGAGGCAGCAGCTTGACAGTTACCAGAATAAAGCTGCCGACAACAAGCCCTTATAGATATCCCGCGGTTTCGGGAAGTGGGAAGGATGGAGGTCTCGGTACGCCGGGAGCGACACGTTTGTGCCACAACACAGAGAGAAGGCACCACACCTTCTCCCGCGCTGCCCGCTTAGAGTGAAGCCTCCTGCTCACCTTTCTTCCCTTTCTTGGCTCCTTGTTCAATATTGGGTAGCCCAACATCCGACGGCTCGTTTTTAATCAGGACGAGGCAAATAAAAGAGACAACAACGCAGATGAAGCCAGAGAAGGACAAAGTCATGCGCCAATCGTAGTTCATAGACACCAGGGCAGCGACGATGGGGCCTAAGCCCCCAGCCAAGTTCATGCTTGTGGAGAGGACTGCCCACCAGGTCCCAAACTGGGAAGGCTCAAACCACTGTGCAACAACAAGAAAAAGGGCATGAGGTGTGAGAGAGGGAGTGACAAGAGTGACGCTGCACCCGAAATTCCTCAATCGAGGCCCACGCTGCAGGTTCGGGGCAATTCTGACCCAGATCTAGAAAGGCAGACAGAGGGAGCACCCACTCTCCGCTACCTCGATCGTGCGGGGAACCCCAAACGTCAGGCAAGTGTCAGCCGCAGGAGCCGGACAGGTGCTCACACCGCGAGCCAGCTCAGGGTTATTTCCATGTACAGATGATGAAACTGAGCTGTAGGCCAGGAGAGGCAAATTTAAGAGCGCACGGTTCTGCGTACTCACTTGCTAGGAACAGCGTCCTCCTAGAAAGGTCTGCTGGCTCGGGAACGTGAAGGGACAGGCAGGGAGTCACGGGGTAACTTTAGGACTCGCTGTCGCGTTAAGTAAAGTGTCAGGCACGACGGGCTCCGCATTGCACTGTGCGCTCGGAGCCAGAACCATGGGGGTGGGGGCAGCCGGCAGGAAAACCTCCGAGTGCCACATTCACTAACGCCTTCAGAAAACGCCACGCGTATTTTTTCCGTTATTTGGGAACCGCCTTTCTGTGCACACTACCATCCCGGACAGCCCTTTTCTTGCCAGCTAGACGAGGCCAGACGCCTCGCTGAAGGGCAACGCAGTTCTTCCTCTCCCCTCGTCCCGCAAGCACCTGCGTTCCTGGGTTCTACGTCTTTCGAGAGAGGTCAGCAGGCAGCTGACCTCCTTTCCTTCTGCCCTAGGGCGGAAATCAATCTGTTCCACTCAGATTGCCACAAACCCCAAACACGTGCAGCTCAGAGGCTCGCCTCATGCCGCTCCTCCAAACGTTACCCAGTTTTCTACCCGAACAGCCTGCAATCTGCAATTCCCGAGTTTCCCGAGCGTGCAGATGGCATTCTGCACGTTGCCCCTTGCCCGGCAGCAAACCGCCGCCATGGCAGCGAGGCGAGCAGACCTCTGCCTGCACGCTTAAAATACTGGATTCCGACAAAGGACATCTCTTCCAGGGCAGAAGGTTTCCTGTACCAGGGGATGTTACTTATCAAACCGAGCTACAGTCGAGGCACGGCAAGGCAAGGGCTAACAAACTTTTTCAGTCTTTGCTAAAACGAGCAGAACCTCCTGCAGGGAAACTTGCTCCGCGGGCAGAAGAAAGCAGAGCTGGCGGTTTCGACCTCGAAGGAGGCAGGAATAGGCTGCAAATTCCTCTGACTTTGGCGCGCTGTCTGCACAGGCCCGCGGCCGGGACAGCTCAGGAGAGCAGCCGTGAGACGGTTCCCCCTCGCCTTCCCCGGCAAACACTTACTTTCCGCAGTATCCTCCCGCAGGGCGGCCAGCCCAGCCCCTGGGCCAAGCCGTTGAGGAACCAGAGCCCGGCGAAGGCGGCGACGGTGGAGCTGCAGGAGAAGCCCACGTTGACCAGGCCCACCATCAGCAGCCCGCAGGAGAAGAGCCAGCGGGCGCTCAGCCGGTCGGAGAGGACGCCGCTGACGAACTTGCTGATGGCGTAGGCCGCCGACTGGCTGCTGGTGATGAGACCTGCGGCGGGAAGAGCCCCCGGGGCGCCTCAGCCCGGCCGCCCGGCCGCCGGCCCGCCCGGTAACGGCCGCACCGGGGAGGGGAGCCGGGGCGGGGTGTGCGTGTGTCCCGGCACTCACCCAGGTCGTCCTTCCCCAGCGGCACCTCGGCCATGACGGCGGGCATGACGAAGGAGAAGGTTTTGCGGTTGAAGTAGTAGAGCGTGTACCCGACGAACATGGCCCCGAAGATCACGGCCCGGTACCGGCCGTACCCGCCGGCCGCCATCCCGCCGCGCTCCTCCGGCGACGGTGCAGGTCAGGTCGGGCGGGGCGGCCGAGGCCCGGTCCCGGCGGGCGGCGACACCGGGGAGGGCGCGGGACGGGACGGGAGCAGCGGGCGCCCCGGCTCCTGCCGCTGCCCCGGCCCGCCCCGCCCCGCCCGGAAGTCCCGCCCCGCCCCCCCGCTCCCATTGGGCGCCGGGCCCCGCCCCGCGGAAGAACCGAAAACCGTCCGAGGCGTAACGTTTATTTTCGGTTGAAGAGAACGAAGGCGGAGCCGCGGCAGAGGCACGGGGACAGGCGGCCGCTGCCGCGCGGCGGGGCGCGAGGGAGGCGCGAGGAGGAGAATCGCGACGCGTTTCGCCCGGTTTAGCTGTAATTAATTCGCCCGGTTTAGCTGTAATTAACGTCGTCCGGCCCCAGGCCCCCGCTCCGCTCCGGCGCCTCACACCGTGGGATGTCCCCACGGGGCCCATCGTTCGGTCCCGGGCTCGGCCGCGGCCCCGCTTCTCCCCCACGGTGCCACTAAACGCCATCGTTTTGGGAAGGGAGTTCAGGCTCTGAACTCTCCGGGCTCCCCTCCCGTCCCCGTCGCTCCTCGCCCGCAGAGACGGCACCTCGCCGGCAGGCGCGGGACGGGGCTCACGCTCCCAGGCACCTCCGAAAGCTCAAGCTGGTTCTTGACGGAAAAAGTCAGGGCCGTGACTTGGGTAGGGAAACGGAGACCGTTCTCGGTGGGCACGACCCCACCGCCCAACACACAAGGAAAAAAAAAAAAAAAAAAGAAAAAAAGAAACAAACCAAAAAACAATTCACTAAGTTAGTAGCGGCAAAATTCCCAGAAAGAAAAAATAAAATTTACATCTCTATCCCATTTTGTTGCCAGGCTGTTTGTGGTGTTCCACGTACATCACGACTAGGCAGGTCCATTATAAAAACAAGAACGTAACCATGAAATAAATAGATGTTGACACTAGTGGGATTTCAGGGCTGTTATAACTCATCGTTTTTCCTGTTTTCTCCTCCATTTTCTGTCTTCTTCTCTTTTTTGGACCCTGTGCAATGAAGCAAACTCCGTTACAGACTGTAACAGTTTTTACGGCACAAAAAGCAGGGCTGAAAGCCCCCGACGTTCATCCATTATCCCGCCCAGCTCCCTGTCTGTGGTAGAGAGGTCGGGGGACGCTTTGGGGACTGGCTGAGGACGTTGCTGCCCTCACACTCAGGCTGTCGGAATACGCGCGCCCCTGCTCATCAGCTCCTTAACGAAGACAGGCTTACAGCTACGGGAATGGCCATGGGCCACAGCGACCGAGGCAGGGGACAGTGGCACATTATCATTTGACACTGAACAGTGAAAACGTAGGAACAGCGGGGAACCAAAATCTGTGCGTTCCTCTGCAGAATTAACAATTGCTTGGCAGTCGGGGCTTCTACCGTCCTAGTGCCTCCCAAGCTAAAGGGACGGAAAGAAGCTCACAGACAGCTTGCGCTTGCAGCTACCGCGTTCCTGACCGTTAGTCGAACATTTACTCACCGGAGTCTGATCCAGGCTCATCATCTATTGCCACCTTCTCAGCTGTAGGAGGTTCCTCGGCTGGACCAACATCCTCAGGTTTGTCTACATTTAGAGCAGAAAGAAACAGCACAAAAGTTACGGGAGAACACGCAGGAGATGGGGCGGGTGACTAGGGGTCAGGTTTATGAACAAGCCAGCCACGGCGCCCCAGCAGGGCTGTAGTAATTCGCTCTCACCGTGGCTCTCTATAACGCTTAGAGAAGTGCCACAGAATTGCTCCTTATTTCTCACTGCCTCTGGCTGCCGGGACTGATGTCCCTGGAAGCCCTGGAGGTTCACTGCTTGCACAGGCAAGTCACCTTTGGAGCTGTGACTACCAGCAGCAGCTCTTCCCCAGGCCAGAGGGACCGGCAGGGAGCTCTGCTGACAAGCAGCACACTAGATTTCAAAGGACCAGGGCACTCAGAACCTGAGGATCTTAAAAAAGTTCAGAAAACTGCAAGCCTTGGTGTCCCAAGAGATCTTTTTTTTTCCCCCCTGGGGTCCATCCAAGTCACCAACCTTTCTCATCGACAGCTCATTCTACTCCTTGATAGAGGACACGACCTTGAATGCTTGGTCTGGACACCCACAAGGGAACTGATGGTTTATCTGTCTCATGAGGCAGCCGCCCACCAGGCCGATACCGACTGACCACCCCAGGAAGTTTATAAATACCGGAAAAACCCAAACGAATGCTGGGGGGAAAAGGACATCTAGATTTTCCCAGCTGTCTTTGAAAACTAAGAGGAGGATCACTTGATCCCACAGTTAACTACTGTCTTCACTTATTTAGCTCCCTCTCACTCAAAGCAGGGAGATACGAGTGTGTTACACGTGGTAACTATACACCAGGAGTTAAATACATGGTATTTATGTACCATATATATAACTCCTGCCCGCTCCTTACCTTCTTGTTTCCCCTCCGTGGGAGGGATAGTGTTCTCACTCTCAGAGGCTGCTGTAGCATTCTTGCCCGAATCCGATTTCGTGGTGTTCTTCTCCTTTTTGGGCTTGGGTTTTGCAAACTTGGCCTTATTCAGAAGATACTGCACTTCCCTGTCCAGGGCTGCCAGCTTGAGCTCTATGTCTTTGGACAGCAGGATGGGTTTCTCAGTAGGAGAGAGCTTGTTCTGCTCAGCCACCGTCTCGTTTTTCCAAATCTGTGGGATGGGAGGGAAGAGGGGCTTTTCGGATGCTTTTTGGTTCCAGGAACCACTGTACATCAAGTATCTCAAAGTCACCGCTCCTGGGCCTTCTCACTTAGGCGAATGCTGCTCCCTGCTACGTTTCCACCAGCTTCTTAGATACCCAGACATAGGACAAAGTGAAGCCCTCAAAACCCAGAATCTGGTTTTAAAAGCTGCAGCCAGATTCCTGGGCCACAGCACCGCTCCTGGAGACAGCTGCCCCCATCCAACACAAGAACCGTGATCCCCTCAAAGCAGCCTGGGGTCAAGCTGGGCATTAGAAAACACCGAAACACAGCAGAGGTTTGCAGGTGGCGTGGAAACAAGACGTGCACGCTCTGTTCCACAACCTTGAGTAAAAGTACGCGACCTATGACTTTGGACAGGAAACATAACCCAAACGCGCCCCCCCGCCGCCCCAAATCATTTGATCCTTTATTACCGTTGTTTCATTGATGGCTTTTTCCAGTGTGCTCAGTTCCACTTCCGTGAATATCTGGTCAGCCTCCGGAATCATTCGGGCTCCCCTTAAAGATACGGAGAAAGTTTGTTTCGGGTAAACCACACAGATTGTACCTTGGCAACTCAGTGTTTACAACTCCCGTAGTCACAATACTAACTGCCCACTGCACACACCGACCAATTACGACGTTTTACAGTTCCGCCTCTTGCATCTGCAGGAAACAGAGCCCTACAGCAATCTCTGGGTGCTAAGGATGCAACACAGAGACAGCAGATGCAGCTAGTACGAGATCAGAAAAAACAGGGAAGAGAGAAAAAAAGGCGGCCATTGGACCAAGAGGGAAAAATCTGCTTGCAAACGTTGCATACAGCGTCGGACGGTTCCTGCCCCCCCAGTTTAATCAGAGCTTGCACGCTTGTGTTAACGGGCACTGCAGAACTGAGCAGGGTTTTGGTCCTCTCTCAAGACGCGCCGGTGACTTTCAGACCACATTCGATCTGGTCACGTTCTGTTGGCATCTCTGGCACTATCAGCTGCCCGACTCCCCTTCCCAAGAGCCTGCTCTTACTTGAGAAAGATGGTCGAGTGGTTGAGCAGACTCTCCAGGGCAGCCAGGCGTTCTGGCCACTTTCTCCTTTCCTCGACACGGAAGAAGAGGTTCCTACAAAGCTTTTTCAGCTCTGCAAGCTTGTCTTTCAGCTCCTGCAAATGGGGGAGAGGGGAAAGGAGACAGTTAGTTTGCCCACTAACACTGTAAACCTCAGAAGTTTAAACTGCAGTTTTTGTCATTCTATCAAATGTACTATTTTAATAGAGTAAAAAGAGCCACATGACTAAGCTTTACGTGGGATGAAGAGGCTGAAGCTGTTGAAGGCGCATCCACGGCTGGAAGAACTTACTATTTTGTTCTGTGTGTAACGCACTGAGGAAGCAAGAAACTTCCAAGAACCAGATTACGAAGGATCCAGACGGATCAGCGCCGTCAGCCTGTGTGGTCACCGCCACGCCAGTGACAGCAGAGTGGTATCCTGGCCCCACGCAGCAATACCTTCGTTGAGGCTGCATAGCCCTCCTCCTCCATCCAATTGGAAGCCTCGCTGAGCTTTTTGGAAATTTCGTCTCTCTGCTCCTCTGTTGAGACAAACTGATACTCCTCTTGGTAAAGCTTGTCCTGAAAAGAAAAAAGCAAGTGCTCCCGTCAAACACCGCAGAGCCCGGAAGCAGAAAACAACCGGGTCACCCGCTTGCAACCGGGCTGGACTGGGAGCTCCTGGGGCGCTGCCCGCGCCGGCCAGGAGATTCTCATTCCGCCCTCCCAAGCCTGGGCTCCTGCTCCTGGCGTTACCAGGAGCGCAATGGCAGTACACCAGCTGTGCGATGGTAAAGCTGCAACAACCGTAATTTCACACGCACTTCACACTGGTTGCCCCTTCCGCACAACAGTTCTTGAGAAGCTGTAGCTTCTTTACAGCCCGAGTGCAGCTGTTCCAAAACACACGGGTAAGCGCGCGTAAGGGATACTGGAAACCCAGACTTTAACCTGTTCGACACGCTGAAGGAAAGCGTTCGCTTCCTAACGAGGAAACCTCCCAAGCCCACGTGGGCCTGGGAAGCCAAACAGCAGCAGAAAGAGAGACGGGAAGACAAAAGCTCGGCTCTTCAAATCAGCTTCCCCAGCTCACACAACTCCCCTGCATTCAGATCAGCCGCGTAAGACACTTCCTGCTCTCCAGGAATTCTCAGGTCTTTATATCCCTCTCTTACCTGCGTCTCAAAGATGAATGACTCCAAGCTGTTGGCCGATTTTTCTCTCTCCTGTTTCTCTAGATCTCTGACTGTCAGGTCTTGGAGTCTAACAAGCCAAGAGAACAGAAATCAAAGGTAGCAAGTGCCTTTAGATGTGCACAACATCACATACGTCAGCTTCTGAGGATAGCAGCGCTCCGTGAGCTATCACCGCTCCAAAGCGATTTGCTTCCTTCATCTACAGCTTTAACCCACCAGAGCCATTTCAAACGTACTTTTTCATCGAGCTCTTCAGTTCATCCTCCAGCAGGTCAGGGACGTCATTTACATCCAGCTCCATGGTGATCTCGTGGACAAGCTTCTGCTTCTTGGGTGCTTTGATCTTCTTCTCCTCCTCCGTTTTGGTAGCCGTGCTGTCACTGGAGCTTTTGGACGATTCTTCCTCTTTCGCAGTTTCTCTGTTTCCTTTGGGATCCTGGAACAGATAAAGCACATTCTCAGGCAAGGGAACAGATTCGCACTTTGTGCAACTTTTTTTTCCAAGGCAGGGCACTAACAGGGAAAGAAGAATTCCACTGAGGAAATTCCACTTCTCAGACACGGAAATCACAGTCCCATTCCTTCTCTCCGATGCTCACCTGAGACTCTGACTTCTCGCCTTCTTCTGTTTTCTGTGACTCTGCTTTTGGAGGGGCAGTTTCTGCCTGGCCTGCAGACCGCTGTTTCTCTTCTCCCCGCTCTTCATCTTCTGCGCTGCTTTTCTGGTCCTGTTTCTCCCCCTGCTCTTCTTTACCTGGTTCTGCTAGGCTCTCTTCTTCCTCCTGCTCATCACAGGCAAGTAAAAGGGAAACAAAACCAGTGTTTTTAATGTAGAAATTCCATGCAAATGTTTCACAGAACAGATAATTCTCTGGAAAGAAAAAAAGACGTGCGTGAAAAACCGCATTCTCAGTGACCGCAGCCGCTAGCAAGGGACTGTGCCGAGTTAGAACATTAACTAAGAGTCATTTCAGTGCAGGAGGTGACTCTGTGACAAGGAGCTTTCGTCTCACTAGAAGGAAACCTAATCACTACTGCCAGCATCAATGGCAGCTGTGCCTGCACGGCGCAGGAGAACGCGAGGAGCCTGCCAGACACCTGCACAGACAACCCAGGCGAAAGCACGCCCACAGAGCACCGCGACAATTCGGGAACAAAACCCAAGTCCTGGAACGTTAGCCCACCACTGCTGGGCTTGCCGGCAGAAGAGCACGCGTTTCTTTAAACGCACGCCACATGAAACTCAAGAGGAATATAGCGCTTCCTGAAAATATCCGAAATCCTGACGTGCTGCCAGGCACCTTTAGCTCCGCGCACACGAACCGCTGCCTCTTCAGCGGCCAGAGCAAGACCCAGGGGCTCCCCCCGGCCAGCAAACACCCCGGGGCTCACCTGAACCGAGTCCGTCAGGTTCTCTCCAGTCTCTGGCGTGGGGCCACCACCCCCAAACAGGCTTGAGATGGTGTTTCCAAGTTCTGTCCATGGGAGACAAAGAACCCAGAATGTTGTGTTGCCAAAGGAGGAAGAAAGTCATCTTTGGCTCTCAGTTCTTCCCCCCACAACCACAGCGACCACCAAGGAGCTCCCTTGGCGGTGTACGTTAGCTACATACACACCAGAAACTCAGCCTTCCCTGACCTTGCTTTGTGTTTTTGCGTGCACAGACACGTGGGGCCTCCACCTCTGCTGGAATGACACCTGAAACTTGTAGCTTTGACTAAAACGCTTCAGGCTACAACCTGTGGCTGCATCAGCCTTCCCCGCACCTCCCCTTTGCCTCCCAACACGCGGATTTACAGCTCCTTCCTAGAGCGAAGCCTGTGCTCTGAAACCTGAGCGATGCAAAGCACGGATCAGAGCGTCACAACCCAGACGGCGAGAAGGGAGGGTGCTGCGGATGCAGGACTTCCCTTCAGGGCAGACCTCCCGAAATTAGCAGCTGTGGCCGAACAAAGAGGAAACAACTCCTGTTTTTCTAGTTGCAATGCATGCCACGGTCACCTTAGGAGCGGACGGCATTTCAGAGCTCCTGGCAGCGCCCAGACGCCACTTGCAAAGGGCTTTTAGGTATTTTGGCGCTGTAAACACAATCAGAGGCTATGCCTAACCCTCTAATCTCCACGTCCCAAACCCACGGTGCTACTCTGCTCAAAGCAAGGAGACGCGTCGGTTACCCCAGCTACTGCAGGGAAAACTCAACAGCCTCTACGAACATCAGAGTTCAGCACTTACTTGTCAGCGTCGACTCCTCCTCCAGCTTATCTTCCACCAGGGTCTCAAACACAGACTCCACCTGGGAGAGGGGAGCACAGAATCAGTTTTACGCAGGGACCAGAGAGGGGCGCAGAACTGGAAAACACACCCCGAGAGGGTGGTGCTTACCCGGTCAAGGCTTAGTACTCCGCTCTCATCCATGTTGAAGTGAGCTTTGATGCCTTTGGATTCATAATCCGAGTGCTTCTTGAAACTGTCCCCAACTCCCTTTAGCCTCACGGTGGTGAGATTGAGAGAACCGAAGATCCTGACGGCACAGGGACAAGAGCGGAGAGAAAACTTAAGATTACAACGCTGCAGAAGAGCTAACCGCTTCTCACATTTGCGGCCACAGGCAACCGCGCAAAGCGCCGAACCGGCACGGTTCAGTTTGCTAAAGCGCATAGGACTGAGAACAGGTCTGCAAGTACCTGCTGGTGGCCAGGCGGGTTCACGGACCGGCCCACCAGCCAAGTCTAACAGCTGGGCATAGTGCACTGCCATGGAGCCGCCTGCTCACACTCCTCAACTCACCGCATGTCATCCTGGTTCAGGAAGGACAGGTCTCCGTAGTTGACATAGAACTCAAAGTCGTCTGTGTAGCGGTTGAAAGTGATAACTTTGCGCTGTGGATAGGGCGCCATGCGCTGGAACAAAATCCTCTTGTTGTGCTTTAAACTCTTGGATTTATCATCCTCCTCAACTTCACGAGTAAACTCCACCTGCATCACAGACAGAAAACACGACTCGGCAACTGCAAACTGCCCCAATGGCACCTCGCGTCAGAGATTTCCGCGGCGTTTGGCTGCTCCACCTCATGCAAAAGTCGAGGGACAGGCACGTCTTTCTCAACAGATGTTTCTAAGAGCCTGGCTTCTTGGATACAGCACTTCTACAGTCAGGCCGACTTTATTCTGCTTCCTTTATTAGGTTGGCAGAAACGTCTCCGTAACTTCCTAGCTCAAAGGAACCCAACCGGTCACCTGGAATGTTTCTCCCAGCACAGCCCCGTTTCCCCACACTTTGCACGAGAGACAGCAAGCCAAGGGTTACCTGGATAGGAAACACAGCGGCATCCCGAACGATGAAAGGCTTCACCTTAAAGGCTTTGCTCAGAGCAGCGGCCTGGTAGACTGCACCCATGGCAGCAGCCTCATCGGCATTGATGTTCTTGCCCAGTTCCTCTCTATGAAGCAAAAAGCAACAGACGTCAGCTTTGCGGCCGCTGCCACGAACAGCGGCTTGTCAACAGGAGACAGACTGAAGGGGGCCTCACATACTCACTTGCCCACAGCTTTCAGCAAAACCTCCTGCACTTTGGGGACCCGTGTGGCACCGCCAACTAGAATCACCTGGTCAATTCCATCCTAGGGATTGGAAACAGTCACCTTGTTTTGAGAAAGCATTTTAGGAAAGCTAAGTACAGGGCTTCCTTACGCTCCTTCCCCGCTCACCAGGCACCGAGGTGGGACTCTGAGACTCCCCAGGCTACCTCCTGCCGTCCCGGCGCGTGGCAGTGCCCGGCAGAGCTCACACAGGCTGACACACACCGTGCCAACGTGAGGCACCCGGAGTCAGGTCTGCCAAACAGGGGCAACACGGACCGCGGCTTCGAGCCACCCGAAACGTGGGACTTGGTTCAAAATCAGGCAGACTACAGTTCAATGCCAGAGCAGCCGGTGACTCGGACAGCGAGCGGGACTAGAACGGAGCGAAACCCGGACTCTGAGAGGCGACTCAGCGTCTCGTGCCGAACACCAGAGCCAAAAGATGCTCAAAGAGTGTCCTGGCACCCTGGAAAGCGAGCAGTTAACAATGCAGCGAGTCTCTCCAAAGGACCGCGCCTCCTTTGGTCCAACTGCAGCCCCCAACAGGAGCGCTCAGCGGAGAAGCCTGAACAGGAATAATTCTGTTTCTGGGCACTTTGAGATAAAACTTCAGAAGAGAGAACAGAACAGCATCCGAGACAAAAAAACCAGGAAAGATCGTTTTTTAACGTAAAGAAACACCTCCTCCAAGTGCCTTGTTTCTGGTGCAGGGCGCCACAACAGACTGCTGGCTTGACACCGCAGCAGCAACACCACTCTATCGCGACAGCTGCCATCTGTACCTGCCAGCAGCGCTGGTAACACAACCACTGACGCTTTGATCATGGCACGACAGCAGCTGCGTACATAGAAACTTCAGTCTTGTTAATGCATTCCTAAACCTACCAGGCTCATCTCTGCGCTGCTCAGAGCCTGCTGCACCGGTCCTGGGACTCGCCGGAACAAGTCGGAGCACAAATCCTCAAATTCTTGCCTTGAGACCTTGGCCTTGAAGTCGATGTCATCTAGTAGCCCCTCAATCTATCCGGAAACAAAGCAAACAGGCAGAACGAAATTATTTGTGGAGCGTTCTCCGAGCAAAATCTTTGCGCGACTTGCCCAGTGTGCAAAAAGTTCCACCCGGGACCTGACCGCGTTCATCGAACCCCGCCATTGCTCAGGCGACAAGAGGATGGAATGTGGATATAACGGAGAGCTTCTCCCAGTGACAGTTACTTACTAAATATTTTCCAAACTTCTCGCGACTAACTCTCATCCAATCCCCTCATCTAATCACCAGCGGTACTAAGTGGGCACAAGCCGAGAGGGAGCACCAGTGCCACCACCACCCCTGGAACACCAGCACCGACGCTGCAGAGGGACGGTGTTCCTGCTCGCCTGCCCTTAACCCACCGACCCTCGGTCCAAAAACAGCTGGAAACCCCGCAACAGAGGGTCGGACCTGTGCCATGTGGTCCGCATTCGCGCTCAGGACAGTTTTCAGGCGGTTGGCCTCCTTCAGGAGTTTGGCCATGGCCCGGGGATTCTTTCGGACGTCTTTCGAAGGGTGCTGATCATTAAAGAGTTTTGCCAAGTAGTCCCGGAGACGAAGCTCCATCTCTAAACCTCCCAGAGTACGGTCAAACCTGAGCAAAAGAACGAATGGAGATTAACAACTTAAACCAAGCTGAAATACAAACAAACTTCATCTATTGCTTCACAAATATGCAGAGCGGCAAGTGGTCACAAGTAGCTGCAGTACTATCAGCTGCGACTGACTGTGAAAGAACAACGGTTGTGCCAGAAATAACACATTATAACGAAACAAAGAAAAGAAAGATTCACCACCACGATAGCCTTCGAGCAGGAACTTTCACTATATTTGCGGTAAAGGCCTCATTGCCAAGTGTGCCGAAGGGCTGAGAAGCCACAGGATGGCTGTCTCGGGTCCCAGGTGTTTTCTTGGCAACAGCAGCGCAAATGTTTTGCAGTTAAAATTGCTGGGCTGGCGACTCACAGCACCCCCCTCCTCACTCGGCCAACGCACTGCATTTTCATTCCTCTCTGGGAGGATATTCTGCTTTTTCAAGCTGACACGCTCTGCTTCTCTAAGATTATAGGAAGCGGAATTAGGCTAAAATGGCTTGAGGCTAAAAACCAAGCAAGTTGAAGCGAATTAAGTACACTGATTGCCTCCCGGGCTCCTGGAAGTTCTCAGTTACCTTCTGCACAAGACAGCGACACCAGAGTTGTTACCAAGCGGAGCTTTCTCGCTCCAAACGTCTCCCACTCTGCCACCCAAATTACTGTGCTGAAGCCTCACCGCAAAATCCCACCTTTAGAAGAGACTGTGAAACAAATGGTTTCTTTCCTGAGACCTGCGGGTTTTGCGCAACTCGTGTGGAATTCTTACCCAATGCCCTGGATCTGCAATTGAGGTTGGGTTCCCGAGTCCTTAGTTTTCACTGTCTGATACGTAACAATAGTACAAACGGTGCTTCCTGCTCCCATGTCGTAAAACATGATATTCTGAAAAGAGAAGCTGGGACGGTGAAGCAGAAACACCTGGATATCCCCCACGAATAAGGAAAGAACCCGCTGCTGTCCCGGCCTCACACAGGCCAAGACTGTCCGCTCCCTCACCCGGCTTTACACCGCAATGGCAGGACTCGTACTTTGACCAAGCACCGGAGGTGTTCAGGGTCACGCTTGACACAAGCGGACAAGAAAACTTTTCCATCCATTTGACAGATCAGAAAACAAAGATCTGCTCTTCAAAAGCTTCTTCAACCTCAGGAAAATCAAGTATTTCAGAGTCGGTCTTCAATACCTTAGCCAATCCCTAACGTTACTCTCCCCCCGGCTGGTGGGCAAGGAACAAGCACAACTTTACAAAATGGGAACTCCCGGCCTCCCGCCCTCGCTCCAGAAGCTTTCAGGCTTCACCACGTATTCGCAGAGGGTTTCACCTCTTCCTCTTACTGATGAACACACGATAAGGGAAGAGACCGGTTGACCGGCAGCATCGGCTTCCTCACCGTGAAGTCCCTTTGATTTTATCTGCGGCCCTTTCTCCCCCACATGCAGGCACTGGCATGGGACCGTCTGCATCTCCCACCCCCGCCTACCTGCGCGGTGGCGTTGATGTCTTTCCTCCTAAAAACCCCGTAGTTCAGCGCCACAGCAGTGTTGTCGTTGATGAGCTGCAGCACCTTCAGGTCGGCCATGCGGGCGGCATGCAGAACCGCCCTCCTCTCCGCCTGGTTGAAGTAGGCAGGAACGGTGATCACCGCGTCCTTGATGGGCTGCTCTGAAAGAGTTGCAGGGAACACGTTTTCCCATCACTGTCACCACGTGCAAAGACTCGTTATAGCGGGGTGAGGGTGGCGGTGCCAGAGAATCCAAGGCAGAGACCTGTACGGAACGCAACCCTGAAGCGGCATCAGCAGCCAGGATCGCTAGGCGTGAATCTATCTGTGTCCTGCTGAGACTAAGCGGACTTTGCCGATTCTCGCAAAGCCACGTATCTACTGCCCTCTCCTTCACACGTCAGGGCACTTTCAAATGCTCTGGGACACCTTAGCTTTCAACAAATGTTACCGTCACGGAGACTGACTTGATCACCAGATTTGCTCGCTCTCCCGAGCAAAAAGCCTTTGACTGGCTCTAGTATCACCAACCGAACACCACACAGCCTCCTAGTGACTCGAACACGTCGACGGGATTCACCCAGTTTTCATTACTCTGGTATTTCACTAGCAAGGCAGCACGGGAAACGCATGGCAGTCTCTTATCTGTTCGCCAGTTTCACAACAGAGGGCAGTTTTTGCTCTTTAATTGTAGTTCAGCCCCAACCAGACTGGTTCCCACAGCAGAGCCACCGCCACCTTCCCCCCCGGTCAGCAACAAACACGCCTCTCTCTAGTCGCAGACACGAGTGAGGAAACGCTTTACTCTTTCTCCGGAGACGGCCGCTATGGCTTCCTCGCTGCAAGGCTGGGTGGGATCTGGCGTGCCTGCCCCCAAGAACAGGATTAAGACCCCAAACTTGCATCGTATCAGAAACAAGTGACGACCTGACAGCTGCTATGCCTCGCTTACAGCCTACAGCTGAAGAGACCCAACGGCCTGTTTCTAAACATCTGTGGGCTTTCAAACGCCTTCGGTCTCTGCTGAAATCCCGTAATGTACAAACACACACAGACGCTGCAAGAAACAGTTAAATCCTTCCAACCTGCAAACTCCTCAGCCAGACCACGCGAGTAGTTCAGGACCATCCCCAGCATCTCCTCTGGAGAATACTGGATCATTCTACGAGAAACGGACAGGAAAGAAAATTACAGAAACAACACAAGTTGGTAGCCAAAGTCCCACCCCCAAGGGACCCAGAAGCAGACACTTACTGGGACAGCTTGAAGATAACGGTCTGCCTTTTCTCGTCCTTCACCAGTTCGTGCTCTGGGAAGCGGGACCGGTACAGTGCCACGTGGGGGTTATCGATACGCTTCCCCAGCAGATCCTGGAAGTACCTGAATGCCACCTTGGGGGTCCTTATGGACTGCAGAAAGGAAATGCACATTGCCCGGCTGCACTTCTTCAGCTTTGCTGTCGTCAAACAAACCTCTCCCAAGCTACGTGGTGAACGCTCGTGTTACGGGACTCAGGAGCACAAGACCAGCAGGCAAACAGCCAGTACGGAAAGCCAGCAGCACAGCAAGGAGACGAGACGTACGGGACAAGAAATAACACTTCCTAGCTCAGACATTTATCACGAAGGACCCAGCGGTGGGCTACATTCTGCCTACAGGAACTGCAGCTGGCACGACGAGTAACAAGAACTCTTACCATTCCTAGCGCGCTGTCACCGAAGAGACGCTCGTTTTCCTTCAAAGAGACGGCCACAGGTGTTTTCCTTCGTGACTCCCTGCGCAGAAAGAGAGGAATAAACCAGTCGAAACAGGTGAACGTTCAGTACAGAGTGCCTAGTGAGGAAGGGCGGTGTCTGCGTTTCAGAAGGACGAAGGGAAGGTGCTGGGGCACGACCTGCAGAGAGGAAGGCCAGCCTCCCTTCATCCGACAGGCGGCAATAGCAGCCTCTCCCTTCACAGCTTTCGTACCTCCTGGGGTTCCTCACGACACGGGTAAATGCTTTGCCGGAACACAAACAGATACCTCTCAAATTCGCACTCAAAGCCGTGGTGGGCAGGTTCTTGTTTTTCCCATAACACAAGAGAACTCGACAAGAGGTGGCCCATTTCTGCCCCCACACACGCTTTAGCGCACCGAGGTGAGCATTTCACTACAGTAACTACGAAATGGCTTAAAGTTGTCCACTAAGCTCAGCACGCGCTAGCCACTTCCAAACGCCTCGGGACGCGTTATTGGTTCTCTAATGTAAGGCTACAACAAAACGACTTGCCAGAAGGAAGAAAGGCTCGTGAGCAGCTTTCTGGAACGTGCTGCTTCGGACTTAGACAAGACTTGCTTTATTTTTGCTTCCCTCCAGCAGCGAGCAAAGCGAGACAGTTCCCCCCTTCTACCAGCGACTGCCAAGTTTCAGGGAGCTGAAAAATCCATTTATTATCTCTCAGTCTAGACTCCGAGAAGACGAGGATGCTCCTGACCGTACATCCTCTCCCAGCCGCGGGTTTTCCATTCAGTGTCTCGGGGACGGGCTGCAGCGACAGCAGCCAAATGAAAGGAGAGCTTTATCTGCTTCACAGACGAGCTGCAGCCAGACAAACCCCGCTCCGGGCTCCCTTATGGAGAACTGAAAATCAGGCTCCTTAACTGGACAGGAAAGAAGGTGACACTATGCCCTTTCACACCTGAACCACGACACATCTGCCCCTCTGCTCCGCTCCGTGAGACCCCCCTGCAGCGCTGCCTCCGGCCCAGGGCCACCAACGGCAGAGGGCCACCGAGCTGTCGGAGCGGGGCCAGAGGAGGCCCCGGAGATGCCGGGAGGGCTGGAGCCCCTCTGCTGTGGGACAGGCTGGGAGAGCTGGGGGGGTTCAGCCTGGAGGAGAGAAGGCTCCGGGGAGACCTTCCAGCCCCTTCCAGTCCCTCAAGGGGCTCCAGGAAAGCTGGGGAGGGACTCTGGAGCAGGGAGGGGAGCCATGGGGCGAGGGGGAAGGGTTTTACACTGACAGAGGGGAGACTGAGATGAGATCCGAGGAAGAAATTCTTGGCCGTGGGGGCGGTGAGCCCCTGGCCCAGGTTGCCCAGAGCAGCTGTGGCTGCCCCATCCCTGGAGGGGTTCAAGGCCAGGTTGGACGGGGCTTGGAGCAGCCTGGGCTGGTGGGAGGTGTCCCTGCCCGGGGCAGGAGGGGTCCCTTCCCACCCAAACCGTTCCGTGACGTCCTCAGTGACACGCGTGGCCGGTTTCTTGCTGAGGAGGCCCCCGGTGCAGCCCAGGCCCCTGAGGGAAGGTTACAAACCGCCCCAACCGCCCCTGGGCTGCTGCCGGCCCGTGGGGGGAGGCGACTCGGAGCCCCCGTTACCCCGCTGGGCTGCCCCAGCCCCGCCGCGGCGGACACCGGCCCCCCCCCGGCTCACTTGTTGAGGACGATCTCCATGGGCACCCCGGGCTTCACGATGGCGATCTTCATCGACTCGCTGCCCACGTCCACCGACATCACCGCCACCGCCTCTGCCGCACAGACACCGCCGGTGAGACCCCGCGCCGCCCCGGCCTGCCCCCGCGCCGCCCCCGGGAGCCCCCCCGTCGGCCGTACCTGCGGCGGGCAGGCGGCAGCAGAGGAGCAGCCAGCCCAGGGCCCAGCAGGCCGCCCGCGCCATCCTCGCTGTCCTCCGGACCCGGACCCGAACCCGGACCCGGCCCCGGCGTCTCGCGCAGCCGCCGGCCCCGCACGCGGCGCGCGCTCATTGGCGCGTCCCGCCGGCTCCGCCGCGCCGCGCGCCCCCATTGGGCCACGTCGGGGGAAGCCGGAAGCGGGCACGACGGGAGCTTCGTGCCTATTGGCTATGGGGCGACGAGGGCGGGGCAACGGCGCGGAGGGAGGGGCGTGCAGCCGCGCGTGCGTGCTGGCGTCAGACGTACGCGCGCGCAAGCGCACGGCAAAAGAGACACGTGCGACCCCGCGACACCTGGTGGTGGCGGCGGCGAAGAGCCGCGTGCCGCCGGGCCCCGCCCATTCTCCAAGCCCCGCCCCTTCCTCAGGCCCCGCCCATTCGCCACGCCCCTGGCTCAGGCCCCGCCCCTCCTCCGAGCCCCGCCCCTTCCCCGGGGCAGACCCGCCCTTTCTTCAGGCCCCGCCCTTTTCCCGGCCCCGCCCCTTCCCCAGGCCCCGCCCCCTCGCGGCCACGTGCGCGAGCCCGGTCCGCCCCCCCCCCCCCCCCGCCCCGGGGCGCGTCGAACACTCCGGTGCGTTTCCAATAAAGTTTTTTGTTTTCAAAAAGTCGACATAGTAAAAAAAAAAAAAGACACCGCGTCCCGGGGCGGGGCTCCAGCGGCTCCGGGGTCCCTCCCGCCGGCGGCTCCGGGGTGTGCTGCGCCCCCCACCCCCCCTCAGTTCATGAACTGGGTGTAGCCCTCGGCCCCGGTGACGATGACGTCCATCCAGATGCGCATGGCCTCGGCCGAGGGGGCCACCATGTAGTAGAGGCGGTCGTGGGTCTTGACGCAGAAGGTGAGCGCGGGGTTGGGGCTCTGGGAAAGGGGAGAGGAGGAGGAGGAAGAGGGGGGGGGGGGGGTGTCAGCGCGACGGCGTGAACCCCTCCACCCCCCGCCGGCGTCCTGCCCGCGGCACCCAGGTGTGGGGGACCATGGACCACCCCCGGCCGCCACCCGCCCGCACGGCGGAGGGTGATGGGGAAGAGGGTGATGCTGAGGGGTCCCGGCTCCCACCTTGGCCGCGCTGCGGAGGTGGTCGTAGTAAACTTCTTCGATGGCTTGGAAGTAGATGACGCCCTTCAGCTTCGTCTCGTGTTTATCTGCCCGAGGGAAGGAACCGGTGACGACCGTGGGGCTGCGGGCGAGGGGGCGGGGAGGGGGCAATGGCGCGGGGCAGCGCGGGGACTCACCCACGTAGTAGGAGAGCGTGCGCTTCATGCGGTCAAAGACGAACCAGCGCTTCTTCCAAGACTTGATCTTGCCGCCCATCTTGACCAGGTAGCCCTTGCACATCTTCTCCGTCAGGATGACGTGGTAGCAGGTGTCCACGCTGTGGCCCGAGGACTCGATGTGCAGCCGCAGGTCGAAGTCCTCCTTGCGGATGGGGAGGTACCGCGTCAGGGGACGAGCCTGGAAAAGCAACGCAGCCCTGCAAAGCCCGGCAGCGGCGGAGAGAGCCGCGTCTCCACACCGGCACCCCGGGACGCCGGCGGGGAGCTGGGTCTCGCCGTCCAGGCCGACACGGGGGACCCCGCACCTGTGAGAAGTGCTTCTCCCGCAGCTTGACCTCCTTCTCCACCATCTTCTGCCGCCGCGCGGTCTCATCCTGCAGCCGCCGTTCCAGCTGCTCCCGGCGCCGGCGCTCGTCCTCCAGCGCCTGCCGCCGCAGCTCCATCTCCCGCTCCTGCGGCACGCAGCGGCATCAGCCCCGGCGTGGGGGCAAGGGGGCTACGGGGGACCTGAGCCATGGCAGGGACCTGCTGCCCGGGCGACCCGCTCCCCGCTCACCCGGGACTCCATCAGCCGCGACTTCTCCGCGTGCGCCTCCTTCAGCATCTTCTCCATCTCCTCGATCTTCCCTGCCTCCACCCCACTGGCACTGCAAGACAGCCGCGGGAGCTGCCATCCCAGCCGGAAGGGCCTCGGGCCAGCGGCATGGCCGCCAGAGCGGGCTGGCCCTCCGGCCGGGAGAGGTGGCCACGGGCTTACCTGGAGATGTTGTCGGGCGAGCAGGCAGAGTTGTTGCCGGTGGAGATGCTGGTCTCCATGCTGTCCGAGCTCTCCAGGCTGAGGGTGTCGTACGCGTGGTCCAGCTCCTCGGCGCGGGGCCCGAGGCCGGGGGGACGGTGGTGGTGCAGGATGGAGTGATGCACGAGCCCGGGGAAGGCAGTAGGGAAGGGGGGCTGCCCGTGCAGGGCTTCCCACTGGGACTGAGCCTCGGCGGCCGCCTTCTGCTTCAGCTCCGCCAGCCGCCGCTTCTGCTCCTCGATCACCTGCTGACCTGCGCCACGGGAAGAAGATGACGGCGATGGCTGAGCGCGCCGTGGTCAGAGCCGCAGGGCGGTGGGTGAGGGGACAGCGCGGGCGGAAGACGCCGCAGGCACTGCTGGAGCTGGGGCGGGATGGAGGGAGCTGCCATCACAACTCCCCGGTGAGCGCGGCAAGCAGCATCCCCCCAGGCAGGCGAGGGGGATGCGCGCCAGGCGGGCAGGAGCGGGCTGGGCAAAGCGTTAGCGGGTTAGGGATGCACAGGGCTGTCCCTAAGCGGACGCCGAGAGGCACCCGGGGTCCTGGGCTGGTCGTGCCCCTCCTACGCGTGGCAGAAGGTGCCAGCAAACAGCCATGCTGCCGCCTCTGGGGCTGCTCTAGGCCCTCCAAGCCGCCCCACGTCTCTACCTGGTAGATTGCCCGGCTGCGAGGGCTCTGCTGGGAGCGGCTGGGCTGGAGACACGCCGTCAGGCGGAGGGGTCGGGAGGGAGAGAGGGTGGAAGCGAGAGACCGTGAGAGAGGCACCGTGTCCCGCCGGAGCACCGCCGCCGCCCTCGGCCGGGCGCCCTTCTCCATCGCCCACGTCTCCCCAGAGTCCCACCACCTGCAGAGCCCGGCCGCGGAGCCGGCGCTTACCCTTCTGCTGCAGGGCCAGCTGGCGCTTGGTCTCGATGTCCTGCAGCGTGGCCGCCAGGTTGCGGGGGAGGCTGCCCGCCGGGCTGGGGGGGCCCTGGGCAGGACGGCAGGCGGTCAGCTGCGGGGACGGGGGCTGGCACCGGGCACACAGGAGCCGTGGCCAAGGTGCCCGGGGACACGCGACGCCCAAGCTCCCCCCGGCAGTACCTTGGGCGAGGGGCTGCGCCCCAGCACGGAGAGGTTGTGCTGCGAGGACGAGGGTGTCCCACTCTTCATCCGAGGGGTGAGGGCACCAGCGTCACCCTCCGTTTTGGCACGATAGACCTGGGCACAGAGACAGGGGGGTGAGAGGGGCCCGGGGGAGCTGCGAAAGCCCCCCTGGACGGATGGCTCCCCCGTCGGCGGGGCCGAGCATCCCCTCCCAGACCCTGCCCCGCTGTCGGTGCCATCTTGGCAGGGGTGCAGGGAGAGGAGGCAGCGGCTGCCTGCCCCAGGCGTGCTGCCTGCTGCAGGTCTCTGCCCCTGCGTCAGCCGGGTGCCCGGCAGGAATGTCCCCGTGCTGCCCCACAGCCTGAGCCCCAGCGGCACGGAGCCGGGATTACCTGGAGAGGCTTGTGAGAGGAGTGAGCTTTAGCTGGAAGCGGAGGAGGGGAAGAAGGAGGAGAGAGAGAGGAGGAGGAGGTCTCAAAGCCAGCCATGACCTCCTGGTACCACTTCTCTAAATCAAGAGCCGGGGGCCACACGGGGCCCCCCGGCAGCTGCTGCTCCATCTGGAGAGAGACGTCGCGTGAGAATGGAGGGAGGGTGAAACGCGGCGAGAGGGACAGACGCACACAGATAGAGAGCTTGGAGCATCGCTGCCTGCGCCCGCGCCGCTCCCCTAGAACCCCCCAGGGACCCCGGCAGCCCTGGGACCCCGTCGCTGCTCGCGGGGCCGGCGAGAGCCAATGGAAGCGCCGTGAGGGCACAGAGACCCCCTGCCCCACATCGTGGGGGTCCGGGCAGGCCGTGAAGCAGCGGCAGAGCAGCGAGGGGTGTGTGGGCGGGCAAGAGCATCATCCACAGCTCAGCCCCTCTCTGGCATCCCCATCCCTGCCCGGGAGAGCGCGGGGGCGGAGGGAAGGAAACGGGGCACAAACCTCTGCAGAGACGGAGGGAGAAGAGAGAGATGGAAGAGGAGGAGGAGGAGCAGCACAGCCTGAGGATGAAGGAGCCAGCGGGGTGCAGCTCAGCAGGGAAGCAGCAGGGGCGCGGGGGCCGCCCAGGATGCCCGAGAGCTGCTCAACGGTCACGTACTGGGCAGAGAGAGGCAGATTAAACCGGGAGAAGAGGCTCCAAGCAAGGGCAAGCAGGCAGAGGGCAACAAGCAGCCCCCAGAAGAGGGTGCCCGGTCCCCAGGAGGAAGGGCAGCTGGCGGTGCCCGCCGTCCCGGTGATGGGCACCGGCTTGGTCCCTGCCTGCTCTGCATCGTCCCTGCCTGGGACTGGTGGCCAGGACTGGGTCCAACAGGCAAAGGGCCACCCTCCCGCCCCCCTGGGCACCTGCTCGCCTCCCCAGCCCCACTGCTGCCACCCCAGAGGGCAAAGCCCGTCCGGAGCAGGCGAGAAGCGCTCCGGAGACCAGGCGGCTCCAGCCTCTGCTCCCTGCTCAGCTGCAGCCGGACGACTCCCCCAGCCCAAGAGAGAGGTGGGCTCCGAGCACCAGGCAGGCGGGGAGGCCGCTGCTGCATCCTCGCCGCCCGGGATGCGGCAGCAACCCACGGGAGCAAACCCGAGCATGCTCTGGAGCGGGTACCTCGTCGGCTGCGGGAGGTACAGCAAGCAAGAAAGAGCGCTGAGCAGCAGCAGGGGCAGCGGCAGAAGCTTTAGTGTCCGGGCTGGGGCCGTGCGCATTGCTGCAGAACCTGAAAACGTCAGACAGCCTCATGTACTCCTAGAAATCCACGGCGGAGGAGAAGGAGGAGAGTTAGACCCATGCGCTGGCACCACGGCGCTGCCCGCGGAGCGGGAGCAAGTCTCCCCGCGCGCCTGCCCAGCCCTTCCCTGCCTCGCTGCCTGCGCGTCCGCGGCACACGCCACCGTGCCGGGAGCCGGGTGCCTGAGCTGGGCTGGGCGTCCCGGCATCCCGCCCCACGCCTGCCTTCGGCGCAGCTTCACCGGGGACGGAGGGCTGCGGCTGCCCTGCCGAGGGCCCAGGCGCCGTCAGCCATTCCCATCACCCAGATCTCGGGGTCCCCCAGGGTCCCCGGCCACAAGCCCTCCCCAGTGTGACAGCTCAAGCTGCTCCGAGCCAGCTTAAAATCCACTTCCTTTCTGAACCAAACAGGCTAAAGCCGGGGATTGGCTCTTTTTTGGGGAAGCCAGGCTAGCAGGACCCTAACGGATGCCGTCAGGAGGTGCGCAGCCAGCAGGCGAGGGGAAGCGCAGGGACACCCGTGCCACACGGCGAGGCACAGGGCGGCAGCGGGAGCCGGGATGCCCGGCGGGCTCAGGAGAGCACCTGAAATCGGGCGCTGAGCGTTAGTGGGTGCAGCCGCCGGAGATCTAACTGAGAAATGCCGCGGCCATGCCATGTCGGCGTGTGCCGTGGGGATGCCCTGCTGCCCGAAGGCCAGGTTAGTCCGCGTAAGGGGTCTGGCAGCGGCTCGGCCAAGGGGGGGCAAGCGAGCAAGCACGTGCCGTTAGTCCCGTTACCTCTTGTGCCTTGGGGTAGGAGCGGGCGGCAGGAGAAGCTAAGGAGGCGGCTGCTGCTGGCAGGGGGCTCGGGGGCTTAGTTCCCTCCAACAGCTCATAAGGCTCTGAGATATGGAGGGTCTCCTGTCGGAGGGCAAACACCATGTAGGCAAGGCGGGCACCAGCAGCCCAGCGGCGGCAGCAGGAGGAGCGAGGGCAGTCTGCCATCCTGCCCCTCTCCCCAGCAGCGGGTCGGGCACCGCCGCGGGCCCCGAGGACATCGTGGCTCTGGCTCCCCGCTCAGAGCCGCGAGCAGGGCAATGGGGCCACCCCCTCCCACCTAAAAGCCTTTGGACGTGAATTGGAAGGACTCCCCCGTGCCGGCACCAAGACAGCCCCACGCTTGCGCTCGGGCAAGGACGGGACCGCAGGCAGTGCCTGTCCTGGTGCTCCGCAGCCGTGCCGAGCCCTTCCCTCGTGGGCGCTCGCAGCCCTCGCCGAGCCGCCGGCGAAAGCCTGGACTGCTCCAGGGCTCCCACAGCAG
This sequence comes from Larus michahellis, assembly GCF_964199755.1. Classification (NCBI taxonomy): domain Eukaryota; kingdom Metazoa; phylum Chordata; class Aves; order Charadriiformes; family Laridae; genus Larus; species Larus michahellis. The sequence goes on along the minus strand of NC_133912.1, from coordinate 8,770,346 downwards.
CCCAGCAGGGATGGTGCTGCTGCTCCCCAGCCCGGCCCCGTTGCCCTTCCCTCCCTCCCTGGCGACGGTCTCTGCAGCCCACGGAGGGGCTCTGAGCTCTCAGAAGGCGCTCGGAGCGCGGGAGCCGCTGCAGGGCAGAGCCTGTCGTGCACCAGGCTCGTCCCCGCTGGCAACAGCGGCTCGGGGTGGCAGCAGAGCAGCCCTAGGGACCACCCTCCCCTCTGCCCACTGACCTCTCTGAGAGCCGAGGACATTTTGGGGAAGCTCCGGCCGCCTGTGACCAGCTGGTAGTGCCGCTCCAGAGACATGAGCTTCTCCTTCTCCTGAGCGCGGGGTGAGAGCAGAGGCAGAGGATGGTTATGGCGCCCTGTGAGTCCCCCCCAGTCTCAGCACCTCAGCAAGAGCCGGTGTGACCCTGTCCCCAGGGTCGGGGAGCGCACGTTGACCCCCCGACCGCCGCGTTACCTTCTGCAGGAGCTGCAGGACGCCGTTCCTCTCCCTGCCCAGGCGCTCGGCCTCCTGCGCGCTCTGCAGCCGGACCTGGGCAGCCTGGGCGTCCAGCGCGGCCACCCGCTCCTGGGGAGGGGGCAGCAGGGGTGAGCGCCCGCCCGCGAGCCGCGGGGCTCAGCCAGGGGTGCCGCCCGGCCGCGCCGGACCCGCTGCCCCCCTCCAGCCCTACCTTCCTGCGGGCGATGCTGCGGTGGCACTCGGCCCGGCTCTGCAGGAGCTGCTGGCCCCGCGCCTCCCGCTCCTCCTCGAGGCGGCTCTCCCGCTCCAGCTGCTGGAACTCCAGGTCCTCGAACAGCTTGGCCTCCATCTCCAGCGCCTCCGCCTCCTTCGGACACAGAAGGGCACAGGGGGTCACTCCCTCTGGCCGGGCGCCTCCGCGTCCTGCAGGGGGGTCTCCTGCAGCGAAGCCTCTTGCCGTGCCCCCACGTCCTGCAGGTGCTGGCTGGGAACGGGAACCGTGGCAAAGCCTGTCCCCGGTGCCCTGTGACGGCAGCTTTCCCTCTGCTCGGCACCAGCAGCGGCACCGCCAACTCTGCCCGGCTGGAGAAGGCGATGGAAGCACCGGGCACCGGCCAGTCAGAGCCGGCACCCCCGTGAGACAAGGAGTTTGCTGCAGCCAGGGGCTTCACCAGCCCTCAGAGACGAGTTGCGCCCATCGAACCGCATCTGGGTGGCGAAACGCCATGCGCTGGCATAACCACCGCCACGCGGCCCCGCGTCACCGAGCTGGCGGGCGGCAGAGCCCCCGCGGACGAGCACTGCGCTGGATAAACGCCTGCGTGTCCTCCCAGCCTTCAAGCACCAGCAGCCCCCGGCCGGACTCAGCTCAGGGTCTGACGGGGCTGCCCCGGCAGAACCGCGCCGTGCTCCCCGTGGGGACACGTTACACCCTGCTCCGGGCGCAGGGCGGCTGTCACTCCGAGGCACAGCGTGGCACCACCAGCGTGGCGGCTACCGAGGGCTCCCGTGCACCGGGACCGCCCCGTCGCACGCCGGGACCCGCGCCCAGCGCGGGGGTCCCCGACCCGAGCAGGCTGCGGCTCGGCGGGGTGATCCGCACAGCGAGGCAGGGCAGGCGCCGGCCACGGGCCGGGGAAGGTCGGCCACTACCGGAAAATACCAGATGCTGGGGAAAAAATGCTGCAGACCGGCGGTAATGTAAACCGACGGCGCGGTGTAAACAAACACTAGCGGGAAATAGCTGGGACCAGCCCCAGGAGGAGCCGGCGGTCCCCCGGGCTCCCCAGCCTGCCCTCCTCTGCGGGGCAGGGTGCGTGCCCCGTCCGGGCGAGCGGCAAGCTTACCAGGACGGCGGTGCCCGGCGCCAGCCACCTCCAGCCCGGGTGCGACGCTCCCAGTGCGGCCCCGGCTGGCGGGGAAGAGCTGGCCTAAGCTGGAGCGGAGGGAGGTGGGCCATGGTCCGGGGGGGGTGGGGGGAGACACTGACCCTTCGCATCTGCTCCCGCAACTGCTCCCGCAGTGACTCGGGGCACTTATCAAGGTGGCTCTTCGACTCATGGTAAAGCGCCCGGAGTTGCTCTAGCTCCTTCCTCTCAGCATCAACCTTTGCCCTTTCCTGAATCGGGGGAGAATGAGACAAAACAAAAAAAAAAAAAAAAAAAAAGAAAGGGAAAAAAAAGAAAAGGGAAAAAGAAACAGGAGAAAAAAAAAAAAAGAGAGAGAAAACACACTTCTCAAATCCACGCCATGCAGAAGCTGCAGAGTTAGAGAGGGGCTCGGCTGGAAAAAGAGGGGGCTGGCAGGGAGGAGCATCACTGGCTTTTACGGGGGTTCAAGAGAGCAACGGCCACGGGGAGCCGGGCTGGGCGGTGTTAGAGGGGTTACGGCCAGCCCTCGGCCTCAGCTGCGCGTTTCCACGCTGAAAACCCACTTACGGGTAGGAAAAGATTGATACTGACAGCACGGATAAAGTCATCCCCATCCTGCGAACGGCTGCACCACACGCACCTTCTGAACCACTGCTAACGAGCTTTGTTAATTGATGCTCACCATCCAGGATGCTGCCAATGAAGCACGGGGCAGGTCCCGCACGCGGGCTGGGGGACCACAGGCCACCCCCATCCACGGAAGGAGAGAATTGCCCGCGGGATGGCAGTGAAAAGGGGAGACTGAGGCACAGCGCTGCTGCCGGAGATGCTCGGGCTGCGCCGCGTTAGCAGCAGAGCAGACACTCGGTCCTGGCCCCAGCAGGAGCGGGAGGCGTCCCCAACCCTCCCCGCCAGCGCCATGGGGCAGCACGATGGAGCCCAGCAACGCGGGGCTGGCGTGGGGGGTCCCCTCTCGCAGCGCTGGCAGCGCCGTGCGGGGGCCGGGCGTTGGGAAACCCCGCTCCGCGCTGCGGCAGCGCCGAGACACAGGGATCCACGGAAAGGGAGGTGGGGGGGAGACGGGGCTGGCACGGATGGGCACTCCGGGACAGGGGCTGCAGGGTGCCCTGGGATGTCGGAGCGATGGCAGACTGCAGAGCGGGCATCGTTAGTGCAATTAGTGCAGGCTGGTTAGGAAAGCGGGCGGTTAGGCCAGAAGAGAGGCGGGGAGGGGGATTTCCCTGTGCTCCTCTCCTGGCTCTGCACGACATTGCCCCTGGCTAGAGAGGACCAAAACCAGAACAAAACCCCCAAAACGCCACGGGGGCATGGCTGACACGCGCAGATGGCAGCTCTGCCCAGCCACGGGCAACCGAACGGCCAGGGCACCTCCAGCCACGGGGCCAGCCAGACCCCAGGGATGCTGGCACTGCATCACGGCAGCACAGAGCCGCAGCGGGACCCGGGCGTCAGCTGCACGGGGCCACCAGCAGCGGGCAGCTGGGACCCGGCAACTCTCCCACCGCGGAGCAGCTCGCCCAGGGCCGTGCCACGCTGGCCACAAGGCTGCGGGATGGCCAGCAACCAGCAGCCAGCACCAGCGTGCCATGCACGCAGCGGCACGGGTGCCCTCGTCACGGCTGGCAGATCACAGCAGCAATTGCACCAAACACGACTCCAAGGAAGGGGGCCGGGACCCCCTCCTTAGCCACCGAGGCAAACGAAACACCCGCACCGATTTCCTGGCCACCTCCAGCAAGCTGAACGCTACGGCGGCGGCCGCCGTCACACGTGAAAACACCCAAATGGGCAGCAGAGCCCGGGGATGCCGCAAGATGCAGCCCCCCGGCATGGGATCCCCCACCCCGGGGTCGGCGCTGCCCGCTGAAGGCAGCAGCCGTCCGGGAAAGCCCCGCGCCACAGAGCCCCCTGCAAGACCCCTCCGGTGCGATGGACGGACAGACGGCGGCCGAAACGCAGCCCCAGCGCCAACCCTGCCCTCCTGCGGCAGGGCTGCGGGACCAGTGCCAGGCAGAGGGACGGACAGACAGACCCCCCCACGGCGCCAACCCAGACAGGATGCTCCTTGACACCTCCGCGCAGCGCAGTTCTCCGCAGGGGAACACCACAGCGCGGGGCACCGCGGCACCGTCTGCAAGCACCGGGGTGGGCACGGCACCAGTGGGGAGCCCTGCCCCGGGGCTCACCTTGTCCCGCTCCTTCCGGATGCTGGCATCCAGGCCGGCGAGCTTCTCCTGCAGCTGCTGCACCGCCTCCTGCTCCTGCCGCAGCCGCGCCGCCTCCGCCTCCCGCTCACCCTGCAGCAGCGCCCGCTCCATCTCCGCCTGCGCCGGCACGGCTGCGTCACCACGGCTGCCCTGGCCAGACCTGGCTCTCGCCCATGGGACGGGGCGATGGCAGCGAGCCGTGGGGGACCCGGCAGGACGCCCCGTCCCCTCACCTCTCGCGACGTCTCCTGCAGCTGCTGCTCCAGCTCCTTGAGGCGGCCCTTCAGCTGGTCCAGGCGGCCAAGCGCGCCGGCACGCTCCTCCTCCAGCCGCTGCGCCTCCTTGGCCCGGGGACCCGCCAGCTCCTCGTGCTGTGGAGAGGGCAGGTTGGCATGGCATGGCACAGCACGGCTTGACACGGCGCAACACAGCGCGGCCGTCCCCTCACCTCGTGGTGGGTGCTCTCGGTGCTGCTGCACTCCTCCTTCAGGTTCTCCTCGTCCGACTTCTCCAGGCTCTCCCTCTGCCGCAGCTCCTTGGCGGCACGGCCCAGAGCCACGGCAGCGCGGGGCACCCGCCGGCCAGCATCCACCTCGCCGGCCAGGAGCCGCTGCACGTCGCCCGCCTCGCTGCCGTCCGTCTTGCTGTACTCGGCACACAGGTTCAGGATGGTCTCCAGGCGCTGCCGCTCCTGCGGGGAAGAACGGTCAGCGTGGTGCCCGTCCCAGCACATGCCACCGGCAGAGCCCGCGGGACCCCGTGCCAACGGTGGGCGCCGGGATGCGGGCTCGTTCCTTACCCTGCCACATGCCACCACGGGCTGGGGACATTGCAAAGCCCGGCACAGCCCGCCCCGACCCCTCGCTAGAGCCAGGCACGCCATGAGCTGGAGGCGGACTAATTACAGGCGGCTGCCCAGCGCCGCCGCTATTTCCAGGCAGTGACTCAGGCCGCCCGCGCCGGGCGTTGAGTCAGGGCTGAGCAAACGGCCCCGGCACCGGCAGACGCACGGGGCAAACCCCACCCCGGCAGCTGCCGCCTCTATAAAAACTCCGTCCACCTAAATATAGACGCGGTGCCCACAACGCCACGGCACCGTCGCCAGCCGAGGTGGCCCCGGCGGGGCTGGATGAGACGTGGAGGGTTTTGCGAAGCCAGGGGCGCGGCGGTTCCAGCCGTGCCGACCCCGTGGGTGTCCCCGGGCTCTGTGAGCTGGGGGTTTGTGCTCCCGCAGAGCTGCCGTGCACCGAGGGCCGTTCCTGGCCGTAATCCCCCCGGATAAGCCAGCAGGCTGGCAGCTGCGGCAAATCCCTGAGAGGCGAGGGCGGCGGTTTAAAGCAGCAAAAGCCGAAAGGCATTTGCAAAGGGGGGGATCCCACCCTCGAACCCCCAGGACCCCGGGGCTCACCAGGCGCTCCATCTCCTGCTCCCGCACCCGCTCCTGCCGCTGCCGCCGGTGGTACTCCAGCAGCTCGTCCTCGTTGTCGCTGATCTCGGTGATGCTGTTCTTGCGCTCCCGCGGCCCCACCGGCGGCCGTGGGTCCCCCAGGGGCTTCCTGGGGGTGCGGGGGCTCTGCCGGGGCGAGGGCACGGCCGGGGAGCTCAGCCCGTACGCCGGGCTCAGGCAGGCGCCGAAGCTGGGGCGGCGTGGGGGGGTGTCCACCAGCAGCGGGGGTGAGGGGCTCCCGGCACCCCTCGGCTCCTCCGGACCCTTGCGCCTGGCGCGGGGGCTGCCAGGCACCTCCCTGCCCAGCCGGGGCTGCGGGGAGGGGGCGTCGGGGGCCGCCCGGGGGCTGGCAGCCCGTCGCGACATGGAGGGGCTCAAGGGGGGCAGCTCCCGCATGCTCTCCACGTTCCTGCGGGCCGCCCGCGGGCTCTCGGGGGGCTGCAGCCGGGGGTCCGGGACCGCCCTGCCAGCGGGCTGCCGACTGGGGGCCGGGGGGTCGCGGAAGGGGCTGGGGGGCCGCTCCTGCAGGGTCCCCCGCGGCCGCGGCATGGCCCTGGGGGTCAGCCGGGGGCTGCCTGCCCGGTGGTCCCCGGGCCTCTCGGGCGGCCAAGGCTCGCCGGGACCCCCACCAGGTGGGGGGGGTGGGCGCTGGGGGGGCGGCTGCACGGCGTGGTTGTAGCTGGAGGAGCGGAGCGGGACGAGGGGGGGCACAGCAGGCCCCTGCTCCTGGCTGCTGGGCGAGGGGCTGGTGTAGCCACCGCTGCTGGCCGGGGAGGAGAGCGGGGAGAAGGTGGGGGAGGCGTTCTCGTAGCTGGAGCCCCCCGAGGCGGCCCCGGGGCTGGGCGGGGGGGACAGGAGGCAGCGCCCACCCCCATTCACCACGGGGGTGAGGGGGGACCGGCCGCAGGTGGGCGTCTTCTTGCCGGCAGGGGACACCGGCTCCTCCAGCACCAGCGAGTCCATGATGTCCTGCAGGTCCTTCTCGATGGAGCTGACGAGGGAGCTGTGGCTGGGAGACCCCCGCTCGGCCGGCTGCCGGCCGCCGTTCACCAGGGCCTCGGGCTCTGCAGGGACACAGAGGAGCAGGCGTCAGCGCGGCGGGAGCCCCCCGCAGCCTCTGCCCAGGCTGGGGTCCCACGGAGCCACCCGGCATCGCCCCACGGCGCTGCCTGGCAGAGCCGACGCTGCGTCCCAGCCCCTCTTCCCCCACGCCAAGCTGCCCGCGCCCCACAGCCACTGTTTCCCGCGCCAGGGAGGAGGCCGGCATCCCGCCGGCCCCATCACCAGGGAGACAGAAACCCGATAACGCAGCCCAGCGGCCTGCTCCCGTCATCCCCGCGCTGCCGCCAGCAGCTCCTGGCCGCTCCCTCGGGAAGCAGCTGCCCGCGCCACCCGCCGGCACCCATCCCTTGTCCCGGCACCCCAGCAAGAGGGCAGAGATGCGACAGCCAAAAGCACAGACCCACGGCGCGTACGGACCCACCGCCATGTCGCCCGTGGCCTCGCTGTGCCCCCAGCCCGGGCCACCCCGTCCTCCCGGCACGGCACCGATGTGCCTGTCACTCAGGGGACGAGCTAATAGCGGCAGGCGCGGAGCCCGGCCAGGACGGCGTGCCACCCGGGCTGCGTCACCTGCTGGCACCCGGCGGCTCCCCCGCGGCGGCCGGCAGCGCCCAGAGGGACGTGCTGCAGCCCTGCCTGCGCCATGCCGCCCGGTGCGGCGGGGCAGCGGCCGTGGGATGCTCGGCAAGCGCGGGATGCTCCACGGCCACGGCACCTCCCCGCGTCCCTCCTCCCGTCCCCCAGCTGCCTTCCCGGCACACACGTGGCACCAGGCGGCTGCCAAGCTCCTCTCGCCGTGCCAGGGCGTGCCGGTCAGGGCAGGGAGAAGGGCTGCCAGCGCAGGGACCGCTGCTGGGGGTTTGGACATCCCCGGGAGCGGCGCCGGATCGCGGCACAGGCGCTCATCCCATCGGCAGGCAGACACAGCAAGATAAGCAGCTGGCGAGATGGAGGACTGCAGCCGCGGAAATGGCCTTCGCAGCCTCCGCACGGCCACCCCAGCACGTAAACACCCGCTCCAAGGCAGCCGGGGGGGCCCCGTGCATCCCGCATCCCCAGCGTGGACCGACGGGCGACAGCTCTGCCGTGGCCAGGCTGGGCAGAGGCGGGAGCCATGCCTTGCCGCCCTCGCCGTTACCCTCTTCCCAGGAGGTATTAATCATTAACAAACACCCGTGCAGCTGCCATGCCGAGTCAACGGCTGGCACATCTGCAGCCGAGCGCCAGCCCCACTCCTGACCGCAGCAGCCCGGGCTAGGAGAACATCACGCCGGCGCGGGACAAGGATCACCCCAGCATCCCCACCACCCCGCCTGGGACCAGGAGGGGTCACCTACTTGCTGGCAGCCCGTAGAGAGGCGCCGGGCTCCGTCCCCCTGCCGGGATCATGCTCTTCATCCACTTGGCCTCGGCGGGGTGGTTGAAGCGGAGGAAGGTGGCCTGGCCCAGGCAGATGGTGCAGCCTGGGGAGAGAGGGCAGCGGGCTCAGCCGGCGAGGCGGGGGGCCGGGTGCTGCCCGTCCCTGTGGGGCGTCCCCAGGAGGGGAGCGGGCTCCTGCCGTCAGCAGAGGCTTAGGGGGAGGCTGAAATCCAGGTCACTCCCCGCCGGCGCGGGCAGCGCGTGGCAGGCGCAGGCACAGCTGGGGTCCGCGCCGGGGGCCCGCTGCCGCCGGGGAGCTGGCTGCGCTCCAGGGCCTGCGCGGCCGCCAGCTGCGGACAAGACCGCTCCTGTCCCCGGCCGCAAAGTGCCTTTTCTTGGCCCAAAGCGGCAGCTCTCCCGGGGGAAGGCGGCCGGGGCAGGGGAGCGGGGCTGCACGGTGCCCGCTCCGGTGCCGCCCGCGGTGTCGGGGAGCGGCGTGCCGGCACCGGGGAGCGTCGGGCGGCCGGAGGCTCGGTGCCACAGGCACACCGCGCCTCGCAGCGCCTGCCAGGGCCCCGGGGAGCGGCTCGCCCCGCTCCGCTCCGCACCGCGCCGGCAGCCGCGGCCGAAAATCCCTCGCCGGAGGGGCCGTGTTTGTCGAGGCAGCCGGCAGCCCAGGCCCGCGGCGGGGGGAGCGAGGGGCCGGGCGGCTGAACCGCCATCGCCGCCGCGGGAGCCCGGCCTCCTCGCCCGGGGGGGGACGGAGCCGTGCTCCCCCCGGCAGGAGCGGCCGCAGCGCCCCGGCTCGGTGACCATCCCGGCGGCGACGCCAGCGCCCGGCCCGGCGACGGCTCCTCCGGCGGCTCCTCCGGCTCGGGGCATCACCGACCCCGGAGCCGGGCAGCGCCCCGGCCGAGCGGGGCACCCCCACCCCGCGGGCCGGTCTCGCAGCCCCGCGGCTCGTCCCGCCGCCGCCGGGCAGAGCCCGCCCCCGCCCTGCGGCCCCGCTGCCCACTCGCCCTGCGGCCGCCCGGGCCGGGGAGGGGGGGGCTCGGCTGCCCCCGCCCGCACCCCCCCGCGGCTCCCGCCCCGCGCCCCGGACGCCCCGGGGTCGGTTCCGCCGCCGTCGCGCCCCCTCCGCGGCGGCCACGTGGCTCCCATTGTCCCCCCGAGGGGACGCGGCGGCGGCGCCCACGCGGGGGGGTCCCCGCTCCCGGGAGAGGCCGGGGGGGCGCGGGGGGGGGGGGGGCGCAGCGCGGCCGCGCGGGGGGGACACAAAGGGGCTTTGGAAGCCGCGGAGGGACGGGGAGCGCCCCCCCCTCCTCCCGCCACGGACACGCGTGTCCCCCCCGCGCCGCCCCGCACTCACCGCCCCGCCGCCGCCGCGCCCGGCAGCGCCGCGCACCGCCCCCGGGGAGGGGCGGCGGGCGGGGACGGGGGGGACGGGCCTCGCCCTGCCCCGCCGCCCCCGCCCGGGGTCCGACCCGCCGCCCCGGCCCCGCGGGGACGGGGGAGGCCCTGGGGAGGGACCCCCGGGGCGGCCCTGGCGGGGGGCGCGCAGGGCCCGAGCCCCGCCACGGCGGATCCCCGGCAGCGATGCCCCGGCAGAGCAGGGTCGTGTTCCGCCTCCGTCCCCCCTCCCCAGCCCGGCCTCGGCGTCCCCGCCGCTATCTGGGAAATGGGCGCAACGGCGGGGACCAAACCCTGCCCGGCACCAGGTGGCCGGTGTCGGTCTCTGCCCCCCGTCTCACAGCCCCGGGCGCACGGCAGAGTCGGTGCCCAGAGGCTGCCCGCATCCAGCACGTCCCCACCCCGCGGCAAGACGACAGGAGCATCCCAGAAGGAGACGCAACTGCAGGACGGACGCACAAACACCCCAATACCCGATGGCACGACCCTGGAGGATCCCGGACCGTCCCTACCTTGGGTGAGGCGCGTGGGCCGCCGCAGCGGCACCCCATCGATGGCGCAAGCGTTGCCGCAGGGGTGCAGGGTGAGGGTCCCCTGCACGTTCTCGATGTAGCAGTGCTGGGGCGCCAGCCCGGGGCCCTGGAGGACGATGTCCCTCGCAGCCGTGCCGATAGTGGTCCTCCCTGCGGTAGAGAAGATGGCTCAGCATCCCGGGTCCAGCGTGACACGGGGACCCCCCAGCAGCCGGCACTCACCTTCCTCCAGGGGCAGGAGCGTGATGGCGGTGCTGAGCCGGCCGCTGCCCAGGCTCACCAAGTGCGGCTTCTCCGTCTGCACCTTCAGCCCCTTGCCCGTGTCGATCAGGTCCAGGGGGCTGTTCTGCAGGAGGGGAGGGATGCTTTTGGGTCCCGCGGCTGCAGCCCCGACCGGACCCCGGGCTGCTCCAGAACAGCAGTGCCGCAGGCAGGGAGCAGTGCCCGGGCACAGCCGCGCGCGGCAGGACAGTCCAGCGGTGGGATGCAGAAGCTGGGGCTCCATCCTGCCCGCCCCGGGGACAAGATCCCTGGGGCTTGGGCTGTGTCTAAGAGGATCTGAGCTGCCAGGCACTTATCTTGATTGGCTTTGCCACCGATCCCCTAATAGGATTGGGGCGAGCAGAGGCCAGAGGGCAGCACCGGCCGCCCGTGGCAGGGCTGGCGGCGGCGGAGAAGGCTCCCGGCCAGATCCCCATGCTCCCGCAGCCCCGCGCGCTCACCTGGATGATGGTCTGGACTCTGCGGGTCGGGCTGGCAGGGGCCCTGCCGGCTGCCTCCATGGCGCCCGCTCGGAGACGCCGGGTGCTCTCGGGCACGGGCTGCTGCTGGGAGAGATGGAGGAGGTCGGCACAGGCAACCGCGCTGGGCTCTGCCGTATTCCTCCGGCACATCCCTGCCGGCAGCATGAGCCTCGCGAGCCCTGCCCCGCCCCGGGCCGGGTTTGCCAGCAAAGGGATTCCCCTCCTCAGCTCCGGCCCTGCAGCATCGGCCCAAAGCCGGTGAGCATCCCCACGGCAAGGCACACACCCGGGGAAACCCGCGCCAAGCGTCAGGCCGGGATGCGGCGCCAGGAGCCGGCGTGCCGCCTCGGCTCTGGGGAGCTGGTGTAGGAAACACACGCCCCAAACGCCGAGAGCGACGGGCAGCCGGACCCCGATGGCCACTGGTGGCCAAGGACAGACGAGCACAGCACCCAGCTGTCCCCAGCATCACCTGCTGGCTCGTGCCCGGCCCGCGGCACACCCCGGCACACCCACGTGTGCCGTGAGTGCCCGTCCCTGGCAGCTGGGCACACACCTTTGCTCCTGCCCAGGCGGCAGCAGCACCTCGGGGTGCCTGAGCCCCGTGTCCGGCACGCGCCGGGCTGGCAGAGCTGCCACCCGCCGGCGCTGCCGCTCGCTGCCCTTCTCCAGGGGCAGGAGGCGGCTGGGGGAGGAACGATTTCCGTCACCCGGTGCTCACGCCACCGTCACAGCCGGGGATGCTCTGGGGTTACTAAATTTACCGTCCGCTGCCCCCCACGTCCCTCCCTTCCCTTCCGCCCGGGCCTGGCCAAACGCGGCTTAACCCTTCCCGGGCAGGCAGGGGCAGCGAACCGGGGAGCGCTCCCCCACCACCGCTAAGGACCCTGCTCCCAGGGCAGCAGGAGGAGCCCCCGGCCCCGCTCCTTGCCGCATCGCCCCACGGTCCCGCCAGCCCCGGCGTCCTGGGGGGTGAGGGCCCCCCTCCCCCCCAGCTCGGCCAGCGGCTGCGGGGGCGAGCGGGCGGCTATTACACACTGCGGAAAAAATGAAATACTGGAAAACACCAGGCGTGGGACGCAGGGCTGGGACGGAGCCCGGGCGGCTCCATGGGACGCCCGCCCCACGGCGAGGGCTCCGTGGGGCCCACAGCTGCCCCGCGGTGATGGGTCTATGGGGACGGCGGCTGCCCCGCGTGGGATGGGGGCCGCTGGGCTGGAGCAGGGGGACGCAGAGAGGCAGCCCCCCCGGAGCAGCTCCTGCCGAGGTGGGACCCCCCCGCTTTCCCTTACCTGCCACCCGGTGCTGGCCCAGGCGCCGAGCGGGACCCTCCGCGGCAGCGTGCCCATGTCCCCCGGGCGCAGGGCGGCAGCACCCGCAGACCCTGGAGCCTGGCTGAGACCCTGCGCCTCGCCCGCACCCAGGCCCCCCTCACATCTCCAGGAAGGAGGAAAAGCCAGGAGGGGCCGGGCTGCTGGATAGGAAGGGAGCGGGGCCAGGGTGGGACCCTGCGCTGGGTTAACCCCTTCCCGGTACGGCTGTGCCGGGGGAGCATCGCGGGGGACCCCCAGTCCTGCTGCCCGGGAGACGGGGACCCCCAGCCCTGCCGACTGGAGGATCTGTCCCCCTCCTGCTGCCCAAACCCCCTCCACCCTGCAAGCCCCCATGGGCTGGGGGGGGACCCCAGCGTCTGGCTGCTCCCCGACGCCCACGCTGCCGGCCCCCCGGCATCGCCCCCCACCCTGGCAGAGCCCCTCACCTGGCTCCTCACCGCCCGTCCCCGCGGTGCCCAGCCGGCCCTGCTGGAGGAATGTGGGGCGGGAGCGTGGCCGCCCCGGTCGGCGCCCCACCGCTGGGGCGGACAAGGCGGCCTTTCTTCTCCCGCCACTGCCTGCAGAACGCGCCGCTTGTTCCCGCCGTGGGAAGCGGCGAAGGCAGCAAATGCCAAGGGGTCGGGCTCGGTTACCGCCAAACAGCCCCCGGCCCCCGGTGCCCCCTGCGCTGGGCTGCCCGCTCGGCCCCGGCCTCCCGCAGGACAAAAGCCCCGTTCTTCTCCCGGCGCCGGCAGAGGCCTCACCTGGGAATACGCCCAGCCCCGCCGACGCCGGCCGGGCTGCACCGGGACACGCTGCCCTGCCGCCATCACAGTCCCGGGGAGCCCCTGCACCCCACTGCCCGGGCGTCCCGGGGGGTCTGCTGCTGCCCAACCCACTGCTGCCCACCGAGACCCAACCGGGGCATGGCACGACCTGCCTCACGCCCCATCAGCACGGCCGGGTGCCAGCAGCCGGTAGGCAGACCCTGCAGCCGCACGGCGTGCCACCGGCCAGGGCACAGCCAGGATGCAACCAGGGCACAGCCGGCCAGCCCACGCTGCCGAGGGGCTGCGCCGGTGCGGCGGAGCACACACAGCTGGGCACCGTCCCCGCCGTGCCCCCTCGGCGGTGCCAGCCATGCCCCGGGAGGGCACATGGCACCCCACGGCACGGCCTTTCCTCCCCGCCCGTGGGCAAGTGAGTCACGGGAGGGAGCCAGAGCAGCACCGCGCAGCATCGCAGCCTCCGTCCAACTTGGCCGCCTGCTCGCTCCCCATCTGCTAACGCGCTTAGGGCGCGCTCACCCCTTCCCACACCCTCCGCCCCGGTAAACAACTGGCCCTTCCGCCGGCAGCGGGGAAGGGGCAGCCCGTCTCCGGCACAAAGCCAGGGGGAGCAAAGAGCCCGCTCCCGGCCGCTGCCCCCAGGTCCAGGGCTGCCCCACGGCGAGCAGGGGAGACCCGGCCGGCTCTGTCCTACCCGGGCGGGGGGTGGCGGCGGGGGCTGCATCCCCGTTGCTGGGACGACGTGACGCTGCTGGCAATAACATCTCCGTAAATCAGCCGCCAGACAGCTCCGGCGGGAGCCGAGGAATCCCGGCCGCACCCGCTGATCTCAGAGCTCCCGGGAAGCGCTCCCGCACCGCCGCGGCACAGCTGCGCTCCGGCCGAGGCCCTGCCGGCATCACACCGGGGGATGCCCAGCACATGCTTGTGTCTGGGAGAGCACGCATCCCTGCTTTCCGGCACCCGACGCTCCCCGGGGGAGCCAGCTCCAAGGGCCGGTGACACCACGCGCGGTCCCAAAGCTCCAGCACTGAGCCCAGCATCAGCACGAGCCTCTGGCCACTGCAGCACAGACAGGGAAACCACTGCCACTGAGCTCCACAAGCCCTCGTGAGGTCGCAGCGATGGAAACTTAGTCCTCTAAGCCCTCTCGTAGCTAACGATGGCTTCCCACCTGCAGGGCAGGCACTCGGCCGGGAGCACCTGTGGCTCCTGCTAACGACGGCTGGGGGACAACGGCCCAGGATGGAATCGTAGTCGCCCAGGTTGGAAGGGACCTTTCAGATCATCAGGTCCAACCATCAACCCAACTCTGATCAAAACCCTCAGTAACAACACCTCTAAGCACTGTCTACCCATCTTCTAAAAACCTCCAGGGATGGTGCCTCAACCCCTTCCCTGGGCAGCCTGTTCCGGTGCTCGATAACCCTTTCAGTGTAAACGTTTTTCCTAATATCCATCCTAAACCTCCCCTGGATGGGTCTGGTGGGTCTCAGATCCGTCCCCGGCACAAACCCGCCACCCAGCCCAGCGCTGGCTGGGAGAGGGCCAGGGCTGAACCTCACCCCTCCGAAACGGGCATCGCTCTCCCTTCTGGTGTCTGCCCGTCGGTGACCACCGCCCCGTCGCGCAAACGAGTCCACCCTCGTCCACCAGCTCCGTCACCCTGCCCACCGCAGACCCGCGCACGGCAAACCCGCACGTACCAGAATTTGCCGAAAAATCCCCCGGGCAGCGCTGCCCGGTCTCCGAGCCGCCCGCCACGCTGGGCTGAGTCGCCTGTCCCGCTGCAGCCCCGTCCCGGTGCCCGGGGAGGGCCGGGGGCTCGCAGGGCAGGAGAGCGGGCGGCCCCTCGGCGCAGCAGCTGGAGACCTCCCGGGGCTGCCAAATTCCTGGGGATTTCTGGCAGCGGGCGAGGGGCCGCGCTCAGCCCGTCAGGCGGCCGGAATAAACACGGCCCCGGCGGGAGCGGGGTCCGGCCGGGCCAGCGCCGTTCCCAGGACCCCGGGGGCGTCGGGGCGGCCTCGGCCCGGCGCCGCCTCCCCGTGAGCCGCCGGGGGACCCGGGGGCGAGACGCCGCCCCGGCCTCCCACGGCGGGTGGCGGCTCTCCGGCCTCCCGCTCGCCACCGGGGCCGGCCGCGGCTCCGGGCCCGCCCACGCACCCCCGGGGAGCCGTGCGGGGCCGGGGGCGGCAGAGGGGCTTTCCTGCTCTCCCGCCGCCGCCCCTCCTCGGGACCCCCCCGGCAGGGACCCCCCGCCGCCGCCCCCGGCCCCCGCCGAGCCCCAGAGCCGCCCCGCCTGGGGGTCCCCGCGGGACGGGACCCCCCGCGCCGGGCAGCGGGTGCCCGGGGGTGCCCCCGCCCGGCGAGACGAGCTGTCCCGGCCCCTTCGCCGCCGCCGCTCACCTTCGCTCCGTCCCGGCTCCGCCGCTGCCGCAGCCCCGTCCCGGCTCCGCCGCTCCGCGCCGCCGAGTCCCCGCCCCGCTGCCGGCCCCGTCCCGCCCCGGGGGCGGAGGGACGGAGGGACGGGGCCGCCCCGGCTCCTGAAGGACCCCAAGACCCACAGCCGGCTCCTTTGACAATACTTTATTTGATTAAAGACTCGTATTCTGTGTACACTGGAATGTGCTCTATGCCCTAGGCCAGTATCGAACAGGGTTACAAAAAGGGGGGGGAATCTCGGCTCGGTTTAAATATTACCCTCCGACAAATTCAATAAAGAAACAAAAGCTCCTTGGATGCTTGAACTAACCTCGCCTCCATTTTAAAATCATACAGACAAGCAACTCTCGAACGCGAGCGAGTTAACGGGATTCGTCACCTACTTCGCTAGGGCCAGGGTTTGCCCCCCCGCCCCCCTGGGGAGGAGAGACCACCAACTTCTTTGGCAGAGGACCCCGGGGAACAGAGACAGCCCGCTCCCCCAGCAGGGCTCTCTCGGGAGCACAGTACGGTGTGAGGGCGTTTGATTTGCACCTGGGCGCTCAGGACCCTCGGCGGCATCAGGCGCGTCCCCTGCAGCCCTCGGGGGTGGCCGCGACGCGGGTGAGGAGCTCTGGGGGAGCACAGCTCTGCCGGAGGGGGCCACCGGAGGAGCAGCGGCTGTGGGACAGCCCGCACCACACCGGGGTGCTGCCTGTGCTGGGATTAGCCCTGAACGCTTCCCGGAAACCAGCGTTTCATTCTCCCCATCCGCAAGCGCAGGGACGAGACCAGTCTGGGACAGGTACTGACACCCAGGCCGTTACCCCGTGCCCGCGGCTGCTTGCGCTGGGGCAGGCAGAGCCCTCCACCTCCCAAAAGGGCCTAGGAAGGACACACAGCTGGTTCTAACCTCATTAAACTGCCTCCAAAGCCCACCCGTGCACAAGGAAGCCCCTTCCGGCCGCTCTCCCCCCTGCAGCAGGAGCAAGAGCATCTGGAGCCACAGCCTGTGCTACCTCAGAGCCCCCCCAGGCCTCGGGCCGCCCTGTGCAGCAGGGCCGGAGAGAGCAGTAACCGTGCAGGGCGACAGGAGTGAAGCCCCGAGTCCCCCTTCCCCACCCCACATCCCTGCCACAACCCCCCAACCTTCGAAACCGAGGCCATCTCGCTCCGCTTCCACCAGACGGGGGGGTCCAGAGAAGCAAGGCGACCCCCAGCACGGTATCGTAATGCTTTCACCGACGGAAACGAGAGTTGAAGGCCGAGGAGAAATTAAAATGGCAGCACCAACAACGGAACAGCGTGTGACACTTGAGAAAGGAAGAGAACGATGTCTGGTGGGCTCCGGGGCCGAGCTCCGGTGGTCTGCAGGGGAGAAGGGGACGTGTCAAAGCCAGGTTCTCTGCGGAGATCTTGCTTTTCTGCCGGCCGGTAAAAATCTGCCAAAGAAATTTGTAGCCTTTCCCCCCGTGAGCACGTCACTTCTCTGCCAAAAATGTCTGTGGCCCAGGAACGCTGCAGATGGCAGACAGAGCCACGCGTCTCAGCAGAGAGGGGGCTGCGGCGTTCCCAACATTCAGAATAAACTTCGGCCTCTTTTTTTTTTTTTTAATTTAAAAATTTCTTCCTTTGCGATTCCCCACGGCTGGCGTTACAGGATTTCGTACTTGTCCACCAGGAAGGTGGTTTCAGTAGAAAACCTTACAGGGCTGTTCCCGTCTACCTGGGTCACTTTGGTAACCTGCGGGGACAAGAGGCAGAGTCAGCTCAGCACCGAACACCGCAGCCACGCCGCGCTTTCCGACACCGGGGCGGTCGCAGGGGCAGGATCAACCCCCCACTTCCGAGCCACAAGTCAGCCCTGAAAGAAAGGTCTTTGTTCCCAGGGAGCCTGAAAAGAGGGGAGAGCTTTTCTGCAGTAACCACCTCTCCCCCCAAAGCAGCCTGCGAGTTCAGCAGCAGTTGCTCACTCCAGCTCAGTGGGGACGGACGGACGGACAGACAGACACGCGCCGAGAAGCATTTTGGTTCGGGAGAGCGACGGACTCTCTAACACAAGCCTGAGGGGAACCAATGACCACTCAGAGGTACAAAGGCACAACCGAAGCTGCAGGGGAGCTCTGGGAAGCCCAAGTTGCCGGTGCTGCCGCACTCCTGAACCCAGCTAACACAGAGGGGACAGAGCCGAGGCCGAAGGCTTCGCTGAGGGGGAGGGCAGGGCCCCCACGCCGCAGCACGGCCCTTTGAGGCAGCGGATCACCGAGGCAGCTTGAAAGAGGCAAGAGCGACGTCCTGCCCGCCGAGCACCAGCAGCCACCCTACCTGGATGTTGCAATAGTTCTTTTTGGAGACGAAGGAGACTTGCACCGGGAAGAAGTCGTTGGGCTGCCCTGCTATGCTGAACTCCAGGCTGCCGCTCTTGTTTTTGGCATCTATCACTGGCAGGCACCACTCCAGGAGATTCCTCCGGCTGTCGTGGCGATACTCACCATCGATCTCCCCAATCACGGGGGCGCCGACGGCAGACCTGGAGCAGGACACGAAAAGCTGTAACAGCTTGTCTGCATCGAGCTAAGAAAACATTTATCAGGCCCATCGGCGCAGCCAGACTGCAAACCAGAGCGGGAAGGAACCCAGGGGATCCAGGACGGCGCTCGTTAGTGCTGCCCAGACGCGGAGCGTTACTTACGGCAAGGGGATGGTGATGATCACGTCGTTCAGCTCTAGGCTCTCCTCTTGCAACTCGTATTCAATGTTAACATCACAACTGTTCCCGCTTTCTGACGGCCAGCAGTTAACTGAGGGCACAGAAACAGCAAGCTGAGCAATGCGGGCTTTCTATGGGCAACAGGCTCTCAAAATGTCATGCACTTTGAAAAGTGCAGCAAAGTCAGCCCCAAGAAATTCTGACTTTAAGAAAAAAAAAAAAAAAAAGCTTTTTGTTTTCTTCAGGAGCATTACGGAAAACACACACCCCGGAGAACAACAGGTACTCTCCAACGGAAGACACACGGTATCTCGAACACCTCACAAGGTGCTGCACTTTGGAGCCAGCCCAGCTGCGGGGAGGTGGGCTACCAGCTGGCAGCCCGTGGCTGAACACCAGCCTCTCCCACCCCAGCCCCCCATCACACTCTGGCACTCACTTGTCAATGGAATGAAGGACTCTTCTGTGGTCTGCAACCGCCACTTCAGCACGCCCACGTCGCTGTTAATAGGGAATGACTTCTCTGGGTTCTTCAAACCGATCTGCGACTCTGCAGTGAAGAGCTTCTTGTCCACGTTCGGGTGGGTCTGAAAGGGGAACACGGGCCCAAGCTGTAACTCTAAGCCCAAGGACACAACCGTACATAGGTAACATGGGTTATAACATGACAGCCCTACGCATCCTGGAGTATTTTCCTGGACAAAAGACACATCGGATTTGCTCCTTGCTCAGAAGCCTGACTATAGCACATCCGTTTATCAACCCTGGATTCCTTCCAGAAAATGCCAAATCCACCAACAAAAATCCACATCACAACAATTTTTACTTGTCACTGCGCCAGAGACTCTCCCTAGGCTGGGCTGATAGCCCAGAGACCACCTTCAATAACTCTTAAAAGCTCAAAGACCACCCCGAAGACTCACAATGGACATTTCTCTTGAAGAAAAAACAACATAATGCTGCTGGGAAGAACACCCCAAAACCACAGAAATACGACTTCCCTCAGAACCCCTAACGCATATATGTGCCAGCAGCCAAACTCGATTTAAACGTTCTCTCTTCACAACAGCGAGTGTAGGCAGCTTTTTAGCAGCAGAGGATTTTTGCAAGTTAACGTTCAGGTCTCACTAGGAAGCCAGGAGTCAGCACTGAGTTTGATCTCGTCTTCCACCTGAAGTGGCACGTGTGGGAGCCTCGTCAGGGACTCGCTCATGAGAGGTGCTGGTAGGGAACCTACTCCTGCACAAGCAGGCCTGCAGCCAGCGAGGTGAGAAAAGCCCCTGGCGAGGAGGAGGAGAGGGAGCAGAAGAGCGTATCGGAGCAGCACCATCTCCAGGGCTCAGAAAGGTCACACAACTAGAGGGAGAAACGGGAGGACGTGTCTCTAAGCATGTTCTGAGCTGCTATTGCTGGCTGCAAACAAGGGCTCCGGCTCCAGGAGCTGTCGCGGAGGCAGCAGTAACAGGACACGAGCGACCCCGAGAAGAAACAGTTTTCTAGATAATAAATCAATTCCTCGCTGGCACAGTAACTTCATTCTAACGCTCCCGCTCAAGAACTAAAGCTAGCGCCATACAAACAAGCCCCGCGCAACACACCAGGCTGCTGCAAAGTCCAAGTGAGGTCAGACGGCACACCAACGTGCGTTATGGCACAGATAAGGCTCCGAGGGCAGGGAGATAAGTTTCACAAGACAGGATTTCTCAAGTGAACTTCAATCTTTTGAGCATGCATTTACGCTGCGGGACATCTGCGGTGACTACTCCCAGTTACAACGCATTGGCAGGGAAGGCTTGGACAAGAACACCAGACAGTAACACGCTCAAACGTTTCCAATAGCTTGCCCTGGAGAGCACTGGAAGAACGTTCAACACCGCAGGACACCAAACAGGCTTTACCTGTAGCTGCACTCCCCGCTTGTCTTCGTTTTCTACATGCAGGCGAATCCGTGCAAACTTTTCATCGGAAATGTGCAGCATGATCATGCCATGCAGCTCCATGTTCTGCAACCCTCCGTCACGGCCACAAGTCAAGGAAATTTTCTCCTCTATTTTCATGTGCACGCTAGACAGACAGAAAAAAAAGCAAGTGTCTCAAGTCCTGCGCTTGGCATCTAACCGGCAAGACGAGAGACGAGTGCTCAGCAAGGACAGGTCACGTGTAACAAGCAGGTGCTCCCAAGAGTGTGACGGCCCCACATGAAATAGCACGAATGGCACAGTGGATACGGGCGCTACTGCTGCTCCGACAGGGTAACTCAGGGGCACGTGGCTCTACGGATACGAGAGGGAAGCCCGGATTAACAGCAACGATACAGCATCCTCACACCCTGTTCACTCAAAACGCCTCAGCCGTACAGCAGCGTGGCTCACAGCACTACAAGGTTCTGAATCACTAAATGTAAAATGAACCATGAACGCTTTCACCCTAAACCACAATATGGCAGGAACTCTGTGTGTCTGGGGAACACGAGAAGTGGCAGGGAAAAAGGCATAGGAAAATTCCCAACCTCGGCCAAGATGGGATGTACATCCACTGAGGTTTGAGTAGGAATCGCTAAGGCGATTCCTACCCAAACTAGCTATCTGATTTTTTGCTGCCAGGCTTTCTGAAATTTTGCCCACCATCTTTTAAAATTAACAGGTCGAGGGAGCACATGGGACTCGAATGGCAGAAAAAAGCACTAAAAAGGAAGCTGGCTCATGGAGCAACACGTGCACTGCAGAGAAAGCTTCGAGGAGACCGCTTTCGAAGTGAGGGCAATACCTACCTCTCCATGTTAACGGGAGGAGCAAGAACTTTGGCTGCTTCCGTAGAGCGCTTGCCTACGGCAGTCATGATATTTTCTCCTTCCGATTTCAGCTTGTCCACAAAGTTGTCCACCTCCTTCCCCTTAGCGCCAAGTTTCAAGGCTTTACTGGGACCCGAAGGCCTAAACAAAAGACATAAGAATCTTCACGTCAGCTCGCGGCAGCAGACTCAGTTATCTTCAAACGTTGTAACCCGACTATCCCAACAATACAGCGTTCGCCTCTGGGGGAGAACGCGCACAAAACGGATCATATGAAGCGTGGGGTGCCAAGATATAATGCAGATCTGGCTTCTGTTCCCAGTATTCCCAGTAGCTAGGACCTCTTTTTCTCACACTAAACAAGAAGCCCGTTGCCCAGCAAAAATTTCAAAGAGACCACGGGATGCTACTGTGGTACGCAGCACAAACGCTCGTCAACAATGAAAGGGGCGGGAGGGGGTCTCAAGAGTATGCAACATACACAGCCCTACATGCAGCCATGTTAAAAGCTCGGAGGTCAACACACGCCAATCGGCAAAGCTGAGGGGAGGCTTTACAAGGACACGACAGTCCCTGCCTGTACGGTAACCTAACGGGAGGGCGACACAGACAAAGAACCCATGTTAGAGAGCCTTTATTCGGGCAGATGGTTTCAGGCATGGCTGGCTCCAAGGAACACCGGTTCCCTACCATACACCTACCTGGCAGGCGCTGGTGCCACTTTGGGCTTCTCCGTTTCAATGATGGTCTCCGTGATCATTGCCGCCGTTGTGCCCCCAGACACGGCCGAGCTACCAAAGCCACCGAAACCGGGTGCCTTTTTGCCCTGCCTCTCTGCGTCCCTCCTGGCCTGCTGCAATTCCTTGGCTTTACGGCGCATCTCGGCTTTTGCTTCACGCTCCTGAGTCTGAAGAAAAAACAAGAGGCTGATAGAGCTTTGTAATCTCGATCTTATTCTGCACAGGAACTAAGTGCACTTGGTCGCAAGCCCTTTGCGAAGAAAAAGGGAACAAGAGACGGGCGTTTGGTTTACAGAAAAGCCAAATAATTTTATGACCCCAGTCAAAGTGGAGTAACGCCTTTGTATAAAAAAAAGCAGCGTTTCCCGACAGGGCACGCTGCCGTACAAGTTATTCCCACGCACCTCTCGGACAGCTCGGAACACCTTTTCTTCATGCGAGTCCATCTCAGTGAAGGTCCGAATTTGTGCCAGGTTTACGTTCTCACGGTAGCCCAGGGCAACAATTTCATCAAAGGCAAAAATCAGGTCGAAGCAGTGTTCGGAGATCTCATTCTCCTCCAGCGCTCGACAATATTCAGGGATCTAGTTAGGGAGGGGAAAACATTTTAAAGGAGTATTTGTATAAGACGAAGTTTTGCCATTATTAGTTTTTCTACACTACAATACTCATACAACCTCTTAGCTCTGTTGTAATGCTAACTCGGAGGAACCTCAACACACACTGAGGCCAGTGAATTTCCTGAAGATCCTTTCCTTGCACCAAGACAGCTGCACAAACTCGCTGCTTAGAAATGTGTGTAAAGTAGTGCTGTACCTCTAACAACCACAAGCTGTGACGTCACGTTATTTTTATAAGGAATATGGGTGTTATCTCAAGAATACAGAGAATATTTAATGCTAAATTTACAACACCAACCCTTTGGTCTCACTAGCTGAATTGCAACCGAGGATCTTTTTATGTGTGCTTCAAAAATACCACCGAAACTTCAAGGCTTACTTCCAGGTCAGGAAGAGGCTCCGGAAAATCAAGTTGCCAGGTGGAGGCAGAGCACTTCACCACCAGGTTCCCCTACAACCGCACCGTTTCAGGCGACACGTGCACAAACTCTGCATTAAGCGACAGATCCTTACCACTCTAGAGAAGAGTCGGAGTGTTTCTAGGTCTTCCAGGATGTTGCTGTTCTTGGTGGTGATCAGCACCATGTAGAGCTTCTCCATGGGCTGATAGACGTACCGCACGCTCTCTGTTTCCACAAAAGTGTGCTGCTTCCCCGTGTTCATCAACTTCGGGAAAGCCGCCAGCAGCCCCTCGATGCGGGTCCGAGTCATCTCCACGAACTGCCGGGAGACGATGGCCTTCCCCGCCTTTGTGCAGACGGCTGCTGCCAACAGCACCTGCGGAGAAGGCGAGCGCTGTCAGCCGGGCCTCCCACACCACGCAGCCTCAGCCAGGCTGGCGCGGCACAACTAGCTCAAAGAAAGGATCGCTTCCGACTGTATTTCACCTTCACGTTTATCACCCAATCAGCTGACTTTCCTTAAACTCGATTTTAAGTCTTATTCTGTGACCAGCACCGGGAACCGAACTCCTCTAAGAGCAGATTCACCTCTGCTTTTCTCTCCAGCCCGCTTTCCATTCCTGTCTTGTCCTGAGTGAGCTCTCAGGGCCCCAGGTGAGCAGACGCGGCAAATCAGCCCATTCCTACACACACAGAGGTGTAACAATTCCCTCCCCAAATACTTCAGGGGAGGCTCCAAATTATTGAGTTTTCTGTCAGTCTGGCCCCAGCTTACAACTAAATACAGAAACATTATATAATTTGACATTCCTTCCCAACGCCACATTTACACTAAAGCCAGGTTAATAAAGTATTGGCAGCTATATTAAACATGGATGACTCTCCTGGGCACTTCAGAGATGTTATCGCACCAACAATAAAAAGGCAGTAAGGCAATCGCCAGCTTACATTTTCTCACTCTCTCAGACTACTGAGACTTCCTCCTGCCTCTTCTCTCTCGCAGATCAGCTTCTTAATTAACTTTGTCAGGATGAGGCAGTTTCTGCACTTAAGATCTTTTAAAATCCTAACCGTTGTTATTACCACCTGCCCGACAGTCTGGAAACTCTCAATTTCAAGCCCCAGGTCAACAGTGCTCTGTGTGTGCACCTCAGTAAGGGTGCCAGGCTCCTTCTGGGGCCCTGCAGCTTCACAACTGCGGGACAACCATACCCTGAAGCACTTACAGGCCAGAAATACCCCCCCTCCCCCGTAACCACTCCCTAAAAGTACTCAGGCCACGGTGCAAGAGAAGCAGAAGGCACCGAGGGGCCCTGCTGCACGGTGAGCACCCACCTCTACCCTTTAACGGAGCAGTGTGCCGGTCTTTGCTGACCGAGGCCGCCGTCAAACAACGCTGCGGATGGGCAACGAGGCGCAGGACGAGCTCAGAGGGAGAAACAGCTCACACGTTACCCCCTGCACCGACACGGGGGCAGCCGCCCATCGAGGGGGCAGCCCGAACGGCCTTTAAAACCAGCGGGACGCCGTGCGCCCCCGGCCGCGGCCGCCAGCCCCGCTGCTGGAAGGTCCCGGCAGCTCTGAGACCGTTGCTCCGCCGCCCCCCACCGCTTGCGGGCCCCGGAGGCGGGCCGGGACGGCGCGCCCCCCGACGGCTGACGGCCCCCGCCCCGACCCCCCGGGCGGCGGAAGAACCCGCACCAGCGCCCGCTCCGCCCCGACAGGCCGCGGGGCTCCCGCACCGGCCTGCGCCCGGGCCTGGCCCAGCGGCGGGCCCACAAGCCGGAACGGGAAGGGCCCGGGCTCCCCCCCCGGCGCTTCCCCGCGACCCGCCGTGCCCCGCAGCAGGCGGACGGGCGGCGGGCGAGCCCTTACCATGGCGGCGGCGGCGGCGCTGGGCTGGGCGTTGGGCTCGGCGCTGGCTCCCCAGCCGCTCCGCGTCCCCTCGGTCAGCCCCACAAGATGGCGGCGCCGAGCCACGTCCCCATCCGGAAGTGGCGTCACGCGCAGGACGGGGCGGGCCCGCCGCGCGGCGGCCACACCCCCCCCCCCGCCAGGGGGCGCCGCGCGGGCCGGGCCGCTCTGGCCGGCGGCAGGCGAGCGAGGCGGGCGCGTCGCCATGGCGACGGCGGGGCCGCGGCGGGGCGGCATGGCGGAGCGGCGGGCGCTGGAGGTGAGCGCGGCCCGGGGCGCCGGGCCGGGCCGGGCCGGGCCGGGCCGGCGCCTCATTTCCCCCCTCTGCCTAGACCCGCCTCGTCGAGAACCAGCCCTACGACGAGAGCCTGGAGCTGCCGGAGGCCGAGGAGGCGGGAGGCGCGGCGGGGAAGCCGGCCGGGGCCCGTTCGCCGCGGGCGGGGGGCGCGGGCCGCCCCCGGGGCTCCCGGCGGCCGGGGCTGCCCGGGGCGGGCGGCGGCGCCGCCGATCGCAGCAGCGACGAGGAGGGCGGCGGCGGCAAGGTAGGCGCGGGGCCGGCGGCGGGCGGGAGGCCCGTCCCGGTGAGGCGGCCCGGTGAGGCCCGGTCCCTCTCACCTAGGAGGAGGCGTCCCGCCCGGCCCCCCCCGCCGCCCTCAGCGAGGATGAGGACGACGATGACGACGACGATTCGGAGGAGGAGGATTCCTCGGAAACGGACTCGGAGGACGACTCGGAGGAGCACGGGGCTGCGCTGGAGGGGTAAGCGGCAGTACCGGCCGGAGGAGCCGGGTCCGGTGCTGGGCGGGTGCCGTACGTGCCCGTTCGGCTCCGCTGGTGTGCTCGCTGTTGGCATCGGGACAGGCAGCTCCCTCGACATCGTAGCCGGCTGGCCCGGGAGAAAGGTCCCTCGGTGTGAGGAACCGCCGCCACCCCACTCCTCGGACGATCCCCGTCCCCCTTTGCTGTCCCGAGGAGAGGCAGAGCTGGGAGCGACCCTGCGGAGCAAGGAGAAGGTGTTGGCCAGCCCCCAGTCTCGGCTGTCAGTCGGTGCCCAAGAAGAAGGAACATCTCTCGAACACATCACTCGTCTCCTGATAATCCTCCTCCTTTTCCACTGTTTTCAACTCCCAAACCATTACTCATGCCCTAGTTGTGGTCCTAACACCTGCCTTTGTGCACATCACTTGTCCACCTTTTGACGTCCCCTACACGGGTCTCTATAATCATGAGCAACCGTCCAGCACTCAACTGCGTTTTTTGGCTGGGAGGCCCAAGGCAAAACACGGCCCAACAGTGTTTTTCACGTGCAAGTAGTCTTTTTAGGAGAGGACTGAATACCTGGTGGCTCAGCTTCCTTCGTGATCGTCTCGCGCAGTTGGGTGCCAGTTCCCGCTTGAACCTACCACGCATTAATCTTTGTCTGCATTTCTCTTCCTTTCTTTAGTGACTTCAATCTGGCAGATTACGACTACCTGCCAGTATCTTCTGAAATCAAAGAACTCTTTGAATACATCAAGAGGTGAGTTGAAGGGGTTTTGGCCCTCTCTTGCTCTCCTTTGTGCCAACTATTGTGGCAAGTTTAGCAGGATGGGTCATAATCACCCACGCTGTGGTGTTGGTTTTTTCCAGGTACACTCCCAAAACGATAGAGATTGAACACAAACTGCAGCCTTTTATTCCAGACTTTATTCCTGCTGTTGGGGACATTGACGCATTCCTAAAGGTACAGTTGCTTCAGGTTTCTCTGTACCTGCTGTCGCACGAGCCACGGCATCGGTGCAAGAGGGGCACAGAGGCCACCCGTCCCCGGCGGTGGCGCGCACCCTCGCCCTGCGCTGTCGGAGAGAACGTTCCAGAGACCTGGGAAAGCACCCCGGGTTCGGTCGCCTCTCAAACAGCACATACGTGATTCGGGGCAAGAGCTGCCTTTCCCCGTGTTCAACACCTTGTGCTTCTCAGGCAGCGCTGCGCTAACGACTCATATTCCGGAAGGCACAACTGCCCCTGCCTTTTAGGGTCTGACTTTTAAACCGCAGTGACGCTCTGTACAAAATAGCCCCACCTGCCCCCACGCTGGATTCCCGGAGAAACGAGGGTCTGTGTCTATCTGCAGGTTCCCCGGCCCGATGGCAAGCCTGATAACCTTGGCCTGCTGGTCCTGGACGAGCCCTCCACCAAGCAGTCAGATCCCACCGTGCTCTCCCTTTGGCTGACGGAGAACTCCAAGCAGCATAACGTCACGGTGAGTCGCGGAGAGGGAGGAGGCACTTGCTGTGTGCTGGCTCTAGCAGAAACATGGCATCTGACTCTTACTTTTGTCTATGGGACTACAGCGTGGCAGCACAACCGATAACTTGGCTTTAAAAGCAGAAAAGACTAACCTTTTTCTTTAACCTATAGCTTTAAACTGCAACGGATCTAAGCCTTGCTTCAGGCAAGTCTTGCTACAGGCTTTGGATCCGTTTCCTTCAGGTGAAGCTCTGTTTGCTTTCGGTTGTCAGTACCTGGTTTCCCTGGGCGTTTGCCGTTTGCTCTTCTGTCTGCAGAAATGAGTTGGTGCAGTGCGACTAGGAGAGAGAAAAGGCATGGTTAATCAGGAGCGAACACGGGGTTTGCCAAAACGCCCCCAAACACCACGAAGTGCTTCCAGGTTTATATTTCTGTTTACAGCAGCAGATAAAAGTGAAGAGTTTGGAGAATGCGGAGAAGAACCCCAAAGCCATCGAGAGCTGGATTGAAAGTATCAGCGAACTGCACCGCTGCAAACCTCCGGCCACAGTCCATTACACCAGGTGAGCCGTGACGCCAGTTCTGCTTCGCACACGCTCGTCCAGCCTGAGCGCGGGTCAGGGGGAGGCTGGCAGCAAAGTCGAGGAGCGCTGAGTGAAACTATCAAAACACCTCGAGAGGGAGAAGACGTGCTGATTTTCAGGGCAGTCTCACCACGCGCGTGTGCAGGATGCTCGGTTTCCCTCTCTGCCCTTCTCTTTCCCTGTGTAGCTTGAGTCAGTTTAACTGTGCACAGAACTTGCGGCTTGGCGAGCTGAGGCTTGTTTTGATGAATAAAAATGCTCGGGTTGACCCTCCACAGAGGTGCGGCGCTCTCTGAGCCGGTTAGAACAGAGGCCGTCCCGTTCACGGCGGTCCGGCAGTAGGAAGCCATTTCAGTTGTGCGTGGTCCTGAAGTTTATGTTGGTTTCTTCCCCCTCGCAGGCCAATGCCTGACATTGAGACCTTGATGCAGGAATGGTCACCGGAGTTTGAGGAGCTCTTGGGGAAGGTACGCTGTCCGAGCAGTAAGTAGTTAGCTCAGTGCGTGATGCTACAAACCATCTCCCGTGGAAGCTGGGCTCCTGCTCCACGGTGAGCTCTTTGCCGGCAGCGCGGCCCGGTCAGGTGTGTCCCTACGTGCCGTTTCTCCCTTGCCGGCGGGCGGGGGAGCAGCCTAACGCCCGCATCCCGGCTGCTGCCCGGGTGGCCTCTGGGCTCGGCCGGAGCTCAGTGCCTGCGCTCGGGCTCCTGCTGCATGGGAGCTGACGGCCCCTCTGTTCCAGGTGGGCCTCCCGACTGCAGAGATGAGCTGCGACCTGGCCGAATACGTCGACATCATTTGCGGTAAGCGGGGGAGGCTGTGCCGGAGACACCAGCAAGAGACCTCTAGGCACAGGCTCAGCCCCGGGTAGTCCACGTCCTTCTCCGCTGCCTTCAGCAGGAAGCGGACTCTTGTCCCGCTGAGCGAAGGCCCAAGTAACGGTGGGCCCTGGGACGCTCAGCCCTTCCCTCCAGCACCCCGTGCAGGGCGGTGCTGCCCAGAGGCCCTCACACATTTCTGCTCTCACTCGTAGCCATTCTGGACATCCCCGTGTACAAGAGTCGGGTCCAGCCCCTGCACGTCCTCTTCTCCCTCTACTCGGAGTTCAAGAACTCGCAGGTACGTGACTCCCCGCTCTCCGTACATTTGCTTTGCTGTGGGTGTTTGGGAAGGGCGGGTAGGCCACGAGAAAGGGGGCCAAAGAGCGCTTCCTAAGCGTCTCGTTTACAAAGTACCTCCGCGTTACACAAGGAGCCTCCGAGGTGCCACAAGGCCGGGATGCCGCGTCTTTTAACAGTCCAGCATAAGCCCAGAATTCTTTTCCCACCGAAGTCGGGGCGGCTGCTGAGCGCACGGCTCGTGCAGAGCAGAACGGCTGACATTTTCAGTTGCACACGGGTACTCTAATTGACGAGAGTAAAATCTTTGCACCTACATCTTTCCCCTGCAGCATTTCAAGCCGCTGGCTGACGGGAAGAAAGGCCGGAGCCCGCTGTCCAACCCTCCTTCGCAAGCGGCAGACGCGGAAGTGTTAAGCTTTACTTGAAGCTTCACGTTAAACCTCTGTCTCCTGGATCAACGTCTGCTGCTGGGCATCGAGATTTGACCCAAGCGAACTGTGAAGCAACGCCCACCGTTTCAGAAGCCTCTCTGGTTTTATAGGTACCGCTGAGCTGTTCTGCATTCATAGAGCAGGACTTCACCCACCACGTTTATTGGCGAAGCTGCCTAATCGCTCCTTTTCTGACCTGTCCCCCAACAGTTCACCATTAAACCAGCTCTTCCCACTGACAGGCTCCCTGTGCGGCAGGCGCTGCGGGGCAGAGGCTCCTCGAGCGCACACTACAAGTGCTGGAGCAAGTGGGAATAAATTCTGCGCTCAGACACGACACGTGGATGTGCCCGGTGCATTCCCAGGTCTGCTCTGGGGATATCCAGACCCCTCTGCCCTGTAGTCTCGAGCCCCTTTTTCTGTTCTCGAGCCCCTTAGCTGCTGACAAGGAGAAATAACCAGCGCGGCACCACACAGACGCTTGACTTTAGTTTATTGCTGTTGGGACGAGTCTCCAGCCCCTGCCACGCTGCCCGCCCATCTGCCGTGGCTCTGGCGGGGGTGGCGAGGATGGTGCCGGCCACAAACCTGCTAAAACAAGGCTGGTGCTTGGCCTTACCCCGGGAGGAATCGTGGCACTAACAGCTTGGCAGAGCCTGGCTATAAACAGCTTTAATGCGTTCCGATTATAATATATAATAGTCTGTTTGTAAAGTGCATGGGCTACAAAAACACGTGCCTTGGCCAACCGCACAGCTACCGCGACCTGCAGCGTGTACCTTAGCGTACAGCCGGGGGCTGCTGGGCACCCGCCACCCGGCACGGCCCCCCCGGCACCTTGGGCTGCGCTTCTGGTACATACCTGGTGGCGGGCACCGCGCCGCCTCACAGCCAGATCTCATCGCTGCTCACGCTCGGCACTTTGTAGATGCGCCCGGACGTGGGGAGCTGGACAAAACCTGTAGGACAAGGGCAGCTCATTGCCATCGCCTTTCGGGGTGGCCGCAGAGGCTGGCGTCCCCGCAGCGAGGCTGTTGGAGCTGCTCGCCCGCCTGCGCCCCCTCACCCAGCTTGCTGAGGACCAGGGAGTTCTCCAGCCGTGGCAGGGAGGTCTCCAGCCCCGACAGGCTGCTCTCCTCTCCCCTGCCACTGGCTCCCACATCCTTGGTGGAAGCTGTAGGGAAGGAAAGGGGTGTGAGCTGGGACATCTGGCCCTTGCCGCAGCAGGACCTGTGGCCCCGCATGTCCCTCTGCACCAGCACCTCGGGGTCTTACCTCCGGCCTCCTGCGCAAGGTCGTCGAGACGCAGGTCGGGGGGCAGGGAGCGGGTCTGGCGGGGCAGACGCGCACCCTGGGGCTGCAGGTGCTCGGAGCCGCTGCAACGTGAGCACCGGCTGAGTGGGCTGCTCGGTCCCGCTCTCACCTCGCCCGGCGCCGGCTTGGCGCGGCGGCACGCCAGGCAGGCGACGCAGGAGCCCAGGCCCAGCAGGGTGACCAGGGCCAGGGCGGCTCCGACGGCGACGCCCAGGAGGGGCAGCTCCACGCGGGCGTCCAGCAGACCTGCACGGGCAGCGCGGGCCCCTCAGCACCCCTCCGCAGGGCCGCTGCTCCGCGCCCACCACCCCAGCACCTACCTGGGGGCAGGAGGGAGGCCGTGGTGACGCCCACGCTGTTGGCAGCGTTGATGGAGAAGTTGCCGGCCGCCCTCCCGAGGTGGATGCGGAGCGAGTGGTTGGCCAGCCCCTGGTGGCGCGTGGCAGCCAGGAGGAGGATCTCGGAGGCGTTGGCCATCATGTGCCTGTCCTGGGCCAGCCAGGAGATGCTGGCGGGCGGGTTGGCTCGCACCAGCACAGAGAGCGGCGGTAGGAGCCCAGCGCCCTTGACCTGCTGGTAGCGGGCATCTGCCCGCAGGATCTGTGGCTTATCTGGGCAACGAACACGGGCAGCGAGAGGGCAGGAGGGATGGGGGCAGCCCCACCGGGAGCAGGATTTGCCTCCCCAGGGGCCAGGAGCCGTGTTCGCTCAGGACTGGTGAGATGCTGCCCCGCTACGTGGACACAGGCCTCAGGCAGCAGCCCCCTGCGCCTTCCCCACACCTCCGGCTGGCGCCACAGACCTTACGCTGCGCGTCGAGGGTGATGGAGACGTCGTAGGTCGCCCCGGAGGCTGGGTCAGTCGGGGAGCAGCAGAGCTGGTGGTCGGTGGGGGCGGGGGTGCTGGCAGGTCGCCCTCTGCTTCTGGCCGTCGAGGTACCACGTCAGCGCGGTGCTGGGGGCCGGCTGGGGGGCCTGGCAGGTGAAGGCTCAGCTCTCCTCCTCCCGCAGCGCGCACGCTGCCAGCGGCCGCCCGTCGACGGTGGGGCCCGGCTCCCCCAGCCCTGCTGGAGACCCCGCCGCGCATCAGAGCTGCAGGGGGGGTTCTGCTGCCGCAGCCAGACCCCACCACCGCCTCACGGGCAGAGCACCGGGAGGCCGAGCTACAGCAGCAGCCGGGTGAGGGCAGCCGCCGGCCGGCCCCCGAGACGCCCCATGGCCGCACTGGGAGAGAGGCGGCCGGAGCAGGGATGCGGGGCTATCCCCGTGCTGGGCCCCCACACGCAGCGGGGCCGGAGGATGCGGCCAGGCTGTGCCTTACCTGGAGCATGGCCGCTGCCGCCAGCCTGGCCCGCAGTGCGGCCCCGCGTGCGGCGCAGGGGCGGTCCCGGCACAGCCGCCACCATCCCTCCCGCCGGGCCCCGCAGCTGCCTTCCCGAGCGGGGCTGGCGCGGCTGCACGCAGCCGCTGTGGCCGCAGTGGGGTCAGCCCCGCTGCCCCGACGAGCGAGAGGAGAGCGGCCAGAGACCACCCAGCGGCAGCTGGGATGAGCCTCCCCGTGCACCCCCCACTCCCCTCTTCACCCGGGGGGCTCAGCCCTGCCCAGCCACCACGCCACGCCGCACCACGCCGCACACCATGCCGCACGCCGAGCCCAAGTGCCAGGGACACAGGGAGGTTTATTGGGGGTGGAGCGGAGCCAGAGCCAGAGCGCTTTGGTACTTCCCGTCCCTGGCTGTCAGCCAAGAGGAGGAACGGGGCCCCGCTGCGGTGGCCGGGATGTGCCCGCCTGGGCCTGGCAGCTCGGCTCTGCCCGGCCCCTGCCCCTCTCACTCGCCGCTGGCGCCGCCGGGGTTGCGCAGCCGCCCCAGCATCTCGCAGAGCATCTGGTTGCAGAGGGCCGAGTAGGGGTTGAGCAGCACCAGCTGCCGCCGGGCGAAGCCGCTGCCCAGCCGCGCCGCTCGCTCGAAGTCCCGCCGGGCCTCCTCGTCCCGCGCCTGCAGCCGGTGGATGAGCCCGCGCTGCACGAAGCTCTGGCAGGCGGCGCGGCCGCAGCCCCGGCTCAGGCGAATGGCTGTGTCCAGGTCCCGCAGGGCGCCTGGCCGGGGGAGAGAGGCGTCAGGGCGGGCGGGGGGTCCCAGGGGGTCTCCCGCCTCCGGCCGCACGTCCCCGCTCACCTGCCACGTCCCCCCGCAGGCGCAGGGCCTGGGCGCGGTTGTTGTAGGCGGAGGCGTGCTCGGGCAGCAGGCGGATGGCCTCCCCGAACCGCTCCAGCGCCGCACTCACGTCCCCCGACTCGGCAGCGGAGACGCCCTGCAGCTCCAGGTCCCGCACCTGCTCCAGCAGCTCCGGCGCGAAGCCGTCCCCTGTGGCGGTGCAACAGGGGGACCTTGGCCGGGGAAGGCACCGGCACCGGGACACCCCGGGGGCATGGGCGTCGCCTCACCTTCCTCCTGGGCGTCCTCCTCCTCCTCCTCCTCGTCCAGGCCGGGGATATCCCCGAAGGGGGTGCTGGGGTTGAAGATGGTCTGCAGGACGGCCCTGTCGTTGGCCGTGGCCATGGTGCCCCGCGCGCCGAGCCCCCGCGGCCGGGCTGCGGCCGGTTAATGTTCACACCACGGGCCCCGCCGCACGTGGCCCGTCCTATCGCAGCCCCGCGCCCGGCCCCGCCGCCCGCGGCTTCCCAAGGTGACCCCTGGGCGCCAGCACGGCCCCGCTCCACCAAAAGCCCACCAAAGGCCCACCGCGGCGCTGGCTGGGGGCTCCCGTCCCCCCGGGAGGAGACGTGGTGAGCCCGGAAAGCAGCTTCTCAGCCCTGAAGAAGAAATCCAGAGCAACCCTCTGCAGCAATAAACTTGACATGTTTATTAATTAAACTATCACTTAAATAAAAAAAAGTGCATAGAAAATAAACATGTTTAAAAACTCCTTTGTTTTTTTTTGTGGTTTTTTTTTTTTTTTTTTTTTACAACTATGTACACTTTTTTATTTTTACATTCAGTCTTTTGCAGAGCTTTCAGCATTTTTTTAAACTATTAAAGTATTTCCTTCTTCCCTGCGCCAGGGAGTTAACACTGATGTACTTTAGACACGTTTCCTCTTTTTTTTTCTTTTTTAAAAAAAAAAAAAAACAACCAAACAAACAACCAGAAGCTTGGAAGAACACAAGAAAAAAAAAAGAAGAGATTTGTTATACATGATAAGTTGTCAAGAAATGTATCTCTAGAACATAACCTTGCCTTTGCAGAGCTTTTTTTTTTCTTTTTTTTTTTTTTTTTGAAACAATTATTCACCTACCTGTATTTACTAAAGAGACCGTTAAGCTCAATAAAAGAAACACCACAAGTAATAGATCTCGGTTGATAGACAAAGCTACTGTACCTCGTTAAAAAGAGACCAGGAAAGCACAGAGCACGTTTTTCCCCTAGATGCAGGTGGTACCCGACATTCATCACCGAAACGAGAGGGAGGGGAGGAAGGGACCCGGTTGTACAAGAACTGACTGGAAACAAGAAGGGCCGGGAAGGGCCGCGCCGTGGGGACGGGGCTCTCCGGGCCTCGTTAGCAACTGCAACACAATCCTTATCTATAGTGTTAAGAGAATTAAAAGCCATGGACCGATACTGAACTAGGCTTCATTACACGGTGCATTACTATATTAGTTCCTATATATATTGTATTTATAGTTATAAAAAAACCTTGCGAGTGTGGAGAGTGGAGCAGTCGTGTGGGTTCGAATGGCATGATTCTGCACAAAGACCGTCTCGCTGAAGAACCTGGTATTGCTTCGAAACGAAAGAAAACCAGAAAGAAAAGATACCCAGCCCTTTGCAATGACCCGCTTTTCCTTTAAAACAAAAAACACGTCGGTTTGTACAAAGAAAAATAAACGCCCTAAAGTTCCGTATTTTTTTTTTTCTTTTAGTATTTTCAGATGCCGTGATCTGCGTCAGTCCTTATAAAATATACATTCATACGGGGGACGCTGCACTGCGCTCGCCACCGGCCCGGGCGGGACGGGGCCGTGTGGCAGAGGACGTCGGCCACCCCTCGCCACCACGGCTTGTCCCTGCCCCACCACCGTCCCCGCGGGCCCGGGCAGCCGCGGGGCGCAGCGCAGCGTCCCGGGGGTACAGACGGTTCCACTGGCCACAGCGGCTCCCGCCGAGGCGGCCGCGACGGCGATAGCAGCAAGGGGACACGGCGCCAGGCGCTCGGGGGGCTCCCGCAGCCCCCCGTCCCCCCAACCCTCTGTCCCGCTCCTCCCAGCGAGGGGACACGCGGCAGCGTGGAGCCACTCGGGCGCATTTGGGGCTCGGCCGAGCGAGGGCTGTTCCCCGGGGCTGCTGTCACGAACGGGGCAGGGAAGGGGCCAGGGCGGCTGTGCCGGGAGCGGGGCTGAGACCCCCGGGCACAGGCCCCTCGGCCTCCCAAGGTATGTGCGTTCCCAACTGTCAGTGCATCAAATCATCTCAGTAACAAACGCAGCGTCAACTGGACTCTTCTTCCAACAGTTATCGCCAAAGAACCACCGCACAGTGCAATAACAAAAGGAAACCGGCAGCTCCCGACCCTCCGTGTGCCGAGTTTCACCCTCGGCTCGGAGGGAGAGGCCTCGGGGCGCCCCGCCGCGAGTGCCAGGCGCTCCCCTCCCTTCCCCGCCGCCCGCAATGCCGTCTCAGAGCAGCCCCCCGACCCGCTGACCCACGGCAGGGACAGTCGTAATTGCGAGGGTGCTTCCTGCCTTCCCTTCCCCATGGAAAACTTGCCCACGGGACGAGGCACACGCCCCGAGAGTCCGCTCTCTCAGGCTTTATCTCGTTTTTCCTCTCTAGGTACCGGCAGGTGCCGCGCGGGGCAAGGCAGAACCCGCCTCCGGCCGGGGGGGACACGGACGGTCGGTCAGACAGTCACCCCCCTCCTGAGCCAGG
Organism: Larus michahellis; assembly: GCF_964199755.1. NCBI lineage: Eukaryota > Metazoa > Chordata > Aves > Charadriiformes > Laridae > Larus > Larus michahellis. Next base: position 8,735,420 of record NC_133912.1, on the reverse strand, counting down.
CAATTCCCCCTCCCGCCCCAGCTTGACGGGGAAATCAAGACTAAGGTCCAGCCAAACCTCCGGGAAACAGTTACTGAAGTCAAAAAGGCAGAACAAGAGTTAAAAAATAAAAATAAAGTGTACCCCCCTCTCTGGAGAAAGGATCAGACTGTGACCAGCCAGGTATTTCCTATAACCGTCCTATGAAAATAAAAAAATCATTAAAAAGAGATTCTCTTAAATTAGGATAATACCACTGTTTAAAAAGCCTCGTCATAAGTGCTTTCCCCTATGAAGTGCTTCTCATAGAAAAATATACAAAATATATTTACATTTATAAAACCTTAAATACTAAACTGTAAACAGAACAGAGTAAAATCCAATGTCGTCATTCCTCAGGCTTGGGGCTCTTCACTTCTTTCTCTGTGGTTTGGGGGCGCGGGGGGATGCCGCTGCCGTAGCTGGGACGCGGGCGCCTCTGGGGTGGCCTCAAACGGGCTGGCTCCCCCGGCTACCGCGGCCGCCACCGTGCCCAGCGCCGAGGGACGCCCTGCGCGCTGCCGGCCACGGGGCTGGCTCGCTGCTGGCCTGGCCCCTGCAGAGACCCCACGCCCGGGGCTCCCTCGTGTCCCCTCCCGGCTCCCGCTCTACAGCGGCGCACAGCCAGCCCCGGGGCTCCCCACAGACCTCCGTCCCTCCGAGTGCCTCCGACCAGCTCCCCGCTGGCAGTGCCCTCAGCTCGCTGGGCAGAGGAGGAAGCCGTCGGAGGCAGGAGCGGGGAAGGGGCTGCTTCCCGCCTCTGCTCCCAGCGATCACAGCGCCCCGACGGCTGGCACAAGCCCTGTCTGCCACGGAACGCCAGGAACGTCCCCGCGCAGGGTTTGGGAGCACAACGCTGGCCAAACCCTCCCCAGCCCCGCTGCGGGCTGCTCTGTCCCGCTCTGCCCCGTTCCGAGGTGAAACCGGCTGAGCCTGACCCAGGGAACGCACCCAGCCCGCGCCGGCCGCTCGCCGACGGCTCACAGACAGTGTCCTGCGGACGCAAAGCACAAGGGACCAGAGGTGCACGGTCCCGGGGCTGCAGTCCCTCCCCTCGGGGGGGCCCTCGCTCACACGCTGCGCTGCCGGCTCCCGACACAGCCCTCCGCCGAGCGGGAGGGAGAGGACCCCCCACTCGGCACGGAGCCGAGGGACAGAGAGGGACGGAGGGACAGGATGCGCCACCGCCCCCCAGGCTGGGGCCTGGGCTGGCCTCCCCTCCCCTCTCCCGCTCGCCAGCCCCACGACAAGAAACGAATACCGGGACGGGGGGAAATGAGAACAGCAAAAACATAATCACGCCGAGGATCTTCTCCAGTGGCCCGTGTCTCTCCCAAGGGTGCGTGTGCGCATGCGAGACATGAAGATGTGGACTCTGACAGAGAAACGCAGCCGCCAGTCCGGTCCCTGAGCCCAGCCCGTCTCCATCCCTGCCTCCGGCCCCCCTGGCCCGTCCGAGCGGCCGGGAGGGATTCGCTCCAAGCTTTGGTTCGCCCCGGGCCCCTCAGGGCTCACCTGCAGCTGACGTAAGTTCTAGTTTAAAAACTTCCTGCATTTCTTGGCGCCGCAGTTACAGGGCAGTTTGTTGCTGGCGTCTTCAATGGGGAACTTGTAGTCGTAGGTGAGCTCTTCCCCCCGGTAGATTTTGCGCATGGCGAAGATGACGATGTGTTTCTGGCCATCGATGTTGATGACCCGGGAGTAGCAGTTGGGCTCGCAGGAGTGATTGATGAAGCGGGCCGCGTTCCCGTGCATGGTGGCATCCACCACTTCCGAGTCGTCAATGCGGAACATGTAGCAGCCGATCCCCTACGCACGGAGGACAGGGAGAGGGTTAGCTGAGAGCAGAGGAGGCAGAGCCACCCTAGCAGACAGCCTCGCTCATCGCGGCAACCGGGGGCCAGGCCTTCCGGAGCACCTGCAGCTGCCCTTCGCTCGCCTTCAGAAGCTCATTTTCATCCCGTGCCTTTGGATCTGCCACGCTAAGACTGGGCCGAGACCCTTCCCAGCCCTCGGAAGGGCTGCCTCAGAAAGAAGCGGCACCTCTAGTGCTCCAGCAAGGACGGAAATACCCCGGGAGGTCTGTAATCCCTATTCGTGATGTTCCCAACGCAGTTTGCACGTGGCCTAAGCCTGTCCTACCTTCACAGCCACCTTACAGTCTCCCAAACTCTTTAAGAACTTCTACGAAAGCCCATAACTCACCTTACTGTCGTAGTATTTCTCTCGTTTGTCAGTGAGGATGGAGCGAATGACATTGCCTGAATATTCGATCACCATCTCACCTGCATCGATGTTCCTTTTGCAGAACAGACCCCGGCCGTGGATGGGAGACCTGGAAAAGCACCAAGATGGGCGAGTGTTTGAAAGGGTACAAGCACAACTCAGAAGCACAAGGTTGCCAACGCTGCAGAAGACAGGCTACTTCGTTACCAGGGTCACTGTGGCATCACTCCTCTCCTCTAATGCAACGCTAACAAGAGCGACACCGGATTTCTCCTGCCCGCTCCTGAGCACATGCCTCAGCTATCGCCAAGGCCCGCCAGCGAGGCCCCAGCACTTTGTGCGGAGGGTTGCTTCTGAATACACATCTTGGGTGGGGAGGAGGAGGAGGGAAAAACCCCAAACCTGCTTCTTCCCCTCAGTTTTGCAGTCTGACTTCATAGAAGTCTTCCAGTTTTCACCTTCCTCTGTCCCAGAGGCAGAGGTGCCGGAACAAAACCCTACCTGTAGACACCAACTGCCTCCTTGGAGGTCTTCTTCAAGTGTCGGAAGCGCATGGGCATCGGCAGATCCATACTAGTCGCCCTCCTAGAACAAAGAGACGCTGCTAAGTGATGCCCTTTATCGAAGAGTCTGGGCCGGGTATTACCTGGGAGACTTGCCAAGACAATAATTTAGACGCTGTGACACGCTACAGCCCACAGAGAACACCATCAAAATTAATGCAGTGGTTTTAGATCTATAAAAGATAACCTCCCCCCTCCTCTGCCCCGATTCTCATCGGATCCTTTTACATTAGGAAGGAAAAGAAACACCCAAAGGAAGACTGGCCTGGTGGTCACCCTCAGCTGTCGGGTCTCTCGCTGCTGTGGGAGCCTCCCCTACAAGCGCCGCTGCGGGGTGGCTTTCACGTTTGAAACACCACTAGGCACAGCCAGGCCCAGCTAGGCCTGAGCAGCTCGTTCTACCACCGCAGCTTTACTTTCCCCTTTGAACCGTTACACTCTGCTGCGTACCGGGCTGATTTCAGCTGTACTTCCTCCTCTTCCTCGTCATTTGGGTTGTATTCTGGCGGCTGCCGGTGTTTAGAAGCCAAGAAATTAAACATATCAAACGCCGATTTCCTGCAATTTAAAGAGACAAGAGGAAGTTTGTTCTACTGACTGCAAACAAACACGTGGTTGCCACAACAGCTCGAGACGTTTACTGCGTTGCACCTTCTCCCGCCTGTCCTCTCTTAAAGCCCTCCCTGCCTCAGGGTGACAGACGACCCCTTCTGAGAGCCGTGGATGAACGCGCCCGCCAGTACAGCTTTGTTAAACACCACAAAGGTCACAACAAAGCGGCCCAGAGAAACGCACGGTCTCAGAAGATGCACTGTAATTGACTTACAGGCAAAAGCTGTGAATGTTTCTTTCTAATGGAGAGCTGCAGAGATTTGTTGCTTATGCCCTGCCGCGGAGCGAGTTAACGGAGCAAACGGGCCGTTAACCTTAAACGCGGCAAAGCTCACACTTGCCTCAGGTGGACTTCGGCCCTCGCAGAGCCGTGCGGGTTCAGAGGGGGTTCATTGGCCTCCTCCGGCTTATGAAATCTGAACTTGTAGTTGTGGCAGTGCTTTGCTCCGTACAGTTGCTCAATCAGGAACACAACGGTATCGTGGATGATCCCCAGCATCCTCAAACCATTCACACCTGGAACGAGACACAGCACACCAAAAAACCCAACTGCCAATGCAGCCTTGGAGCAGGAGGATACGGCAGCTTGCCAAAGACAACTCGTGTGCCAGCCTGCCATCGTCACAGAAGCAACTTCATTCTACGTCAGAATTTTCAATCATTTCATCAGGCAGCAACTACCCTCCGTAAAGCAGGCAGCGGCTGCACGGACGCTCCCAAGACTCTGAACCCCAAGTCGCTCACAGAGAGACGCGTTTGCCCTCACGCGCTCAGAGGCGCAGCAGGAGGGAGTCTGGCAGCGGGCGTTACCTGCAAAGGACAGCTGCTTCAGGCGGGCATTGGAACGGGCTTCTTGGACCTTGTCGGTCAGCGACTTCCAGGCATCTGCAGTGGCACAAACAGAAGGCAACAGAGTGAACCAGGGTCCGAGCGCTGACTGCCACAACAGGGCCCTGCTACAGCTCTTCTTTTCCCACATCTCATCAGGTTTCCGTGAAACAACACACCATCGGCAGACTTCTACGTGCGTGTGCAGTATGCTGTTTTCCAGCACGTGCTCACGTTTAAATGAACTAATATGAAGTCTGCATCCCTTTCATGGGCCGTGAATTAAGATCCTCGGATCTTCTGGCCTCTCCAAAATTCCCTTTGGCATAAAGGGAAGTGTGCTCAGCAAATGGTCTAGAGGAGAAGCCTAGATCCCCGCTGTCTGAGCCACACTGACTATTTCCTAAGTATGGTTCAAGACCATTGCTCAACTGGTAGAACAAAAGGGGACAATGACTAAAAAAACCAAAACAACCAACACCAAACTTTTTCAATGCAATTCAGACATTGCTAGGAACTAGGATTGTTCTAGGGCTGTAAATCAATTTAAGTCTATTAAAAAGCAAGTAACAGATCCTCAGAAGTCACGATTTTACTTCTAGCAAGGAAAGCTAAAACCAGTAAAAGCGAAACGCACAGTTCTCACCTTCAATGCTTTCTGCGCAGATTTGAAAACCGTCATCACTAGAGATCTCAAAAACCAAACCTTTCTTTGGTTTCTTCTCACCGAGACACTCTTTCCTCTTTTGTTCTTGCTGAAGCCAAAACATAAGTGGGGAGCTGAAAGTACTCTCCTCTTCCTCGACAGCTTTTGAGCCTGGGAAAGACGGAGGCCAGCATGAAGATGGAAACTGGGCAGAATGATGTTTTTTCCACTGGTCGCTCCACAAGTGGCAATGAATTACTACCTATTACTAACTTGCCGTTTGACCAGTAGATCTGTCCAAGAAAAAAATCTAGACAGTGTTGCAGTAAGAGTGTGAAATCTCAAGTGCTGAAATTTCCACAAGCTAAAAATAGAGACATCACTATTTGTCCAGTATCTATTCTTAGCAAACAAACCTTTCCTCCCTTCAGAGCAAGAATAACAGGACTATTAGCGCTGGGATCTTTCCTGAGAGAACGAGACACACAAAAATCCAAACTCCAAGGTACTCATTTCCCCGTCCAGAAGAATCCCAAGACTCGGGGCTTTTGAAGAAGTGACGTACCTGCATTTTCCTGCTCGTTTGTTGAGTTCTGCGTTGACTGAGACTCCGGGAGGACTGCCGTTTGCCTTGGGAGGGAAGGAAGGGAACGTGAAGAAAGATGGTTACCGACCCACCTCACTTCCTCACCAGCCCCCAGCACTCCCCTACAAACTCTGAGAACTAGGCGGGGGTACAAGACCCTTTTTCCACATCGAATGTTCCAACAGCAGTTCAACTGGGAACAAACACGCCAACAGATTCTACTAGGTGGCGTTTATTTTTGAGGCGTCCATCAGTCTGCGGGGAGCAGCCTGATTTAACGCAGTCCGTGACGGGTCCTTTGTACCAGCCCCCCAGTCACACAGCGTGTGCTGACGTATGATCAGCCAAAGCTCGATGAGCGGTTTGCTCTCGGCACGCAGCGAGCTCCCCACAGCTACGTGCAACTTCATTTGAAAAATGGCCCCATATTGTAGCTAAACGTAACCGCTCATTCCAGACTGAAGGCTCCCACGACAGCTGAACCAGCCAAGTAAGGCTTCTCGCATTCTCGGTATAACCTTCCTTGAGCTCAAGCGAGCAGAACCTGAGGGCAAGGCCTGCTCGATACTTACCCTGCAGCCTGGCCGCATTGTTTCTGCGATGGCTGATCTACGCTCGCCGCATCCTGCGTGTCTGCCTTCACAACAGGAGGCCTGGAACAAAGAGATTTAGGGACATTCAAAATCCCTGCCCAAGCCACGTATGGCACAAAGGAGGCTGGAAAGCGGTGACAGATCCACCAGGAGCTGCCACCAGCGATTCCGCAGTTCAGCAGAACCACAGAAGTAGTAACAAGCGCTCCTGAGATACAGGGAGCGGGATCACACTGCCAGCACCGCGCCAGAATCAAGACTTGCACGTCAAGAGGAAGGAGGAGCATGAGCCCGGGCGCCTGAGCAGCCGCGAGCTCAGGAGTCAGGAGGTGCATGGCGGAATGTGGCAGCAGCTACAGAAAACACTTACAGACTGAAACAACTTGGCAAGCGTCAGCAACGCAAAAAAGCTTTTTTAAAAGGTTAAGCTGTCTAAAGAGTTTGGGCTGGAGAGTTTAAGAACCAGACCTACTAGGAGACATTAAGACGATGACGGCATTACACAAGTGATGTGCGGTATTTCTCAGTCACCACGAGCTGGACGTTACTGTCTGTCGGCATCAGCAATCGCTTTGCAGAGCTCTCTCCGGCAGCCAGAACGGGTAATTGCTGGCAGGGTGAGACTGAGACACAGCTATGGACTACTTGGAGAAAACCATCCAGTTCTGCATGCAGAACACAGAGCAGCAGCTCTTACTCTCTCTACAGATGCACACTGCAAAGAGTCCGCTCAAGCGTCACTAAGGTCTGGGGAGCAATCCTCTACTGAGGAAGCAGAGAGCGAGTCTCCCTGTTCTGCCAGTTCCTCCCCACTCCCTCTTGCCTGGGGGGATAAAGAGTGGGGAGAGGGGCAGGAGGAACCAACTGCAGACTGGAGAGATGCCGAGCTCACAGAAACTGTTAGTTTAAGCTCTGTAATCAGAATGACCAAGGCAACACCGTAACCGTGTCACTTTGGTGCCCGGGACACTGCTGGTACTACAATTAAAACTTCTAGAGCGCTTACTCGCATGAACAACATAAAGGAACAGAACCCATCGCCCTTTTGAGTGCCATTTGCTCTACTGCTACCTCTAAACCACTCTCTAGTTTGCCAGAGCTGTCAGTGATGAATAAAGTCCTCAAAGCCTCGGTTTTCCATCCTTCCCTTAAGAGAGGTCAAAGTTCTAGGAACTCTTTTAGAGAGATTTGCTTCCTGGCGGCAGCTGGGGTTTTTACCTTAGAACTTATCATTCAAGAGGAAAATCTCCTGTAAAACTAGCATTATATTGTTACAAAACCTCAGGGATGAGCAAAATCAAACACTCCTCTTACCCTGCAGCTGAGGCCTGGGGTGCAGCGGTGGCCCCTCTCTCAGGAACCTGTGCTTCAGAGGAACCGGTCCACGCATGAGAAGTTTTGTGCTTCTTCCCGTTCCCCTTGTCTAGCGATGGCTGGATGCGTTTGATTTTCGGCTTCATTTTCGCGGGGCCCAGCACGGAGCTAGTGGCTGACTGCTGACCCGATGACGGGGAGCCCCCGGGAGATGCCGAGCTGGCGTGCATCACCGAGGAGGAAGCCTTGGTTTGTTCCAGCCCGGTATTATTGGGAACGTCAACCAACTGTGGAAAGCTCGACAACTGCGTGGTTGCCGAAGCCGTGCCAAGGTCCAGCTGGGAGGAAGCAACCCCGGTTTTGCTGGCCAAGAGTTGTGTCATGTGCTGGAGCTGGTAAGAGCCCTCTGGGTCAGCAGACGAGGGAGCAACCGTCATGCCCATCGTCTGAGCTGAAGGCAGAACACAAATGCTGGACGCGGCCGTCATTGCTGCCGTAGACGGAGTCTGGGATGCTCCCAGTTGCGAGAACATCCCAGAACTTGGTGGTAAAGTCATGTGCTGCTCCTGAAGCCCAAGGCTCTGCTGACTGGCTTTGATCAGGAGGTTGCTTATTGAGCCGAGGTCCCCTAATAATCCAGGGCTAGTTAACGTTACCGAACTTTGTCCCAGAACGTGACTGGGAACCGACCCACCGGTAGTAGGGGCTGCTGTGGCCTGCATGGAGACGACGTTCAGCACCGAGGAGCTTGATGCCAGCCCTGACACGGGCCCTGCTGGGAGGTGACTGGCATCTGGCCCGATAACACTGGGAGACGTGCCCACTGCGGTAGCAGTCCCACCTTGCGGGAGCAAAGATGTTTGCTCAAAATACATGACCCCGGACTTGGACCTTTTGATAATATTGGGGACGGTTCTATGGGAGGTTGAATTCGCAATGGTTCCCAAATCCAATGGGTGGTTGGAAATCTGGGAAGGAGCAAAATTAATTAAGGTCATGTTGGAGACCATATCGGGAGGAGCAATAGCAGAAGGGGTTCCAGAGGGAGCCAGCTTCTTGTTCTTCCGCGACTGCAGACGAGAGATGGGCCGTTTCTTGCCCAGGGCAGCAGCTGGGGTAGAAGAGGTGGAACCAAGGTCTGTCCTCTGACTGGCTTCAGACACCAAGAGCTGGGGATCCGGGGGCGGCTGCACACCGATGAGAAGACCTGGCGAAGGGCTGCTGATGTTTGGTGGGAAGCCAGTCTGGCCAGCTGTGGAGAAGGGATGGATGTGCTGGTGATGGGACATGGGCAGCAGCCCCTTGCTCGTGGGAGGGAACAACGACTGAGACGAGGGCAAGCTCGGATTTAATCCCGTGGTCAGCGTGAGCCCGCTGCCCATGGGCCCCAGCACCGAGGCGTTGGTCTCCATCACGCTCTGCGCAGAACTAACGGAGGGCGTTAACTGTATCTTTTGGGTAACGCCGTTGGGAAGCGTTTGGAGGACGTAGAGCGGCTGCATGTTTTGATTGACTACCAGCAGCTTTTCTGCGGCTGGCTTGAGGTGGGGCGGCGTTGTCTGCACCGCAGCGTTGGAGATCTGCGAGGGGCCGGGACTGTCCGTGGAGTTTGGCACGTACTTCTGGCTCTGGAGGGGAACGGTGGGCGACACCGGCACCTGGATACCCGGAGTCCCGCTGTTTCTCGTTAAATCCTGGTTGCTGCCGTGCCCCTGCTCGACGGGGCCGCAGGGCGGGCTGGCTATATGCTCTGCATCTATGTGACCCTGGATGAAGTGATCGGGAGTCATGTGGCCTTCGGGGCTCGGGTCTACTCCCGGACTCAGGAGAGCTGTATCACCTTCCCCCGAGGCAGACTTTTCTGTGACCGTCACTCTCTTTTCCCCAGACTCGGTGGAAGGCAAGGCAAGCATCGACCTCTCTCCTGAGGAGGAGAGGGAGGACTCCGAGATGACGGGGAGCCTGTTGTGATTCTGGCTGGGCACCGTCGGGCTGCGGGTGGTCAGAACAGAGAGATCGGAAGGAAGCTCCAGTGGCAATTCAAACTGCTCCTCCGCCGATATGGAGGAAGAGACGCTGCTGTCTACTGGCTCGGCGGTTGGCAGCTGCTGGGAGAACACCTCAAACAAACCCATATCCTTGCCACGGTTGCTGTCGAGACCTAAACCTTCTCCCAGCGTTAGGAGTTCAGATGAGGAGGACTCGGGACTTTCTCCCAACGCCTGCATGGACGGCGTGTTCTTCAGTACAAAGTCCATGATGTCGGACGGGAGGATGTTCCCGCAGTCATCGCTGTTGTTATTGTCCGAGTCGGATTTCAGAAGTTCTGTGTTAAAAGTGTCCAGCAAGTTCTTGTCAGAGGGCGTGCTCGCGTGAGCCCTGCGGCCCGTTTCCAGTGAGCTCAGCTGAGCTTCCAGTGAGTCCTGCCCTTGCGCTTTAACCCTGCTCACGGGATGGCAGTTATCAATCTTCGGGTCGGTTTTGTGGACAGTGGAGCTCTTGGTGACTTGGACTTTCTCTCCAGCTTCTTCACTTCTGTCGAGCTTCAAGTTCTCTGTTCCGTTTTCTTTACCACTCCTTTTTGTTACTTGACTGACTTTTCGTGTTGTTGCCGTGACACTGGTATCGCTTTCCGTTCCATCATCCACACCATCCAGCTGGGAGATTTTTGGAAGATCGCACTGCTCCTCCTCCCTGAACAAGTTATGGGATGCGAGCCTCTCCTCCGCATTCGAGGAAACCACCGTTCTAGTGAAATTATAATAGTATAAGTCGTCCTCATCCGACGTGCTCAAGTCATCCGCACCGTCCACTTGTCCTTCCGCAGACCGCTTTCCTCGCTTCTTCCCAGTGGAGTTACTGTAGAAGGGGATGTCTTCCTCTCCGTAAGACCGCACGCCATACAGAGGAGTCAACCCAAAGAACATGTTGGACCTGGCCCGAGCGCTTCTCCGTGGATACCTGCGCTTGTAGGAGCCCTCTTCTTGAGCTTTAGCTCCATCCTGGAGCATCAAGTTGTTATCTTGAACAGGCAGATTTTCAAATGCATTAGCTTGAGACTCCTGTGCCGGTGCCTCGTTTGGGCTTTCCTGAACGCCGGGGTTCTCTTCTGGGCTCTCCGAAGTTGAGGAGGGCTCCGCCAAAGCGGCCAGTTCTGCTCCTGCAGACTGAGGGTCAGCATCACTTTCCTGCTGTGCGCTCTTAGACTGGTTTTCATTTTCCATCTTGAGAGGAGTCAGAGTGACTTTAACGGTGCGCTTCCTTGGTGCCTGCGATTCCTTAGAGGCTGCTTCCATCTGTGCTGCAGAACCTTTCGAGGGCCCCTGTGACGGCGGAGACTTCTCGCCAGCTTTTTCAGCAGGAGCATTATTACATAACCTCTGGCTGATCTGTTCAGTCGCCAAACCCTGATTACCAAATTCTGGTTTCAGGTTTCCCTCATCACTGCCTGCTGCTTGACTTGAATCTGTAACAGATTTCAGGGGATGCTTCTCCTTAAAGCTATCTTTCATTAACTTTTTCCCCTTTTGACGCCTGTCCCTGGGGGCAGACACCACCTGCTCGCTGGCTGCAGGAGATCTGCTGTTTACTCCAGCAGACTTCAGGGTCTTTGCATCCGTCTCCTCAGCCACAGTCGTTTTCTCTGGCTGTGTGGGTTCCGCGTGCTGATCTCTGTCTTTCCTTGGGCCTCTCTGATGCAAAGGCGGGAAGGATATCGCTTCTTTGGACGAAAATGAGCCTGAACATTCTTGGAAGGTTCCCATTTTAACATTCATTTCTGCGCCCGATGAACCAGTTGGTTGAGTGGACATTTTGGAGTTTCCTCCAGAAGCAAAACTATGAGCTGAATAATCCGGCTCCTTTGAGGTGGGTGTTTTCATCTTCTCTCCCTTAGAAGGCGCACCTTTGGCTATCAAGTCTGAGCTGCTAGAATGTTTTCCTTCCGCAGACTGAGATGCGTCCAGCTGGTAAGTTTTACTGCCACTTGTAGCCGCCGTTTTCTGGGAGCCTGAACTGGCAGAGCAGCTTGGAACTGGGGCGCTCGGAGTCCCTGCGCTCGCCAATCCCACAAAGCGGTCAGTGCTTTTGATGCTGGGTTCGTGTTCTGAGGAGGAGCCCATGCTGGAAACCGAAGATCCGCTGTGCCTGGAGTAAGTGTTCCCAGCTCGCGTGGGGGAAATCATCCGGAGCTTTGAGTGCTGCTGTGACAAAGAGGAGGTGCTATGTCTCCTAGAACCAATGCTCTTCAGTCCGGAGGACAGCAAAGGATCTCCCACTGTCACTATTTCGTGGGTCACTGGGGTAGGACTTCCTGAGAAAACAAGGCAAGAAAGACCATCAAGTGATCTGAAGCCTTCACAACCAATACACCCCCAATTCCTTCGTATAAGCCACAAAAATGAACAACCACAAAAGGCTTTCGGCCAAATAACATTAAGGTAATGACAATACTTGAGACAGGTATTAAAAATCTGATACCGTCAGTCGGTATTCAGCATGTGGAGCTGACAAGTTTGTATCTCGGGGTTCCATATCTCAACTTCAGAGGTGACTTTTCAACATCAGTTTGAAACAAAACATGACACATTCATACAGAAATAGCAGCTGAATTACAATCCCAGATTTCCGACTCACTCTGGAAAAATACCGACCGAGATGATTCAGTCCCTAACTCATCTTATTGCTCTTCTGCATCACTGCCATTGTATCGCCCAAACGTCGCTTTCTTAATTTTTGTTCCAGTGGTACATTTCTTGACAGCCATCTCTACTGTATATTTTCAAAACTTTCCTTCCCTCAAACCTATTGCCATTTCACTGTTTTCTCTAGAAACACAACACTAAACACCACGTTCCAAATGAAGCCAAAAAAGACACAAACCAACCCCCAAAATATTTCCAAAACAAACAAAAAACCCATCCCCACAACCGAAATACCTGCAGAGGGTAACGGCCTGGAGCCGGGGGACCTCTGTGTGGACGGGTAACTGGGCATCCTGATCCTGGGCCCCTTGGAGAGCACTGGGTAGTAGCAGGAGCCGGAGGTCTGAGAGTGCAAGGGACGATCTGGCGACGGCAGGTTTACAATCTCAGGTGTATTTCGGCTGTCCTTAGGTAAAGTTTCTGTTGTATAAAAGAGAAACAACAGTATAAGGCATCACTGAATCCTAAAAGCTATGCTCTGATTACGCACAGAAGTCTACGGGGCCGGATGGGATTCACCCAAGAGTACTCAGGGAGCTGGCGGGAGAGCTCACCAATTTATCAGTTATCCATCATTTATCAACAATCCTGGTCAACAGGGCAGGTACCAGATGACTGGAGGGTGGCTAATGTGACGCCCATCTACAAGAAGGGTCGGAAGGAGGATCCGGGGAACTACAGGCCTGTCAGCCTGAACTCGGTACCAGGGAAGATCATGGAGAGGATCATCTTGAGTGAGCTCTCACGGCAAGCGCAGGGCAGCCAAGGGATCAGGGCCAGCCAGCATGGGCTTAGCAAAGGGAGGTCCTGCTTAACCAACCTGATCTCTTCCTATGACCATGTGACCTGCCTTCTGGATGTGGGGAAGGCTGTGGACGTTGTCTATCTGGACTTTGGTAAGGCCTTTGACACCGTCCCCCACAGCATTCTCCTGGAGAAGCTGGCGAATCATGGCATAGACAAGTGTACTCTTCGCTGGGTTAAAAACTGGCTGGATGGCCGTGCCCAGAGAGTTGGGACTAATGGGGTGGAATCCTCTTGGCGGCTGCTCACCAGTGGTGTCCCTCAGGGCTCAGTCTTGGGGCCAGTTTTGTTTAATATCTTTATCAATGATCTGGATGAGGGGATTGAGTGCACCTTCAGTAAGTTCGCAGACGACACCAAACTAGATGGGAGTGTTGATCTGCTCGAGGGTAGAAAGGCTCTGCAGAGGGACCTGGACAGGCTGGATCCATGGGCCAAGGCCAACTGTGTGAAGTTTAACAAGGCCAAGTGCCGGGTCCTGCATTTCGGTCACAACCACCCCAAGCAACGCTACAGGCTTGGGGCAGAGTGGCTGGAAAGCTGCCCGGCAGAAAAGGACCTGGGGGTGCCGGTGGACGGCCAGCTTAACATGAGCCAGCAGTGTGCCCAGGTGGCCAAGAAGGCCAACAGCATCCTGGCTTGTATCAGGAATAGCGTGGCCAGCAGGAGCAGGGAAGGGATGGTGCCTCTGTACTGGGCACTGGTGAGGCCTCACCTCGAGTGCTGTGTTCAGCTCTGGGCCCCGCTGTACAAGAGGGACATTGAGGTGCTGGAGCGTGTCCAGAGGAGAGCGACCAGGCTGGTGAGGGGTCTGGAGACCAGGGCATGTGAGGAGAGGCTGAGGGAGCTGGGCATGTTTAGCTTGGAGAAGAGGGGGCTGAGGGGAGACCTCATTGCCCTCTACAGCTACCTGAAAGGAGGGTGGAGAGAGGTGGCTGTTGGCCTCTTCTCCCAGGGGAATAATGACAGAACCAGAGGAAATGGTCTGAAGTTGCGGCAGGGGAGGCAGGGGAGGTTTAGATTAGATATTAGGAAGAATTACTTTACTGAAAGAGTGGTCAGGCACTGGAACAGCCTGCCCAGGAACGTGGTAGAGTCACCATCCCTAGAGGTATTTAAGAAACGTCTGGATGTGGCGCTTCAGGGCCTGCTCTAGTGGCAGAGATTGTAGGTTGTTTGGTTGGACTCCATGATCTCAAAGGTCCTTTCCAACCATGAAGACTCTATGATTCTATAAAGTATCTACGGCTATCGGGTTTCACTTGGGGAATCGGGATGTTTGTTAAACAAACACAGAGATTACTGCTTCTTTGCCATCAGATAACGGCTGGCTTCTTCTCCTAAGAACATTTTCAAATACTTGCAGCAATACAGTCACCCTCAGCTTACCCACGAAATTCCATTACATTTTAATAAAGCTTCATATTTTATGTTGACAATGACAATTATTCTAAACGTTTAAAAAATCATCCTCAGCCTCACCTTCTGGGAGCTGGAAAGGATAGGGTGGAAATTATTATTTTTTCCTAAAGTCATCTGTGGCTACAGAGAAAGCAATGTGGAAATACAGAAGCAGTGCGGTACTGCTGCGCAAGGCAGTAATTAACAGCCCCCGTACTACATACCAACACTGGCACCTGAAGTACAATTGGAAGTTTCAGATCACTAGAATAATCTCAGATCTGTAGACTAAAAAGCATGACTACAGTAGGTTTTGTTTGCCTCAAGTTTCCAAAGTTACTGGTACACTCAGGAGCTGAGCTCTTAAGCCTTAAGATGCTGTACCATAATTGGGAAGCCTGAAGAGGATTCCGGTCCAAATCGGTTTGAGAGGCGCAGGTCCTAGCTGCCACCTGGCTTTCTGGTGAGGAAGCACTACGGCAAAACCGGGTAGAGAATATGCCTTTAGAAAGTCCTTGCCAGATTACCTGTCAGGGGCACGGGGCTGTGGGCAATGGTTCTGTTGTCATCATGCTCCACAGTGCTGTTGATGTCCGGTTCGATGACCGGCGGTCGGCACTCCATGATCTTGCAGGTGTACACGCAGCGCTTCCTGGCATCAGTTGTGCTCCAGTACACCCTGGAGCACCTGGAGGAGAGTTCAAACGTCACACAGTGTGTTCGACAGTCCAGTAAACCTCAGCATTCCTCTCTGAAATTTTCAGTTTCCCAACATTTCACGGGACAAAGGCTTCCTGGCACAACCTGCTGCACACCCAGCTTAATCGCAAGATTCCTGAACGGCGTATGAACACCACAGTCCCTTTTTACATCTGTTACTTCAGCCCTGGTTTGGCATCGAACATACTAAAAGACATCTAAATCATGAAACAGCTTATACTCACTGATAGCCGATGGGAAACAACTTGTCTTCACAGTCTGAGAGGTCATTCAGGATTCCTAAGCAGTCTATTGTCATCGAACCTGAGCAGGAGGACCAGAAAAGGTCTGTGAGGCAGATTCCAGCACCAAAGGTGGACCAAGCCTCCAGAGACCAGATCTTACCAATCATCATGTGGATGTTCTCCGGTTCCAAGCCACTAAGGAATTTTCTTCTCAAACTGATCCCTTCAAAGTCCACAAAAACTCTCCTAAGAACTTCAAACCCGTTCTCAGGCACCACCTGGAACAAGAACCCACAAAACTACCCGTTAATTTTAAAGGAACCACCACGCGCACGCTCTGCAGTCTGTCTAACTCCATCCTCAGCTTGGTTTTTGAACCGCCACGTAGTGCCACTTGCCAAACTTCCCCGTGCCAGCTGTACCACTGACTTCTGTTTAACAGCACCGTGGTCCGGCCCTCGTTAGTAAGGGACGCACTCAACAGTAACTCCTACACACTGCTCGTAGTCACAGGGTAACCCCACCTTCAGGCGAGGCAGGGTGCGAAAGAGGAATCTTACCTCTCCCTTGATCAAGTCGCGATGCCTCTGGCAGTAAACTTTCTTATCGTCCAGAAAGACGCAGTTCTTGGCTCGCGAGCACATGAAGTGGTAGTTACTGGTACAGGAGGTAAGGCAGCAGCCTACTGTGGCGCCCGACTTCTGGCAGAACTCGCATCTCTATGAAAGAAAAAAAATAGTTAAAAATTAATCCCTTCTAAATCCAGGCTACCATTAGTGTTGTCAGCTGGGTTTTTGGGCGCAGACAGGAGTTGAGAGTAATGCCTGCCCTCCCACGTCACTGCTGTAACGTTTCCCCACCCCGACTCACACACACAAGCGAGACACAGAGGAGGAGGCGAGAGAAGAATCCCTCACACGGAACAACTCTGGCATTTGCAGCCCGGTTCCTCCAGGCCTCAGACTTTCTTGCTCCTACTCCATACCCAAGCCACGTATTCGCAAGCTTCACAAGGTGTATGTCAACTATTTCTGCTGCACAGAGCACGCCCCACGTGGGCAGCTCACTGCTGGCTAAGAGCAGTCCTATTCCACTGCTGCTGCTGTTTTAATACATATTTAGGACCAAATGGCACAGTATTAAACCAAAATTTGGAAAGCCTAATTTCTAGTGATGCTTCCAGTCTCATTTCATTCTTCTGGAAAGTACACAACTACTTCACAACAGAAGATTATTTCATTTTCTGAGGCTGCTCAGGAGCCCAGAGAAAAGTCCACCATCACTCTTTTTGCAGTGTTTTCCAGAGTAGCTACGTACAAGCCAGATCCCAAGATCCTCCATCTGCACTCAAACCGCTCCTTGATCAACACCTTGAACTGGACAATACTGCTTGCAATTTTTATTTGTGTTATACCTATATAAAATTTAACCTAGGTCAAAATATCAGGTACAGGCTCGCGCTCTCTCCTTTGAGTTCCTCTGCTCTCACTGGCTCAGACTGCAACAGAAGATCTGGGAAGTCCTTGTACTAGAGAGGCGCTGGGCTGTAACACAACATTTGGCCGTGCTTTACATATTCCATACGGTTTTTAAAACCAGGTTGTGACTACAGATGTGGCATCAACTGCCTAAGGTATAGTGCTGGCAAGCCAAGACCTTCTGAGAAAAACACGACTCCAATTCTCCCGTTACATTCCCTTTGGTCTCCACAGTATGTCCGAACTGAGCAGGGATCAAGGACATTTTCAAGTATCTGCAGTCAGGTCTATTGTATGTAGCGTAAAAAACCCCAAAAAAGCAAAGAGGGGACAGAGCAGAAAAGCTACACGCAAGGAATCCTTTAGCCGGGTTCCTGTCTTGGTTCTGTGTGAATCAGCGTGCGGTTTAGCAGAGCGTTCCTTACTGATACCCACCAGCTGCTTTCCCCTGATCACAGCCATGTGCACGTTCTTCAGAGAACCATCATCATCTTCAAACACCTCTGCTGACCATAACGCACAGTTCACATGCGTCCACTCGTTCTGGCCAATATAGAGGAGACGTCCAGCATCCTAAAGAGCGGAAGGACACATTCTTTTCAAAGGTTCCACGAGACACAACAGTCCCAAAAGCATCCAGCCTCTCCCCGGCGCCGAGGCTGTAGCGCTGCAGTACTGCTCAGCTCAGCTCCTATTGCCAGGGACTCACGTTAGCGCTGTCGTCGCCGTACTTCAGGCACAATGCGCACTGCCTGTTGTCTTCCACGTCCGGAGGTGGGTTCAGTTCAGGACTGTCCTCTCTGCTTCTGTCAGAGCCTTATGGTAAAAAGAGAGAACGCTGTTTGTTCTCCAAGCACAGGGAGGGAAAAACTCATCTGAAAAGACCATCAGTAAGCAAGCAGGGCAGAAGGGCCAAACAGCAGCCCGGAGTTTTCAACAGGCAGCTTGTACAGCCAGGACGAGCACACATCAGCCGCACACAGCCCGCGCTCTGGAGGAAGAGAGGCAGGTGCCAGTGTGCTCCTGGGCCCGCGCTCAGCTCAGGAGCGTCTCATATGGAACAGCCTCTGAACGATTCCAGCTCACAGCGGTCTCCAAAGCCCTTCAGAGGCACACAGACCTCTCTCTGCTACAGAGGGAAGCACTCTGGGCCTGGGGCCAACAGTACCGCGATCTATTTTCTTACTTGAGATAGGCGGTGTCGGAGGATGCAGAGGCGTGGGTGAATCCGGCTCTCCGGGCCCTTTGGGTTTTGGAGCTGGAATGATTTTCTTCATCAGAGGGGGCTGTTCAGTGCGGCTGTTCTCTTCACGCTCCTGCCACTGAGCATAATTATGGTCAAGCGAAGGGGGCAGCACCGCATTCGGCAACATACCACTGCTGAAATGCAACAAGGAGTGCGCCATCAGACCTGGCCACGCCACAGGACCCGTGCTCTGCCTACCAGCACCACTGACATTCAACATGCAATAACAGCTCATCGAGTTAATTACAGTCCACACACGCTCTCAGCAACGGCTACGACCGGTCTCTTTCACTGCATGGTTTGTGATGCGGCCGCCTGTCTGTCTGCTCTGAGGGTAATGGATGCAGAAGGAGGGCCACACCGAATGGGGGCAAGGAGGAGGAGGGGGAAGGAAGGACAGGACTGACAGCCAACACACAATATGCCCAGTTCTGAATGATGTTTTGGGTTTCTCTGCTTTAGAACAAGGAAGCGTATACAAAACCTGGGAATGGGATCACTGTTTAACCTCTTCCAAAAGAAAGACGAGAACACCAGCAAACCCACCCCCACAAACAGGCTTCTCCTGATACTTTTTGCTTGGACAGCTGGCAAACAGCAGGGTGTCGCAGTCGGACACAGAACAATTACTTACTTGCTTGTTACTTTATTTGGCTCCCAAAATCTGGACTTTTTTACACTGAACCACGGAAAAACACGCTCCATTTGCTGAAGGAAAACAACACTCTGTTAGAAACGTTATACAACATACCCAAAAACTCCAAGACATTCGGCCAAGATCTACTGTAAATGCACAACTATAAGGTTTCATTAACATCAACAACTCCGACAACGTATTATTTTATTCCTGGAAATACCCAAGCAATGGTACGCGGGATGGACCCTTTGGATTCCAACAGCAACAAGCAGTGGTGACACCAAGCAGATTTCAAAACAACGGTAGTGCAGCTCACCCGAATAAAGAAGGACTTGACCATGCTATTGGCTTTCTTAACTTCTGGCTGCCCTCCGTCAGAGTTAATGGCGGCTTGAATTATCTTCACAATATCATCACTAAAATCCAACTGGAAGAAAGCCACAACATTCCACATTAACAGGACAGTCTCTTGTACAGCTACACCATCCGCTGATGTAAGGCATCAAGCGAGCATCCAGGCGACGAGAAGAACGAACCAGAGCATCGACTTCAAAGCACAAGAAGAAACAAGCCGCCCTGTGCGTTTGCCAGCTGTCTGGCAGAACTGCTGCACCCGTAACTGCTCACTTCTTCCTTCTACCAGGAGCTGGCTGCTGTCAGACCAGCTAAGTCAGCTGCCTCACAAGGACGCGGCCAAAATCTGGCAACAGCACCTTTGCAACACACATTCTTCCTCGAGGTTACTGGTGCTGTAGGGAAAAAAAAGGATGCTCCCTACAAATAAAACTGCTTTGGTCCACAGAAGCATTTTGTATAAATACCCTGACGACGCCAGCCCTCCGCCCGCGAATTCCCAGGTCCCAGAGAACTGACTGCCCTCGGTGATACCAGGCTTTCGTTAGAACGTGCACGCGAAGGAAGACCTTTCCTGTCGCCAGGAACGGACACATCTGACTACGAGCAGGAGCGGTTTAACCGAGTGTCACCGGTGGTGCAGGAGAGCCATACAACCGTGTAAATTGTGTGTCTTTGGGCCAACGTTAACACGAGTGCCAGCCAGAAGTATTTTTAGCAGCACGTTAACCTGTTTCCTTGTTCATAAAGAAAAGGCTTAAGCACGCTCAGTTATAAATACCACAGGCCATAAAGCAATTCCCAGGGTCTATTATTAGAGCGGAACACTAAAACTTTGACGTACCACAGAAGTGTAACCTCCTTGATCCATTTTTCTTTTCACTCCTTCCAGATCCAGAGGCTGCTGCTCCTCCTGTTTACTGACTTCTGTCAGGACAGGTGGGTCAGGACCTTCAGGGGAGCTTCTGGACGGGATACTCTCTTCCGTCTCGGGATTTAAATCAGGCGGCTTTGCTGCCTGTCAACATCAGCAAGCAGACAGAGCGGCTTTGGCTACTGATCATGACATTTATGGGCACAGAGACTCTCACTAACATGAAAGGAAGGAGACTCAAGTTCTGAATTCCTGTCCAAAGTGGAGGGACACAAATAGAAAGATCTGAACCAGCTTTCTGCTGCTGATCTGTTAGGCAGACGGCAGAGCAGAGCGATCACCTCCAAGGATCACACTCATTTGCAGAAGTCGTATTTCTGAATATGTATTTCAAGACTAAGATTCTGTTCTTCTGTCAAGAAGGCACCTTCACCCCCACGGAGCCAAAACCTCCCATTTCTTCAAGCTTTACCCCGTTTTTTTCTTTTAGCCTCCCAAGTCGTATCATAGATACCCACTTGGTTTCCATGTGAATGAACCAAAGAAATAAAGCAAAACTCCCAGCCCGTGTTGTGCTAAGCAGGACACAGACACTGTTGCAGCGCGACGCACAGCAACACCAGAGCTCAATCGAGCGCCAGGCAGTACTTCACGCCACAATGCGTTAGCAGGACGGAGGCTCCAGCTTACCTGTCTGTAGCGCAGCAAGTGGCTGGTAGTTCTAGAGTTCAGCAGGGCTGTTAAAACCTGCCTTAAGGAAACCTGCAGCTCCTTCTCCAGGGCCAGGCGCCACTCTGCAGGGTGCTGCTCCGTACAGTTAATGCAGGTGTACGCCACACTCTCGGGCAAGTTCGAGAGTATCTCATACATTTCATCTGGAGACAAAAAAAATAATTAATAACAATCTGAACTACTTTACCGAAGGATGGATACAGGGAAAAACCCCTACTCTGCACTTACTGTCTAACTGAAACACGTTTCGTGTAACAAAAGCATCTTGTGCGACTCACTGAGCGATACTGCATTTGCAGCAAGTCCTGAGCTTTCAGACGTCACTGATATTAGCACTGGTTACCTGTAGCCGTTTACAGGCATTTTTCAGGTAGGTTACAACAGGTGAGGGTGTTGTAGAAAGGTCCAAAACTAGGTTAGTCTCCTCCCTGCCCCGCATTCTTAGGTACTGAGGAGATAAGGATTCGCCTTACCAGAAAGGTTTTCACATTTGGAGTGGACCCAGCGGTCGCATTTCCCGCACTGCATCATCTTGCTCTCATAGTCGTCATCATCATAGCACTTGTCACAAAGAGGACAAAAGTTTCCTGCAGACAAGACATGATTTTTGTCAGAAGTTCAGCTGACACACACACCTTAAAGGCCAGGGGGTCACTTGCTGGTGTGCTAAGGAAGCAGCTCTCTGAAAAGTCCCACCGGTACGCTGCCAACGCCATTACATCTACTTATACAACACTGCAAACAACGGCCGCAAAAATAACCTCTACACTCTGGAACGCCGTTACTGCGTGCCCGTGTTCTGGGGGTGGTGAGACTAACAAAATACTATCCGCAATTAGCTTCACGGAGTAAAATGAAAGGACAAAGACAACACACAAGCCAGAAATTAGGTGGAATGCTCAGGATTTTCTACCCTGTGATTTCTCCCCAGAGTGCCCTTCCTAGATTCAAAGGTGTCACATACAGTAACGAATGCAAGAAGGAACCACCACTTCACAATAGGAATTTTGTTGCTTTTAAGTCAGAAGTCCTTTAAAACGTCTTTTTCTCAACTGCTAATGGAAACCCTGGGCCAACAGATGCGTAACAATTGCTTTACATGGCACAGCGCTTAAATTCTGGAAGCCTCAAAGTGACACTAAACCGGTGGTGACCTTTGTTAGCCTCTGCACAACCTCAGAGCTTGGCTTTCCTGCAGAAACCATCGCTTGTGCTCTCCTGCTGGCCCCCGACACCTGCTCTCGTTCCCATCTGTGCCGTGCCCAGCCCCCTGCCCCACTGCCCTCTGTCACTCCACGCCGCCGCTGCCTAACCCAACCCCAGCACCCCAGGAGGCTCCTGCTGTAAAGCCACAACTTGATGTACCTTTAGCAAAGAGTTTGGCACAATCGTGACACAGCGAGAAGTCGTGAGACCACTGCGCATCCCACCCTTTGCCTGGTGTTGTCGATCCACAGCTCTTGCAGCGGACACATTTGGTACAGATCTGGAAAAGGAACATGGCGGGCAAGAGTTACTCGCTTTTATCCAGTGGTTTCCGTGCTTTAGCCCCAACGATACGTTTCCTAGTCTGTATTATTTAATGAGCACAGAGAGCTTGTATGACAGCATAAAGAGTTTCAAATACCCAGACTTTCACTAAAAAGAAATGAGCTCCCTCCTTTTATGGTAAGAGGGTGATAACGCGACAAGAAAAAAATTAAAATAAATCCCAGTGTAGTTTTTCTGTCCTTTGAATTTGCACTCAAGAAATTATCACCCTTCCCTTCACCTAAACCAGCATGTGTAGTTGTGGCCTTTCTCCTGACCTAAGATATGAAGTCTTATTTTAAATTTTCCAACTCTGAGGAGACTGTAGCAGAAAGCACCTAAAAACTATCAGTACCGAATACACTACAGGCAAAGCTTTCGCACTTGTTTAGAACAAAAATGTGAAAGACGCAAAATAGCGATTAATCCAAATTGTCTCTCTACGCCGATATCAACTGGTGAGTTTGTTAGCAAGGTAAACGCTCCCATTCTAAAGAGCTGCTTACACGATCTGGGACTGCGATCAGAAGAATTACTACAACTAAATAAGGTGCAATCTCTTTAAAAAACCTGTTTGTTCAGAACCTTATCAACAGCCCACCTCGTTATCCATTTCCAAACGCACCTTCCAGCGCAGCAGGCACCCTGCCCTAAAAAGCTCAGTGACTGCAGCACAGGAGGGAACCGCAGAGCTCTGCCCACAGTGTTACGCTCAGTCCACAAGTGAATTACCCAAAAAAGAAGTCAAAGTCCCTCACCCAAACTTTCTTTTTCTTGGTGGGTTTTGTGGGGTAGTTTGGGCCCAGGCACTCGGGGTGATAGCTGTTTCGGCACTTGTTACACTCCAGCAACTGCTACGAGAATAAGGGGAAAAGCGTTGGAACAGAGTCCCGCGAAGGGACGCAAAATCCCGGACGTTTCCAGTTTGTGTTGGCTCGGGGCAAGAGGAGGAAGAAGCTGCCCCAAAGCAATCCAAGAGGCTTCTCCCCACCACAGCGGAGCCCCCGCGCGTCCCCGGTGCGCGCTGTCTGGCTGGGCTGCAGAGCAAGAGGGGTCTCCCGGGGGTTTGGGGGTACCTTGGTGGCCTGGTGCTGTCTCCCACAGACGTGGCAGAACTTGCAGCGACGGCAGCACCAGTTCTCCAGCTGGTCCTCCAGCGGCCGCTCGCTCTCCTCCAAGCAGAACTTGTGGAAGGGCTCGCAGCAGACCTGACAATACACAAACTGCAGGGGGGAGAGGGGGGTTTTAGCAAGTCAGAAGCTGCTCTGAAGTCCCCAGCCAGCCCCTCGCGCTCCGGACTACTGTGAATTCTGCTTTACAACTGACAGAACAAGGATCTCTAGTGGTATGTTTTAGGAGGGACACTGTGCACCTACTTCAGCTAACCCAGTACGTGCTGGTCTACCCAGACTGGGCATCTGGCAGCAGAGGGGAGTCTGGTACCTGTTATCTACGTGTTCTGAGCACTGGCAAAGGCCCATAGGGCTCCTCAGGATCCCCCTCCCTCCCTCCCTCGCTGTGGCACAAGCCGACCACACCAGGAGAAGGACGTAGTGCAGAAGGAGGGGACATGCAGAGCGGAGAGAGACATCTCTCCCTCCCTTCAGCTTAGGTGGCCCATGTGAAAGCTCTTCTAATTCCTACGTGTTCCCTACGAGGCTGGTCATGCTAGAAAAGGAATTGTCCTGGAGGCAAGAGCACCGCTGGCTCAGAGGGGACAGAAGAACAGTCCGTCCCCTCGAGCAACCTGACTGCGAAGGGGATGGCTCCAGGCCCCACTGCACCTCCATGGTCCTCAAGGGAACCCATGACGCGTGCAGAACTTCACCCCCTTTTCCCCAGGTATTGTTCACCCATCACCACCAAGCCTTTTCTAGAGAGCTAACGTACGATGCCGAGAAGGCACCCATCTGGACCTGGAAACGCATTTAGCACATCCTAAGCCCGAATCCCGCTGTTTATATCCAGCACCAGCATCCTTCCAGTGATGTTTCAGTGATGGTTTGCAGCTCTTGGCAGATACAGACACACCTGGGAAAGCCCGTTAGCATCATCGGGCAGCCTTTTTCAATTTCCAGTTAAAGGAAAGCAAAGCCCCTGCTTTAGTCAGGGGTGGGATTCCAAATTAAGGGGAGATGCGGGTGCTGCCAAATAGCCTGTTCTTTATGTCTAACGCAGTTCAGCTCCGCAGTAAGCACCGCAGAAGTTTCCAAACTGATTTTAAATACCTTTCATTTTAGTATCTCGGGACTAATTTTAGCAAGGACAGATTTACAGGTATTATTTGAGTTCCTTCTGGATTAAGGCCATGATACTTTTAATTGATTTATTTCTTTTTGTAACAAGAGGGTGCTGCAACTAAGTCATCGACAGCAGAACACAATGCTTTACCTCCACATGTCCACTGCTGGCACAGAGAAAACAGACCACCCTGGGAGTAATAGGTACCGAGGTGACGATGCCTAACCCACCCATCTCCCAAACATTCTCCACTTCACAGTCCTCCTGAAAGCACAAAAGCAGACGTCACCATGCAGAATAAGGCAGTAAACATCAGTACACAGTGCTCGTATTGACCGCGGCTTTACACGTCCTGTGCCTGCAATTAAGCGCTCTCAAACGCGATCCCTTCAGCTTCTACCTCGCTCTGCTTTAGAGCACGTATGGCAACAGTCACAGCTCAGCGCGGCTCTCGCCCAGAGCTCAACAATACGCTCGCCTCCCTGCTACGGAAAGCGCGCCTAAGGAACCAGGCAGAGTTCTTCCACGAGTGCACAATTATTACTGAAAGTGAAACTGCAGAAGAATTAGACTTTATTAAAACTCCGTATTCGTATAAAACACTTATGAGATCTCACTATAGTCTCCAGTATCGACACTTATAGATGGACTGAAAAATTCTTAGGAAAATATTAATTTTTATTATTTCAACACTGTTGTTCAAAAAAGTACATGATTTATCAGTTGAAAACCCCAGATATACCCAAAATGTTGTGAATTACAAGTTACTAACATTTTCCCCAAATCTTGTTGGCTCAAGTTGTGGTAAGGTTTTATAGTTCCATCTTAATGGAATAATTCTTCATAAACCTCAAATTCTTGCTCATCCTCACACATTGACAGTTAAGGTTTTAAAGCTTTAAGTGTCTCTTCGTCCCGTACTCTAATTATAAGAGAAAAAAGGCATAACAAGCTTCTAAAAATCAAGCGAGTGACTTTAGGAAGGCTCCTGTTTGCGGTTCTCTGCATGGTACCAGACACCCAAACCGAGAAGCCACTGCCCGCGCTCCGCAGGGACTCTGGCTCCGGTCTCTACAGCCAGGCAACATTCAAATACTTAAAACAGTTTGTCCTCTACCTTGAAATCCACCCGGATTCTGTGGACTCCATCCGTGGGTGGCTTTTGCTTGGAACCGCTCCCGTTAGTCAGAGGGCTGAGCAGATTCAGCGTGCTGCTCTCGGGCTTGCTTATAGGAGGGGGCTTTTCCTGGTCAAGCAAAGGAGCCTGCGTTAATCCCAACCCCATGCATTAAAACTTAACCAGCAGTTCTATTAACTCTCAGACAAAACCCCCAAACCGTCACACCATTAACCGGTGTGTAAAAGCTGCAAGCGAGCAACCCTTCCGCTAACCATTTCTTAAAAGCATTCCACACACAATTACATTTCTAATTCAATTTGCTGTGTTTTCCTCTAACATCGTGTTGTCAGCTCTCAGCAGAGCGCCAGCTTTTATTTTGCTGCAGTGGGCAACTCCGGGTGTAATTGGTCCCTACATACTTCGCTCTCACATTTAAATAAGATGATTTTTTTATTTTTTTTTCATACCAGAGTAGTTTCTGAGAGGAAGATAGTTCCCTATTTATGGGAAAGCTAGCAATTCCATCTCCCCCCACCACGGACACGTCTGAGGGAACATCCGAACCGAATCTCAGGCACGTGCCAGGTACTTTGGTACCCCCGTACTGCCACAAGGGAAAAGCTAACATCTTTAAGTACAAAACCAATAAATCCGCACAAGGGTTAAGTAATACAGCTCTACTTTCTAGACAGACAGAAGTCCCAGGTTCCTGAAACCTACTGACTGTGTACAAAAAGCAGTATTCACCTTTTCTTTTGGTTTCTGTTTCACAGGGAAAGTTGGACGGGGAGCAATTTTTTTCTGTTTGCTTTGTTCTGTGCCTAGGAAGGGGGGAAAAATTATGAGTATTTCAAGTAACTAAGAGCCACCTGCAGAGAAGAGAAGGGAAAAAAATCAGCTGGGTAAGGCGAGATGAATTTTAGACTATAATTTTTCCACCCTCTTGTGTGACTGCGCCGCACCAGCTTGAACAGTCTCCTTGCGGCATGCCAAAGCTACACAACCAAAGGCCCAGTAAAGCCGTCCATCTTTCTCCCCACCCCAATATACACCGTAGTTCAATAAAAAGGAGGCCAAGTCTAAGCAGAATTTCCAAAATAATCTGCTGTAATTTCACCAGATCAGCAAGCATTTCTCAGTTTTAGAATCCAACAGCTTTTAGCAGTATTAATATTGTTACTTAGCACGACTCAAACCTATTGAGGATAAACAGTCCTGTTTACCTATTTCTGGCTGGGGAGTCTGCTTTTTCTTAGGCTCAGAAGCAGGAAGTTTGGGTGCTTCTTTTTTCAGAGGCGCTGAGCTGGGTGGCTGGGGCGGCGGTAGCGGGACGGGCTGCGTCGCCTGCTTCCCCGTCTTTCTGCTGCCAGGCGCCGGGAGCTGTTTGGGCTCCGGCGCTGGGACGGAGGGGTTCCCGTCCTCCTGCTTTTCCTCCACGGGCTTGCGGGCAGGCTCGCTGCTCTTCTTCACGGCGCTGTCTTCTCTCGACACGACAGGCTGAGGGGCTTGTTTCTGTCCCGAGTCCAGCTGGTTCTTTCCAGAATGGCTTTCTTTCTTTTCGTTTGTCTTCGACTTCTTCTCTTTCTTTTTGGCAGCTGGGAAGAAGAAGCATCGATAAAGCAACATGGACAAAATGGTGTGACTTCCAATGATTTGCTGCTTTTTTAAAATCAGGAAGCAGACACTTTGATGTCAGAATTTTGTCATTCTGTTGTACAAAAGAAAAAACGGTACTCAAAAAAATAAAGAATTTTGTCGGTAAAATGAACGCCCTTGGCTTATGCTGCAACTTGTGTTCTGATACTTGGGCCCCTGCTCTGAGAGAGCCACGAGCCAGACCCTTCTGCAGCAAGGCAGATCCACAGCGTCACCGTGCCTCTGTACGGTGAAGCTCGGGGAGGCGGAGGCAGCCGCCCGAGCGCTGTCACACTAAACCAGACCCCAGGGCCCCAGTAGCAGGAACGTGGGGATTTAACAGAACACTACGATGGCCCACAGAAGCCTTCTGTCAGAGACAAGGAGGCTCCAGAGACTCCTCAGCCCCCGTGTCCCTCGGGAGCAGCAACCCTGCGAGAGAGGTTCCACCTGAGGGGCAGGCTCCCCCCTAACACCCGGCTGCAGCCTAAACCTTTTATAAGCCGGGTGGAGCCAGAACGACAGCACAAAGAGCAAGATTTAAGCGATGAAAATTTCTCTCTTGTGCTAGACTCGAGCCAAGCCTCTTAGCTTACCTTTAGCTTGCTTCTGGAGATATGCTTTTGAAGGCATCCACTGTAGATTCTGACATTTCCTCATTCTAAAAAGAAAGAGCACGTTGTGAAATCAGAAGGAAAATGCAGCCGGTAAGAGGGCAGTCTGTAAGTATTCAACAGGAAAAGTTGAAAAAAACCCGTTATTGATACACCTGCTACCTTCTTCCAAGCAATCTTTTCTTCCCCGCCTCCCTTCTTCAGAGATACGTAAAAGAAACTTCTGATTTTCCTCTGTATTTTCCCTTTGCTTTTCCATACTCTGAACATAATCTTGAGGTTGACAGTACTGCTCAGGTAACAACACAGCCTCACTGGTAAATGCCCCATCTTAGTGGGCATTTCTAAGAAAATGCTCGTTTCTTAGATTGGAGAAGTTTCAGAACACTTCCAAGAGCTTGTAACGAGCACACCTCAAATCAGGGTCTTGACTCTTAAACTGATTACAATCCCCTGCTGAGATCCAGCCTCAGCCCAGGGCAAATTCACTCGGAGCCTGTGCTGTGGGGTAAATCCGCTGTTCCCCGTCCCGCTGTGTGGGCGTGCCTATCCCACCCCGCGCAGGGATTAGTCCAACACTTACTTGCAGCACTGCTTCTTGATGTTGCGCCCGCCGAACTTGGGTTTGTCCAGGCAGTTGGTGCAGACCCCGCAGTCCTCCGGAACCTGGCAGCCCGAGCACTGCCCACAGCGCCTGGAGCGTCGGCCCTTCTTCACCGGAGGCTCCTGCTGGGCCTTGTTTCTGGTCACCGGCTTAATTGGCTTGATAGGTGGAGCCAGAGGTTCGGCCTCTTCCGAGCCAGCTACAGACGACTTATCTATCAAGAAAAAAAAATTATTTCGAATGTGAATTCACTGATCTCAAAGAATGTTTCAGCGGCACCTACTTCGCTAAAGGAATATATTCCATGAAGCGTAAGTTCACCTGCAGAGCCACACAAGGGGTGCGCGAGTGCATGTGTATACACGTATGTACACACATACGTACGTGCGCATACGCATGTGCACACCCTGCCCCGAGCAGAGCAGAAGTTTAGTGCAGAACACACATTATAATGATTACCGATGGTTAAAAGGATTAACCCTGTTCGAGCGGCACTGTAACGGAGAGCCTGTTTAACACACTTTCCCTTGCTAATCACTTGAAGTCCTCGTTGTAAGCAGTCAACAAACGCTGTACGAATCCACAGATGAAAACGAAAACTCTTAACTCACCGTCATTCCCCATGGAAGACAGTATCTTCTCCCGCTCCTCCCACGGTAAGGCACTCAGAGTGGGCATGTCATCAGGAAACACCGCTCGCTTGCGGCCCAGCGCAACAGCTGCTCTCCTGCAAACGTGTTTGATCCGTGGTCCTCGCACCGACGTTTCCGATGAATCGCTCTCTTGCCCCTGGATTTCAGAACACAAGAACAGACAGTATTCCTAAGGAAGGTACGAAGATGAGGCTGAGAAACACGCAATGGAAACTTCTAAGCTACCTAAAAAGAGTTAAACTTCATCTCAGCTTGCGCTTTGTAAGAATCGGGATAAAAATAAAGACTCTCAGCCTTCTAAGCCTCGGTTATCCAAGAGAGGATAAACTCAAAAGAACAAGAGGCTTTACTCATTTGGAATTACAAGGTACATTTCTACCTGCTACTGGAAAGCAGCAAACTGGGCTCAAGAAGGCGTCTTATCAAGGCACCGGTATCACAAAAACCAGAGTCGACCGGAATTAGACCAACACTTGGTGCTAACTCATCCAGCAGAAGACAGAAGGAAATGAAGCTGTTTGACAGCTTTGGAGCCGCCGGCCTTTAAGATGAGGGGCTCGTGTTTATCGAGGTGCTACAAGAAATGTAGCATTTTAGTACAATTTTCCACGTTTCCACCACAGGATTCCGAATATCTCCTCCTAAAAGAACTCCCCCAAAGAGGTAATTGTGAGGGCCTGGGCTGCTTCCACACCAGGCCAGGCACACAGAAGCATGCGCTTCATCTCAGAGACAACAGCTTTGAGAGTCTCCTATTCAGAATATGCACTAGTGATTTTCAACACTAGTGCCATTAAGGAAAGTAAAGGTTTAAACAAAGCGTACTTCACCTACCTTTCTGGCAGCTAAAGAGGACTGCAGAAACAGGGAAAAGGGAGAGAGAAGAGAGGAAAGCGGCAGGAAGCAGCGGCCCTGATCAGAGGCAAAATCCCAATGGATTTTACTCCCGCCCGTAAGCGACAGATCATCACCGTGTGAAGTTAAAAACAGACAGAGACCAGACCAACTCTATCTTCAGAAGGCAGCTTTCTGCTCGAGAAGGGCCTACGGGAAACACTGAGGCTGAGAAAGACTCCTGCAGTTTGCCAGAATGGTGCTTTTCAGGGCGAGTGCTACTGCTCTAGCTGCTCGCTCTGCTCACAGTTATTCAGAGAAGCCCACAGCAGCTACGCCGTGCTGAGCTCTACAAATGCAGGCAGCTCCCCCCCTGGGCTGACGGCACAGCAGCCCCCTTCTCCCCCCAGCTTCTGCCCAGGGCTTCTTCTCCTGTTCGGGTCGGTTGCCATCTGTTGCACTAGCAGCTGCTTAGCTCAGCACCTTAATTCTTCACGCTTAGGATACGAATGCTACTTGTGACTTTCACTGCAAGTTCAAAATAAGACGCGCTCTAGCGAAAAAACACAACGAAACCACCTTGGAAAAAGGAATACCTGTGCTTTTGGCTGGTCTGCTTGTTTGAGGGACTTGCTTTTCTCAATCTTGTACAGCTGGGCTTTTGCCTTCTTCAGAAGGCTGGCCACCCTCTTGTCAGTCATCGGCAGTTTGTCCGCTTGAGCCAGCATGGAGCTGATGGAGGAGGCGGAATGTTTAACAGTGCTTGAGGAGGGAGCAGAAAGACGCAAGGCTTTTTCCTTCTCCAGAGACGGCGCAGCGGGGCTGAGGTCCAGATCCGACTTGTCTAACCCCCCTCTACCTTTCTTGGACGTTTTGGTTTTGATGGCTGCCGTATCTGCCAGAGCAGCAGCGGAAACCTCTGCCGCGGGATCTAGTGCCATAGACTTCTTCCGCCCGGCAGGTTTTTTGGCAGACGATGATGCTGCAACGTCTTCGCTGACAACTTTTTCTTTGGGCATTTTACCTACAGGAAACAAAGCAGAGCTACTCTGAATTTCCGACCCTTTTCTCCTTTTCTCTTTCCGTGACTCCCGTTTGTTCTCCTTTTCTCTCTCTCTGTCTTTCTCTCTGCTCTTGTCCTTCTCCAGGCTTTTGTCAGCATCTTTATCTTTGGAGAGTTCCTCTGCCGCCCTGTCCTTGTTTCTGCCTCTCTCTGTCTGGGGGCTCGACGTGAACCAGGGGAAGAGAGGAGTGGGGCTACCGGAGGAGAAAGGCTCTGCCGGAGTGCTGGTCTGCTTCCTCGGCCTCTGGCTTCTTTCTGCCGATTCCCCAGACTGTGTCAGGGAATGGGAAGGAAAAGTAAAAGTTGAATTTAAGGCACTAGTGGCAAGAGAACTAACAGAAATGCTAGTTAATGAGGAAGAGACAGAAGACTGTGGGGTGAGAGTTGTCAGGTCAGAGGTACTGAGTCTCCCGCTTCTCGTCCTCATGGAGTGCGAAGGAGATCTGGGTTCCGATCGGATGGGGCTGAACACCCTCCTCTTCCGCTTCCGAGAGGAGACACCCGCTGCGGAGGTCCCCGTAGTGGTTCGACCGACGGCCGAGGGCAGCGTGACAGACTCAAAGATCCTGGAGTGGGCCTCGCTGGGCGTGAACCTGGGTGCCCTCAGCAGGGGACTCCTCTTGTGCATGTCAAACCTGGTTCCGGAGTGAAGAGAAAACAGACGCGCTGGAGCCGTAGCTCCTGGCGTTGAGAAGCCGGATGCAAAGCCAACGTCCTCCGGTGTCAGCGGCGGGGGTCTGAAGTTATCGAATATTGGTTTGCGAATAAGCCCCTCTTTGGCATACTTTGCTGATGAGAAGTACTGCGGTTCTGACCTGGAATGCTTCAGGGAGGTCCACCTGAACGTGGGCTCTCGCAGAATTGACTTGCGTTTCTCTTGCATGGGCGCAGCAGAAGCAGGGAGAAAGGGTGAGGCTAGCGGGATGGTGGGAGGCATTAGCCAGGGGGTATGGTCCGAGATGCTGGAGGCGGGCTGCAGCGGCGGCGGGGGAGTGAGCAAGGGGGGAGGAGGAGAGGAGGAGGACTGCTGCTGCGGCACGCTCGGTAAGGCTGACAGCTTCTTAGCAGTCCTCTGTCCAAAACTTCGTTCCGTTATCGAAAATCTTCTGTTTCTCCTGTCGCTGTTGTCGTTTTCAGGGGACTGAGAAACAGGCAGCGGTGCATGAACTTCTGGAGTATTGCTTCGCTCTTCAGAGAGCGCCTGCATCTCCTCAGAAGCCTGGGAGTCTGTAGAGGTATCCACGCTGGGGCTGCTGGACCGCGAAGAGTCCGAAGACATCTGGGACGAATGCTGGGAAGCAGCGCTGGACTTTTCACTGGAGCCACAAGACGTAGCGCTGAACCTGCTGTTTGGTGTGGATTCTAGTCTGGATATTTTGATAGGAGGATCGTAGTCTTCGTCCTCAATGAACCGTTTGGGTGTTTTGATAATCCGTGAAGAGATAGCACTCACGACCGGCATGATGAACTGTCGGATATTTTTGAGCTGGGTTCTCCCCTTCCTGCCCTGCAGTTTGGCCGCTTCTTTCTCGATCTTTTTTTGCGCCCCCTTTTTAGCCCTCTGCAAGAGTTGCTTGGCAATGGCAGCATCCGTCCTTTTGGTGGAAGGTATAATCCTGACAGGCTTAATCCTGCGCGGACTCTGTCTGACAGCGGTTTTCTCTTCCTTCGTAGGAGGTGGCGTGCCATCCTTTTCTTTGCGGATCCTTTGGGGCTTCTCCAGCTGCGAGTTCATGACTAAGGCTGAGGAAGTCTTTACACGCTCAGAGGACGGCGGCCTGCCTCTCCTGCGCACAATCTGAACGCTCTTCCTCCCGATCTGAAGTTTTGCCCCAGGCTTAAATTTAGATTTCAGGGGGGAGAGCTTACTAGTTCTTAATTTCTTGATTTTAGTTGCTTGCTGAAATGTAGTGGATGGTGACCTTTTGATTTTCTTCAGACTCTCTTTTTCTTCTTTACTGCCCTTCTGAACGTCCGACGTGTCCTTTACTTGTGACAATTTGAACTTCACGCTCGTAAGCGTCGGAGGTCTTCCTCGTCTCTTTTCCCCGCTCTTCAACTCCTTCTTCTTTACCTTCTCCATGGACGTGGTTTCAGACTTGCTTGAGGGGGAACACACTGATGAAGAGTCTGAGAGTACAGCTGAACTTCGGTCAGAACTGCTCCGGGGCCTCCCACGAGGTTTCCGTGGACTGGATTTAACTGAGAGGGAGCAGAGAACACATTAAATTTCTCCGAGTGTCAGATCAGCGTTACCCAGGTCACCCAAATATTTACTCAGCATCAGTCACACCGCCTGTACAAGTTACCAAGACATTTCAGTTAATCAAAAGATAAAAATACAGTTCTATCAATACACGTAAAGAGCACCTTCCCAACAAACCTCTTCTCCCACATAAAATACGAAGTAGATCATTTTTTTTAAGAACACAAGCTTGCCTTTTCACAACAGCTATATATGCAATGGCACAAAGCCACTATCAACCTGATGTTGAGAGGGAAAAATAATTCTTAAGGGCACGTGCCACCTTTCAAACACAGTAAAAGATTTTTTATTTTTTTTTAAAGCAGATGACAGCTAGTTGAAAGGAAAACCCAAGTTCCTTCTGCAGTACCATCCATCTGCGCTGCTAAGGGACAGGCCAGTAAACCCAGCAAATCCAGCTGCTCCAGCTCTGGGTCTCCCGGAGGCACCACGTCCTGCCCTGGAACCCCCCTTAGCAAGGGCTCCACAGCAGTTTGTGGGCAAGGCCCAGCTGAGGGCGTCATGGTGGTGACGAGCAGAGGGCTGCGGTGAGAGCATTTATTGATGAGAACCTCAGTCACAGCTGAGCTCATTCACTGGCAGCCCCATCAGGATTTGATCCTACATCTCGAAAGCTGAAAACGCAACAGCTTAGCTCCTTGGTGTTCTATATTTGTTTGGTTTCCAAAAACGGGAAGGTTCCAGTTACAGGCAATAATGAGTCTATTGAAAGATGGTGAAATATTCAAGCCAGTTTTAGATCCTTACTATTAAAATAACTGCCTCTCCAAAACGCTAACACGAGGTTTCAGATACTGATTTCATCAATATAACTCTTTTACTCAAAGTTTCCCTGTTCCGTAACAGATTACGTGTAAAGAGCCCAAAACTGAGTTGAATGCAAAGACTGGGCTGGCCTTTATGGTAGATGAGATTTGATGGAACGAACAGAAGGGGCAGAGCAAAGCCATCACAAAGGAGAATACAGAGTCGACATCCATCCCTGCGACTCGAACGTACCTGTGGGGGACCTGGTGGGACTTCGTACTTTGACTTCTTCATCTGAACCAAAACCTAAAAACTGTTCATCCTGCAATGAGAAAGCCGATGGAAATTTGAAGACATGGATATTAACATCAAAACGAACTTTGCTATGATCAAAGCATGAAAGGATTCTAGAGGATTTTCCCTCCCCAAATAACATACTGGCATTTGTTCTTCTAGCCAACAATTGCTAAAAAGGAAAGACAACTTGTGTATATACATATGAAGCAGCTACAGTTTACAGCTACGGAATGATCAAAAAGAGTTATGGGGAAACAAAGGACAAGTGGGTATGGAAACAAACCCTTAATGCATAAAACCTGCCGCTCATATCAAACCACAAAGGCCTAGCTTTATAAGCTAGTGTTCAAACTACCCTGAAGCCATACTCCAGCAAGAGAAGCGTTTTTCCGTTTCAAGACTAACTTCCTCCAGCTCATGTAAAAGCCTCTGTGGATGAGCAGAAGCACCTGAGGTTTGTAATTCTGCCTGAGCATCGTGGAGCTTGACCATGACCTCAGGGCTCGCCCCAGGCCCTTTCTGACAGCTCCCCCCAAGGGGGGGCTTCCCACTGCTCCCCCAAGACCCCCCAGCCATGCGTATGGCCTCTGGAAGGGAAATGGAGCCCAAGAGCCGCAGCCTGTCGTAGCACTAAATACCCAGAAACACTGCAAACCAGCACGGTGGCAGAACCAGCTTTCTCTCGGTGGCACCAAAGGGTGTCCCTCTCCTACAGCTCCCAGCAAAGCCACCACCAAAGCAGCATTTCTTCCAAGGGACCACAACCTGCACTCCTTGTCCCATTGCAGAGCGATGGAAGTAGTAGCCACGTAGGTAACGCTATGGAACCTCATGGACTATTTTCTTAAAAATTGACTCTGGATTACAGTAAAGGTGGCTTCTGTTGTATTGGGTTGGTTGTTTTTTTTTCAATTCACTTCAGACTTTGTCTTTAGGAGAGATGAGAACCTGATTTCCATTGTAAAGCTTTTCCCCCGACAGAGGCAGGATGTTAAAGGCACTCTGTTCACGTTAAGGCAGGTTTCAGGTGTCCTGAAAGCAAAAAGGTGCCACACTAACCGGGAGAAGGTGAGCTGTGCAAAGGACTAACACCATTTCCTGATGCAGCTTGGGCCTGATAAAAGACTTTATCAAAACAGCGCCTTTTTTCCGCCTTGTGCTTTCCACGTGAAATTTCTAATTCACTGACTTACAGGACAGACCAGGAAGAAAGTCTTGGCTACTGAAACCAGTTAAACAAATTAAACAACACGCACTGAGACCTGTACAGGAAAGTCGATAAAAAGCAACGAAGCTTAAGACAAACTATTTCTCAAAATGTTCTGCTTGGTTTCTGTTTGATGAGCCTCGGTATTAAACGATTCAAGTAGAGTAAACGCTCTGAGCAGAGGGCTGTTCAAGTTTTCAACACAAATAACGCTCTAGTAAGTGAAATACGATGCACACACACTTAGGCTGCAGCTCACAATCGCTGCAAGCAAATACCCCTGCGCCGTGCTGGAGCGGGACGGTCTGGCCCTTCCTCACGCCCCTGCCGCCTACCTGCTCTCTGCAGCTGCAGCAGCGATGCCGAGAGAACCAGAAAAAGCAACGATAAAGCAAGGTAAAAGAAAAAAAAAATTAGGGCAAAACACATTGTTTCTACCCGAGGAACCTTGCACCACACAGAACCCCCCAAGACCTCTTCCTGGAAGGGAAAAACTCCCACTTCTCAACTCCAATCGTAAAGCAACGAACCTGGCGCGAGAGGCGGCCGCTCCCCAGCACGTGGGCTGTGCGGGATGTAAACACCGCTGCGCTGCATGGCCTGCCAGGGACACGGCGGCAAGGCACCCCACCGCCGGGGACAAACTTGGGCTGAAACGGTCTGAACGCCGAGAACGCCAGCAGAAAAAGAACAAGCTACGTATGGGTTTGGAAATGCAAAGGGAACAGCCGCTCACCCCATGCGATCTCCTCCTCCCCAGCCTACCAAACCCTGAGACTGCAGCATTTCAAACGCACAACCACGTGCATACAGCGTACGCTGGGTACGGAGATGGGCCAAACAACGCTGACTGCTGGGCATGAGCACATCTCCCCCAAGGAAACAGAACCTGCCGCAAGCAGAAGGCTCTTACAGCACACGTACAGCCCCTTGTGGGAGGATCCTACAGACTGCTTGGTGAACACAGACAGCAGCGACTGCTTTCCATAAAACAATTCATTTCCACGTCTCCCAGCTCTCATTAAACAGCTCCCCAGTGCTTGGTTCGTTAGCTGCACAGGAAGGGTGCTGAGCAAGGGGTGCCTGCCGGCTGTGCCCCCAGAGCACCCGGCAAAGGCAGAGCCCCCCTCCCCACCACGGTGCCACTGTGCCCGGCTCCGAGGACCGGTCACCTTTCCAACAGGCCACTTAAAACACCAAATAAACAAACAAATTAATTTTAGGAAGAGTAACTGACGGAAAGGCTTATTTACAAGATGGAATTAGAGCCCATCCCTGGACAGAGAGGCAAGTTCAGGGAGCCTACACTAAAAGCAGTTACTGGCGCTCAACTTACACGTGTGTGAAATGCTCGCTGTTGGCCAACAGCTGCCAATCTCCGGTCACAAAGAGAGAGATGCAGCTAATGTTAAACACAGTCTCGCACACTGCAAATCAAAATAACCCCCTGTCTAACACCAGAGCTGGGAAGGGGCTGACAGAGAGCAGGCACGCAGTTAAAGCTACGAGCCGACACTTTGGTGTTCCAAGGTACCGGCACCACGCGACAGAAGCGCGTTTTCTGCCCAGAACCAAACACCAGCCTGAGGGCACAGGAGAACCCACCGTGTGGCTCCAGCCACCCCTCTGCCTTTTGGGGCTCTTCATGAAAAGAAAGCTGTATGTGTCTTTTACTTCCCCTGGAACCTGCATTATTTCTAACTTGCTCCATTATCTTACTTTTCCAATGGGATACCTTCATTCTGGCTTTGGCCCCATATCCTGGGAATGATCTTTTTTCCCTCCTTTCCTACCAAGCACTCACCAGAAGCAGCTACAGGAAAAAGGCTCTCCACAAAACGATTCCCTTGGCTTCATTTACAACTACAAGCAGCACAACCAACACGTCACTCATGTTTGCTGGGTGACATTCATGAGTGCATCGGTGACCCTAAAGCAGCCGCTCTCCGACCTGGGAAGGCAGCCTGGCAACTTGGCAGAGAAGATTGAAAAGGCCACCAAGTCCCAGCCCATATTTGCCAGGCTGAGCCATCCAGTCAGCCATCATACCTCAAAATGCACTTTTGTGGCAAATTAGGCAGGAACAGCTTCCCTCCAGTCTTTCAGAAGTGACTATAAAGCACGACAGATGGAGAGTGATTAAAAACCATAATGATTTTGAACGTGACCTCATTTACCTGTGAAAGAATAATGCAACACAGAAAAGGTCACTGGGGATTATAAACAAAAGGATGAGGGAAGGCTTGCCTCGGTGCAAGGCACAAAGCCCAACCAAGCAGGCAAGGGGCCACCTCTCCACGGGCAGCAGCTTCCCCGTACATCCCCCACCCGAACGCGACCTCACCTCAGCTGGTTTCAACCCCAAAGTTGTGAGCCGATGGAGAAAGCCTTTTCCTGAAGTAGCCCAGCTACTGCAAGGACAGAAAAGTTGCGAGCAAATCTCTTATTACAACTTTCTTGAGCAAAATTACTTTTCAAAGTATTTCCAACTAAAGATCTCAGAGCAAAATCCACCTTTGAATGAGAAACTATCCTGAAGGTACCGACTGACATCCCGATCTCTGTCTAGGGAACAACAGCATAACCCGCACCACTGCGGGCCCATGAAGTGGCACGGGACGGCCATCAAAGCTGTTCCAATCTGCTCCTGCAAAGGTTTATTTAATTTTACAATAGAGTCACTGAACAACGCTTTACTTTTCTTCCTGTTCATCATCTTGGTCTTGGCCCCAATTATACAGCACCTCATCTCTTGGAAAGAGATAAGCTATTTTTAGAAGCTCATTCAGAAGCCTGCTTAGTAACTACGGCACAACATCTAACAAACTCCTCTCCTTTCAGCAGAGTAAACATCCTTGGAGGCTGGCAATCAGTAACCCCGAGATGACGGCTGGGAGCCCTCTGCGCTCGTGTCGGGAGCAGAGTCATCCGCGAGCTGAGGGAGATGCTCCCTAAGCGACTGCCTGCGATGCGACGTTGCTAATAAGTGGCAGGGCACTTGGGGTTACTGCTATGTACCGGCTCAGCTGAGGGTCCACTTGTCCTTTCATCCTTTAATTAGACGAAAGCTCGGAATGGGAGTGACGCACAGGCTATGCTGGGGCTTCGCCTGGAAACAGCACCGATGCACACAGCGTGTCCCGAGAGCACGGAACAGCTCTGGGTTAGGTCCCTGCCACTCGACAGCCCCCAGGCCAGAACACTGGGAGATACAGCGCTGCCACTGCACTGCAGCCGGACCCTCGGCCACCAACCACCACAATACAACCCCGATTAGGGCTGCGGCTTCCAGAGGCCCTTGGACGACACCTCATTTTAGAATTAGAAAGAGCAAGCTGCTCCGTACGGGGCTCCAGTGTGGAAAACGCCCATTGTGACAGTATTATCGGGCGCGCAGATCAGTCCTGCTAGAAGGAGAATGAGAATATCCAAGGTTAGGAGGTAATGACACAGCCAGTCTCTCACTGTTTGGCCAAACCACGAGCAGCGGAACAGACTAACTTACAGCAGCGGCCCACCAACAACACACAGTCGGTCTCTGCTTTCCACAGAGTCCCGGTTCTATCCTGGATGAGAAACTGATTTACAATTTCCCCTCTGAAGGAAGAGGGAGGCTTTTCAGAGCACCTGGAACAGTCCCATTCTCGTCGCAACAAGCTCTCGACACCACCTCTGAGTAAGGGGCAGCCAAACCAGTATCTAGAAAGAGTCAGCTTGTGCCCGGCGAGGGAAAAGCCAGACCAAAGCTCCTGCACCACATCTAAGAGACCACTGGCAACACACTGCTTCTGGCAAGCCAAATCTCTCTCTCTCCCACTTCCATAATGGACATTTAGAAAGCAAGGCTTCAGCTGGACTGGGACAACTGAGGAGAGGAAAGACTTCTAGAGTTTGTTGGTAAATAAAAGTAGATGTAACTAACACAGCTGCCCAACCCACCAAAGAGCGGGCTGCAAGACTTCAGACCCATCTACACCCACACGGCCGTGCTCTAAAGCTGCTGTATTGATGCGTTAAACAAGTCTTTAGTGGTGGCAAACTCATCTTTCGCTCCTGTGGAAACGTACACTGCCTGGCAAAGCACGGAAATTAAAGTCGAACTATGCCTTGTAGCTTGGCTTGGGGGGCAAACAGGTCACCCCTCTGGGGGAATTTTGTGGCATCCCTTCACCTCAAGGTCCAAGGATTCACCGTCAGTGCATGAGACTGCACTGAGGAGACTCACCATAATGACCTGCAATACCCTCAGTAAAACGCCAGATCATCAAAACCCCAGAGGCTTCTGCTGTGTGGCCACTAGCCAAAAGGATTCAATTGCCAGAGAAGCATCACGTTTGCGTAGTTCACAAGAACACGCGTTCCTTGCCAAAGCCGTGCCAGTGGCCACCAACGCTGGAGAGAGATGTGAGATGCAGCATCTCTTCTCCAGCGGCTCCCTTGTCTGCCCTTCACCAACACCTTGCTGCAATCCAGCCTGGACTTCGCAAGAGACCAGAGGGGACGAGGACGCCTTCCAATAAATGCCAGATAGAAGAGGAGACGACGCTGCTGGAGTGACAAACATTTGCTGGTTGGCAACCTGGACCAACGAAACGAAGTCCTCTGCCGGAAAGCTCCCTCTGATCACAAGTTACCCGCATTTCTGTTCTTCTGTTCGCTGAAACCAAATCGAGCTGAAACCTGAACAAAACGCCTCCTTGTCACAGCTTTACTTCACATAAGACAGCCTTTTCCCACTTAATTCTCAGTGCTTAACAGCGGTACGGGCAGCGAGTGTTGGCACCGCAGCTGGAAGAGCTGCAACCAGCGTGTTGCCGCACACGTGTCCGAGGAGATAAGCGCTGTGGAAGCTTGTGGAAGCCATCGGCACTGTCCCGCACACATTCAACAGGCTGGGAGGAGGCAGCCTCGGTGGGGACGCCCTCGGAAGGCAGTCAGAAGAGGCGGAGAAGCGAGCTACTGACTCAAAGAGTTACCCAGTCTCTTCCCTCATTTCCTCCAAGCACTGTACAGTAAAATCTGTAGTTCAGCGCTTTGATGACAGTACAGAAGCAGGCAGTGAAGCACGCCGCTGCAAGAGTCTGTCCCACGACCTCTCCAGCTGAAGAGAGGGTAACACGGAAAAGCCCCCAGAGCAAACTGGTCAGCGTGTGCTGCTGCCGCTTCTGAAACTGCCTGACCTACCCATCACTGCCATCAGCGGAGCGAGGGGCACCACCTTCCATCGACCGACAACAGCTTCTCACTCCTTTCTGCCAAAAAGCTTCACAAAGCCACCCCTCGGAGGGTTTCCAGTACGGTGTGACGCTGACCAAATCACAGACACAGGAAACTCGCATGGTTGAAACATGTCCTTTTATTTTCACATGTCTGACAAAGGAGCACCTGAATCTTGGGAAAGCAGAAGCAGCATGAAGGAGCCCTCCATCTCTGGGGCCACCATCTGCATTGCCTTCACCGCACATCCCTTGTTTGACATCAACACCTCGGAGCAGTTCTTTCCCCACGCGGGAACTGAGCTACCAGTACAGACTCTACGGCTCTGCCTCGCAGGTTGAACACTCAGGAAGCTTTACAGAGACCGTCCAACATGACACTAGCAGCGGAAATTCTGAAACAAGTAAAATTTTAATGCCCGTGGAGAAGAGACATTCTCTGTACTTCCAGATGAAGTGTGACCGTGGTGGCAGTACAGAAGCCACTCCTTCCTCCCAGCACATGGATCCAGCACCATTTCAAAACACGCCAGCCATTGATGCGCAGCGAAGATGCTAACAGTTACCTCATAAAAAATTATGATCCATGTATAATTACAGCAGCGCTAAGAGACACCATCATCATCACGACGTTCCATTTCAAACCGCAAGTTTCTGCAACTTTCAGGCTGATGCAGATTTATGGAGTAAACCGTCAACGTGCATCCAACACACTCTCAACGTTTACATCCCAAAGCTTCAACTAAACTTCAGGGACAGGAGGGAGCTCTGAACCGACAGGCATAGCGGATATTTAACAGCTACGCGCCAGCTTCTTTTATACCAAATACCGACATAACGAATCAAGAAAGCACAACCAAGTTTCCCTTATTGCTAAAGTGCCATTCCCCTCAAGCAGAAAGGATAACACACAGTACAAATACCACCGTTTTAAACAGTTCTAGCTTTACTGTGCAAAAAGTCCCCCCCCAGCTCTTGCGGGGACAAAACCAAGTATCATAACATATCTCACTTAAAGCAAGCCAGTTTCGAGATAACTCAGTGAAACACCAAGATGCAGCAGAAGTCAAGGATTTGTACAAAGTCACCAAAACCCGGGGAGCACGCAGTGACACTCCAGAATGCAGGTACCTTTTAGATGAGAAATGAAGTCTGCTACGTACCACAAAACGGCCAAGGAGACAAAGGAAAGACCAAGCATAACACTTGCTCTAGACTTCTACTTTTTGGTTAGATCAAATTTTGATGGTAATGCACAATTTCAACAGGTACTTGCACAAGTGAACACCAGAATGCAGCATGCCACCATGAGGTCACAAAAACAAGCAAGCAGAGCAGAAACGGTACATAAAAAGAGAGCAGAGCTTCTTCCTCTGACCGCCACAGGATCCTGAACTCACAGCGTCAACTCAAAGTTTATGCCCGCTACAGAAAGCCAACCCGGCTGGAGACTGTGTTCAGGCTTCACCCTCAGCCTCGTGGAAGAGAACAGAGCGAGCACCAGGCAGTTACTCCAAGGACACAGCGAGCCCAGTGAGCAGGGGTCTTCTGGAAGCCCCCTTCGAGAAGAACAACATTTCCACCCAAAGCAGGGAACAACAGGGGCACCAGGATGCCCCCGTTTCAGCACTGCCACATGACCCTCTCCTCTGAAGAGACATGGGGTGGAACCCGCACGCCGATTTCCTAAATGTGCCAGAGCTCTTCTCACATCCCCGCTCCCGCCCGCAGAGAACTCGTGCCGCAGGAGAAGAGCTGCTGCTGCCCGGCAGCGATGGTGGGGCCTGCACCGGGACTATAACGTCTGCACAACAGGTCAACGGGCAGGAGAACCAGGTCCTGCAGTGCAAAAGTGCTTTGTTTCTCGAGCACCACCAAAGGGAAGAAACCAACTCAGCAAGCCAACCGCATGTGAACGCCGAGCGTATCCGCTCCCCGAGCGCACCCCAGAATGCAGGCACAGGCTGCAAATTTAGAGTGGGAAAAGCACCCAGACTCTGCCCCTTCCCTGCCCACGAGTGGTCAGATCAACCTCAACCTACAGACACCAAGCCATAACGAACGTTTATTACTGCTTCCCACTGCATGTACTGCTATTGGACAGAAGTCTTTAGTAACTAGATAGAAAACTGACATAAGAAGTACAATCTTTGAGATCCAAGAGCCTGTCTTCATCATCTGCCAGCACCAAGAACGTACTCAAGCTATTTTATTATAGTGCAAAGATACCATAAAGGCACAAAGATCTCTCAAAGACATTTCGGAGTTTTTTTGAGGTGCCAAGATATACTTTAAGACAACTGGAATTAAAAAAAGACCCCAAACAACTCAATCTCATCTTAGGGAAAAAAAAAAAAAGAAAAAAAAAAAAGAGAAACAAAGCAACTCGCCTCCCCCCACTAAAAACCTCCCGAGTTGTTAACTCTGCGGTCAGGTTGGTTAGCCAGATTTCAGTCATTTCTGCCACCAAACTAGCGTTTGTGAGGTATTAACATCTTTCAAGTGGACCCGGTGAATTCCATTGAACCTACTCTGTTGCAAACAGAAAAATGTACAAGTATCCTAAGCCACAGCCTTGAAGACACCAGTATTAGATAAACGGGATGCTGGCGGGCAGCCGAGTTAAACCCCTTAAAAGCACTTCCATGACCAGCGCAAACGTGACCCCCTTCCTCCCTGCACCGCAGCTGCTGGAGCTGGAACGCTGCAGCCCAGGAATTACTCCAGCTCAGCCGCGAGCGACGAGCTCCACT
Organism: Larus michahellis; assembly: GCF_964199755.1. Lineage (NCBI taxonomy): Eukaryota > Metazoa > Chordata > Aves > Charadriiformes > Laridae > Larus > Larus michahellis. The sequence goes on along the minus strand of NC_133912.1, from coordinate 8,692,081 downwards.
TCACGGCACCCAACAGAAAACACCAGCACCCAGCCCGAAAGACACCAGAAAACACTATTTTTCTGTGCGTTTTAGTAAACTCTGGTATCGCCAGCGATGGAAAAGCAAAGCAATTGGTCTTTAACTGGGCAAAATATAGACAAAGATATGCTCACCCGCTCCACAGCTGACAACCTGCTGTAGAAGGAGAGGCAGAACCAGCCCTTCAAAATAAATTAAGCATTTCTGCCACAAAGGACCAGGGGAATTTTCTTGCGGGCACAAGGACGCAGCTCGCAAGCGCTGCAAGGCAAGAACCGGGGGAGAGGAAGGCGGCAGCTCGTAGTAAGTAACACACCCCCATCATGTCTTCCCTGCTCTGTCAATAGGTGGGCTGTTGTCAGACTCCCGCTCTGGCTGCCTTCGAAAGGCTTAAAAATAAAATAAAACGAAGGCAGGAAGAAGAGCAACTCGGAGGGGAAAAAAAAAAAAAAAGAAAAAAAAAAAGCGGGCTCTGGGTGCTCGCCCCGGGGCTGGCTGGGTGTCCGGGGCACAGACCCGGCCCCCCACTCCCTCCCGGGGCCGGTACCGCGCCGAGCATCCCCGGCGGCGGGCGGGAGGAGCCGCCGCCCCCCGGCCCATCCCACCCCCACCGGCGGGCAGCGCTGCGCACCGGTGGGGCGGGGGATAACGGGCTCCCGGGCGGCGGGGAGGGGCCCGGCCCGGCACCCCCCTCCCCTCCCGCGGCCCGGCGGCGGGGCGCGCCCTTTGTGAGGGGCGCGGGAGCGGCAGCGCGGGCCCGGCGGGCCCCGGAGGTGTGTCCGGGCGGGGGTGTGCCGGGCCGCGCCGCGCCGCGCCGCCGGGGCGGAGCGGGGATGCTGCGGAGCGGGACCCGCGGGCCGCGCCCGCCCTCGCCGTGCCACCTCCCCCCCCCACTCCCCGGCCCCGCCGCCCCTCCTCACCTCGCCGCTGCCCGCCTCGGCGCCGCAGGCCGCGCGGAACCGCCGCAGGTTGATGCCGATGGCGGCCGAGACCTGGAGCGCCGCGTCGAAGCCGGGTCCCACCCCGGCCGCGGGGCCGCCGGAGCCGCCGGAGCCCGGCGCTGCCCCGCCTCCCCCGCTTCCCGCCGCCCCGCCGGAGCACGGGCCGCCGCGCTCCCCTTCGCCCGCTGCAGCCGCCGCCGCCGGCTCGGCGGCCCGCAGGCTCCGCACGGCCGGCACCCGCAGCCGGGACCCCCCCAGCCCCCGGCGGCCCCAGCCGCCGCTGCCGGGCCGGGCAGGGAAGCGCCACCGACCGCTGTGCGCCATCTTTACTGTGAGGCGACGAGCCAGAGAGCGGGGCCGGGCTGCGCCCCGCGCCCTGCATAGCGCCTCGCCGGCCGGCAGAGGTCCTGCATAACGGCGGGCACCATGCAGGTTGCGGGGCCCCGCCATCCCGCCGCCCGGGCGGCTGGGTAAGCCATGAGCGGCGAGTGCTGGCCCGGCATAACGCTGGGCGATATGCAGAGCCCCGGGCCCGAGCCCCAGCGCAGCCCGCCGCCCTGGATAGCGCAACTCTCGCCGCCGTCCTCCCTCATAAGGCGGAGGATCATGCAGGCGCGGGGCCCCTGGCGGGCAGGCCCCGGAACCTGGCTGCTGCATAAGCGGCGCGCCAATAGCCTGCATAACCGCGGCGGCAATGCCGAGCCCGAGCGCCAGCCGCCGACGCCCAGGACCGCGCATACGGCATAGGCCGCCCCTCAACCCCCTGCATAGCGCCGGGCCGCATGCAGGGCGCGGGGCCGGCGGGAGGGCGGTGAGGCGGGCCCGGCCTGACAGGGCCCCTCAACCCTGACAGGGGGCCCGGGGACCCCCCCGCTCCGGTCAGCCGCGGACGCCCGTCCTCGGGGCCGGTGCGCAGCTCGGGGCCTGCTCGGGGTGGCCCGGCTCCCGGGAGGAAACCAGCCGCCCGGGGAGATGCGAAGTGGAGGCGGCGCCCAGGTACCGAGGGCCGATGGCGTCGGCCCGTCCCCGCCCCGCGCCCCGCTTGCCTCCTGGGCCGGGTCGGCGTCCCGCCCGGTGCCCGCTCCGTGAGGAAGGCAAGGGCGGTGGCACTCGCCCGGCAGCTCCCTCCGGTCCCCGGCCCCGCAGCGCAGGTTCGCCTCCATCTTGTGCAGCACAGCGAGAATGGGGTTAACAGCCAACAAGTGCCCACCGCCGGCCCTGAGAGAAGCCACGCTGCCAGCACATGAGCAGCCGGTATAAACCCTCTGCTTGGGGAGCATAGAGTACCTGGTTCCTTCAAAGCTCAGCACCCGGAGGGAGGGAGCGCCTGGGGAGGAGAGAAAGGGCGGTTGCCCCTCACAGAAGCAGCGCAACGGTGCCTGCGATGCTCAAGAGGACAGAAAAGCTTCTTGAGCCCTCAAGGTTTACAGATGCTGCTTCTGCTTATTTCTCCCCACCTCGCTGTGCTGCCGGGGCGCTGCTGTGGGTGCAGGGCAGGGGCAGCTCCTCCTGAGGGCTCCCAGGGAGGAAAATGAGAACGAGATCATTCCTGTTCTCGAGAACAGGAGATCATACGTGGAAGGAGCTGGAGCCCGTCCAAGTCCTCCCATGCTCTGCCAGTCCAGTTCAATCCCGTCCTCCTTGTGACGGAGCCCAGCAGCCCCCAGGGGCCAGCACTGGCCCGGGAGCTGCAGTGCAGGGCCCAGGGCTGAGTGCCCACCCTGAGAGAGCACAGGGGCTGGGACCGAGGGACATGGGGCAGGGAGCGCTTGCAGCAGGAGCAAGTGCACTCGTGCTTCGGGAGGGGCTCCTGGGCCCAGAAAGCTCCTGCAACCCAAGATCACACCTTAAGCCCCACGTGTGACCCCTCTGTCTGTCTCTTACCAAGGAAGATGTGCTGCAGACCCCCACTGTGCAGCCCGGTGGGTTCCCCACACCAGCATCAATCTGCTGGGCCACAGCTCGGTGCAGCCGGGAGCCATGAGCTCCTGGGGGAGCAGTCTGTGGGGCCACCCTTCACCCTTGCTGGGCTTCGGCCCGTTGCAAGAGAGCGTCACCTCCCCAGAGGGGAGCGAGGAACAGCAAAGTCCTGGGGCAGCAAAGTCAGCGATGGGAAGTGAACACAGGACAGGGAGTCCTGGAGGCCCAGGTCCCACTGCTACTCCTGTCACAGGCTCCCTGGGGAAGTTTTTACCCTCGACTTCCCCATCTACCCACAGCTGCAGCACCAGGAAACCTTTTTAACCAAAAAAGAAGAGCTTTCCATCGATGCCACCGGTGACCCCCCGGTCCCCAACTGCGAAGCATGTGAGCTCACCTGTGCTACCTGTCGGGAGTCCAAGGGGCTTCTGGGCGGGCTGAGGCGTTGAGAAGGTCAGCTCTGCGGTGGGGAGAAGAGGGAGTGCTCCAGAGCACACGGGGCAGCCAAGCTGGGGGCTGTGGGTTCAGCAGGGAGCCGAACGCAAGGAGGAGCAAAGGAGCAGCTGATACAACATTCCAACAAGAAGCAATAGGACTGGGACCCATCTTCTGAGACAATAACTGCAGTTAGGTCCTACCCCGCCAGGACAGCAGAAAACAAGTTTTCTGAAGCCCCGTCACCTCCTGGCTGATCTCAGCGGGTTTTTGCACCCAGCTCTGCAGGAGCTGGCGGGGAACGCGCACGGCTGTGGATCCCGGAGGGCAGAGAGCTGGGATGACACCTACGGCCCAGCTTCGCTTACCTCCAAGGTGCCGCCGCACCAGCTGTGCCCCAGGCCAGCAGAACTGGGTGGACGGTGCTGCCACCCTTCTGCAAGACGCTCAGCCGGTGCCTTCGGGCAGCGTAAGCCCGGTATCGGCTTTTCCCTGGCTCCCGCTGGCCGATACGAAACGCGTTTGGGAACCAATGGAAGCATCTGTGCTCCCCGGTTGGAACCCGGGCCCTCGGGCCTTCCCCAGCGTGGTTCTCCACGGACCGAGCGCCGTCCCTGGGGACCCCTTGGGGGCCGCCCCCCGCCCCCAGCGCCACAAAAGACCACGGAGAGCCCGACACCGGTTCCCGGCTTTATTGTCACATCGCCGTTACAGGGGGGGTCCGTGGGGATGGGGAAGTCTTCAGACGTTGTACCCGATGAGGCCGCCCTTGCCGATGATCTCCCCAATGTAAAACCACATCAGCACCTCAGTAGCCACCAGCCCGTTCCTCAGCGCCTCCTGCAAGGGGAAAAAGGCCACCGGTTCGGCGCTCGGGGCCCGTCCCGGGGCCCGTCCCGGTGCCCGCACCTCCCGCCGTTACCTTGACGGTGAGCTGGGCCAGGCGGCCGCTCTGGAAGGCCCGGACCATGGCCTTCATGCTGTCCACGGCCCGCGGGATCTCGGCGGGGGTCGGCGGGGCCAGCTCCACCTTGGCGTAGTACCAGAACGTGGCCAGGCGCGGCTTCGAGTAGGCCAGGGCGGCTGCGGGAGAGGAACGGGCGGTTCCCCACCAGCAGAAGCCCCGTCCCCGTCCCCCCCCCGCCCCGCTCCGCTCCCCGTCCGTCCATCCCTCCCTCCCTCCCTGCCTGCCTGCCTGCCTGTGCAGCCCCGGTGCCCGGCGCTCACCGCTGAGGAGCTGCGGCCCGCGGGCGGCCAGGCGCTGCGCCAGCCCCTGCGCCATGCTGCCGGCACCCGCAATGTCACCCCGCCGTCCGCAGGACCCCGCCGCCTCGGCTGTCCGCGCCCCGCCCGCGCCCCGCCCGCGTCAGGCGTCTGCCGCGGGCAGCCCCGCAGCGAGGACCCCGCGCGGAGCGCGCCGCGGGGACGCGAGTTCGAGCCACGCCGCCGCCAGCCCAACGCGAGGGGCTTTTCCCGTTCTAGCAGACCCCCACGCCAGCTGTAAGACCATCTCTGCGTTTAATTCCCAAGGCCCCCTCCGTTCCCAACCATCGCTTGGGAAATCAAACCCTGCTACACAACCGGCACGTACAAGCTGGCATCAGCGCCCGCGGCCCCCGTCGCACCCCACTGCGGAGGCAGCGCCTTCGCCTTGGACGTGGGGTTACAGAGGTTAAACACAGCAACGGAACAGAGCGGGGTTTTGGTGTCGCTGGAAAAGAGCACGGCCTCACAAAGAAAGAGCAACAGAGGGCCGGGGCGCCGGGCTGCGGTGTGTCCCCGAGGCAGAGGCTCAAAGCTGTAGAGCGGTGGAAAGTCTTAGTATGAAAGAGCAAGTCTTAAAAGGAGAAGACAGAAGAAGGGGTGGAAGGGAGGGTCCAGGGGAGACCCCGGAGGTGGTGGCAATGGGAGATGGCGTCTGAACTGAGGTGGGGTGTTGCACGGACGCGCTGCAGCCCCAGCCACTGTCCTCCCGCGAGGCGTTTCTCTCCCTGGCGCCCGTGGGTGTGGGGCCGGGATCTGGGGTCTCAGTTCAGCCTGTCCTCCAGCTCCTCCTTCTGCTTTTTCCTCTCCGCCAGCCACCGCTGGATCTTCTCTTTGAGCTCCGTGTTTGGTCTGATCTGGTCCATCGTGAGGGGGCTCCGATTGAAAGGATCTGTCTGGTCGCTGAAAGACAAAGGGGCGAGGGGATTATTGGGAGGGTCCCAGTGCAAGAAATGAAACCGGAGGAAGGGGGACCAGGGAGAGGCACTGGATAAGCGAAACACATGCCCAGGAGCATGGAAGGACGAGGCCGGCACCGTGTACCTGAGGAGGTGGCGGGCGATAGTCGAGCGGTCGACGGTGACGCGGGAGGAGGGCAGGATCACTGGGTCCGACATCAGAGTGCTCATGATGGGATCCAGGAATTCATCGCAGGCGTCCGCGTACGTCTCCTCCTCCTGCTGCTGCCGGTCTGCAAGAGACTGGGGGGCACGCACCGCTTGTAGAGACTGCCGCTCCCGGTTCTTTCAAACCGTGTTTGCTCTCAACTGGGAGCTGAAACATCTACAGGTCTGTGCTGGGACGGAGCCCTCCCCGCTGCCCCACAGGAGCCCCCACTCCCAGAAATCCGGCTCCTCAGCAAAGATGCTGTGGTACCCAGATGGAAAAGGACGCCAGAAACCAGATCTCCCTTTTTTTGGGAGCTTAAATCCGCTCCGTTTCTCACCTTGATCCTCTCAGCCAGGCTACTGAAAGACACTATCATGTTGCCAGGCTTGTTGATTTTCTTCAGAACCCGGACGGTCTGGGCAAAGAGCGTGGGCGAGTAGGAGCGGCCGTCCTTGGGCACCGTGGCACAGAAGTTTTCTTCATCCCTGCACCACAGGTTGGAAGAGAGCAAAGGCTTAAGAATTCACATTTATGGGGCTGCGAAACACAGGCCCCACAAGAGCTGCGTTACTGCAGGAAAGAACTCAAAGCTGGAGAAAAGCTTGACTGCGATTAAACCTTTTCTCCTGGCTGCTCTCCCGAGGCACCCATGGTGTGGGGGTAACTGACGCTGCTCAGCTGTCACAGCTGAGCTTCCCCCGGTAACCTGCAGTTGTTACAGGAGAGCCCAGCACGCTTCCAAAAAGCCTGCCGTAAGCACGCCGAGCAACTGCTAGCGCTGCTCCCAGAGGGGAGGCTCCCGCCCCCGAGGCAGGTGGCCACGGGGCTCTGCTGGCCCGCATGTCCCCAGGGTGGACCCCAGGCAGCGCCCACCACCCCACACGCCGGCTCCGCCCTGCTGCCTACCCGAGGTTCAGGTAGATGGTGCAGATGTCGGACACCAGCTGCTGCGGCTTGAAGTCAAACTCGCTGAAATCCTTGACTTTCAGAGCTCCCATTTTAGGGCCAACCAGGTGTTGCAGGAAATAGTTGAGCATGGAGATGATGCGCTCGGCGAGGAAAGGATGGACGAACAGGGACTTAATTTCTGCAACCGACACCAGCAGCTCCCTGAGCTCCACAGCAACCCCCTCCTGCTCCCACCGCCCTGGAGCCGAGCCCACACCGCCCACCGCTGTCCAGAGGGGCCGCGCTCCCTACCCGAGGTGAGGAAGGCCAGCGTGCCGATGGTCTCGTTGGACATGATGTTGTGGAAGCGCGCCAGCTGCCCAAACATCTGCAGGCTTGACTCCTTCTCGCGGCGAGCCTCTGGCGACAGGCTGTCCCATTCGCCCCGGTCCTTCTCGATCTGCTGGACTTTGATCTTGCTGAGGTACTGCAAAGAGACGGCAGGGAAGCGTCTGGGAGAGCAGGCAGGGAGACAGGCAGCGACGGCTACACCAGACCTGCTCTGCGCTGCTCCGGGCCCACAGAGGCCAATTTGGGACACGAAAGGTACAAGAGAGCGCTTGAAAACGCCGCTTAGAAGATGTTTCACAAAACACACAACACTTGTTTGGACAGCAAACCATAGAAACATCCATAAATGTTCAAAACCAGATGGACAATATCCACGTTGCCCGTCTTGTCTGCCAGCCTCCAGACAATCAGTTCTATGGCAGGCAAAGGCTCCCAGAAAAAGCCATTTTGGGCAGCAACGGGCAGCTCTGAAAGGCGCGGAGGGACAGTCACCACGCACCAGGGACATGAGGTCACCTGGCACTCGCCTTGTGAGCCCACAGGACTGTCTGGAGCCAAAAGGCCTTTGTTAGGATGAAACATCTGCAGAAAGGCCAAGGGGACTCAATAACCAAAGCCTCAGAGGTTGTTTAAAGCCTGACTGTGTCTGGATTAGCCACAGGCAGTTTTCCTTGCGTTCCCCCAGCTTCATGCTGGATCTGGAAACAGCCCTTTTGCTCCTCTTTGTTCTGACGGAAGGGAGGGAAGAGGGTGCCCCGCGCGCCCCAGAGCCCACCACCCTTCTGCCTTCTCCCGGGGCACCGGCCACAGTGTCCTGGAATCGCTCCCTGCGGGTATCTGCTGCACGGATTCACCGGCAGACGCAGAGCTGACCCTGCTCCAGGGACAGGAGGTGAGCACCGCGCCGGCCGTCCTCAGGGGAGCGAGAACTGCGCCACCCTCAGCCCTACCTGTATAGCTTCATCCAGCAGGAAAATGGCGTCGTTCATCAGCAAGTTCAGGAAGCGCAGGAAGAGAGGAGGATTCATCGCCTCCAGGTTCTCCGAGGCGTAGTCAGCCAGAGCCTGCCAGGAGGGAGGGAGCAGTCCACGCTGTGGCACAGTCCCGCCAGCAGCACACGGATCCGCACGCCCCATAAAGAGCTGCACGTACACGCCCCTGACGCTTTATACACACGCCTCTTGCCTTACCTTGATGCTCCGCCGGTAGGAATCCGTGCCCCACATGTACCTCAGGATGGGATACATGGGGCGGCGGTAGTTAAACTTCTGCTCAAACTGGTGCGGGTCACCTAGAGACAAGGCAAAGCAAGAGCGTCTCAGGGGGACAGCGGGCACAGGGGCTGTTCATTCCTTCTTGCAGTGTGTTTGAAATAAAACCCCTGCTCCCATGCGAGTCGGTGAGGTCTGTCACCCATCCCAGAGCAGCTCAGGAGGTCCCACAGTGGGACAGGGCCACAATAAGCACGGCTGAGGTGTAAAGCCTGAGCTCTGGGGGTTCTCTCTTCTAGAGACACAGTTCTGCACAAGCCATAAGTCTGGCAAGCCCGATGCTTTGCTGGAATGCCGCCTGCCTAATGCAGCCCAGCAGCTGAACAAAGCGCAAAGAGATAACTCTTGTTTCCACCAACAAACTTCACGCCCTGGAGATGTCCCCGTGCAGACGTCATGGATGGAAGACCACCTTTCCCCTTTGCGCTTACCGGTGAACTCGATATCCACAAAGACTTTGATCAGCGCCTCGGCAAGGTGGGCAGCATGCTGGTACGAGCAGAACACCCGCTTGCGATGGAACACGCTCGAGACGAGCGGGTTCTGGGCCTGGTCTAAGTGAGGCATCACAGCTTCCAACACCTCCGCCAGCTTGGCGCGCAGGTGGGGATTCTTCATCCTGCCGGGGAAAACAAGAAAGTGAACCCAGGATGGCACCAGGGCGCGGAGACTGGGCTGCTCAGGAAGCGCTCCAGGAGCTGCGCCCATCTGTGCAGGCGTGTCCGTGTGTTGCAGACCATCTGTAAAACCACCACTGGCGTCCAGCGGCTCACTCTTGGTACTGGGGCCACGGGGCAAAGGCACTCGGTGCCCGCAGCCAAATCTCAGGCAGGGCGGCCAGAGGGTGTGGGAACGGCCGAGCTGCTGCTTCCCCCCTCCCCGGCAGCACGCTCTGCTCGCAGCCTGCGCTCCCTTGTCAGCTGTAGCGCCGAGCAAACCTGCCTCGTCCAGCTGCAACTCCCTTCCCTTTATCCTGCCAGTCCAAAGCCCTTTCCCTCTGCCCAGGCAGGACAGGTACCGAGGCCAGGGGTAACTCTCCTCCGCAGCCAAACCACCCGCCCGCGGTCACGCCGCTGGGCAGTGCCAGGAGAGAACCACAGCCCCCGTCTGCCGGGGCTGGCGAGAGCTGCCCGCCACGAGAAACCTGTCTGCTCTGCCACTCTCCTCAGCTCGCTCTGTTTACACTCGCGAGTGTAAACAAGCCAACGGCAGAAACATAGCGTATGTCCTTATCAGGGAGATCAATACACTACTCGGCTTTCTTCAGTGCCCAGTTACCGCAGCAGAGTTCACAGAGACACCCCAAACAGATCGATCCCAATCACCACCTCTAACACGCACCAAAGTGGCTCTCGCTGACGAGGCTCCGCGTGGTACCGCCAAACGAGTGTTTAGACGCCAAATCCACTTTGTACCTTGCACGAAGCCCCTGTCCTTCAGGCGGGGCCTTGTCCACTCTGCCTTCCATGGGCAGAATTCAGCTTTTCCAAAGAGATCGACCTGCCCACCGCTGTCTGAACTGCACCTCAGACACCGCCGGCAATTCCCCGTCCTTGTTCCGCGCTGGGTGCTCGGCAGGGGAGCCCAGGGCTCGCCCCTGGGGCTGCACGTACCTCTCGACGTCACCCATGAAAACTGTGACAAAGTGCAGGACGTGCTCCAGAGAATCGGCAGACGTCTCCAAGATGTCGTCAGCAAAACGCCGCAGGAAAATGAAGAAGTCGCCCAGGTTATCGGCAAAAAATTCTGCAAGGAGAGATTGCACAGGAGTTACTCCTCGGGCAGCTCATTTTGCCCTTTTCTGCCCTCCCGCGTGCTCTCCCGCATCCCCCCATTCCGACTGAGGTCTCAGAAAGCGACTCGCTGTCAGAACACTGCGGTCAGGGGGGATGCCCGGCCCGATGAGATTTCTAATGCACAGGGCTCACTTCACCTCCCGCAGAAGTCACTCACGGGGTGACACTCAGCAGCCGCCTGCTGATCTTACGCACTCTCACACAAAAAGCTCAAGGGCAGAGAACCTCCAGCCAAGGGAAACCGTGAGGAGGGTTTGGGGCACAGGGACAACAGTAAATCAACACGGGATTTGGCGAAACTTTGCGAGCGGGATCTTTAGAAGCTCAGCAGCATCAATACCCGCCCTCGAAGAGCCCCAAGCTTTAGTGAGTAGCTCGAGGCTCGGGCAGTGGATTGCGGGAGGGACACAGACAGACCGACCGACGGCCAGCGGGACCAGCGGCCTCACCTGGCACATAGGCCAACGCGCTGTTCTCCACCTTGGGCAGCGGGAAGGTCAGCTCCAGCGGCTCCGTGCCCTGGTTGCCCATGGCCAGCTGCACCAGCAGCACCGCCATGGACACCTGCAGGTTCAGGCAGTTCTGCAGCATCTGTGGCTCCGTCATGGCCGTCTTGGTGGAGAGATAGATGGTCATCAGGCGCTCGAACTGCTCCCTGAGGCCGTCGGCAGCAGGGCTGGAGCTCTGCTGGGCTTCTCGCCACGCCACTTGCAGGCGGTGAAGGCTTTGGTTTATCTTTACCATCTGGTCGTGCAACCTGCCCGGAAAGGAAGGCGAGACGTTTATACGTTCAACACCGAGTGCCTGAGCAACACCGAAGCACGTGCTTCTGTCCTCTAGTGAGACACTGTTCTGTGCAGAGTCCCAACCATTCCCTGCGGATACTCTGCCTGGGGCGCCCGCGATGGGAAGCCTTTAGAGGGATGTGAGCCAGGACTCGCAGACAGCAGGAGGACACCAGACTGTACAGAGGAGCTGCAGCCTCTGCGCAGCCTCGCCGGTAAACCAGCGACTGCGGCAAAGCCCTCGGCAGGGGCACGGACAATGAGCTGGTGCAGCTGCAAACCTCCTTGGGCTACCAAGGTCAGGGATCCGGCAAGCCCCAGAGACGCCTGCCAGGTGGCACTTCCAGTTTCCCAGCAACGAGCCACCTGCATAACTTTTCCACCTATTTCTATATTTAGAGACTAAACCAGAAGGGGACGGTGCATGGATCGGTGGTGACCTCACAGTATCCAGGCAACGATTTGCAGAGGGAAGCTGAGAAAAATAGTGCATCCTGGCCTCCAGAAAAGCCACCTCGTGTTTGTGATGCGCACACGGCCCCTGTGGCGGGGTGGTTCGCAGAGCTCACGGCAGGCAGGAGCTCTGCCAACAAGGTGATTTCTAGTGGAGATGCCGGCAGTTGGTTCCCCCGAGGAGATGGGGAACCGCGCGCCCCACGGACGTCTGGCACTCGGCTGTTACGTTTCTATAAATAACGTGGGGCCTGTGTTGGCGTTGACTGTGAGCAGCAGCGGACCAAGTTTCTTTCCCGAACAGTCAGCCTGAGGCTCAAACGTCAGTCGACACACACAGCAAAAGGTAGTCGGCAGCGCGAGCGCCCTACTCTGTATTCTGAGCATTTGCTAACAATTTCTGTGGCCGAGCACGGGTGGAACACAGCGCCGGGAGCTCTCTGGTACCCGCGTTACTGACATCGCACACGATCTCAGCCCAGACATACAGAGCCCCTCTCAAAGCCCGCGTGTTCGGCAGCGCACTGAGAGCCCTCGGAGAGGAGAGAGCGGCACAGCCACCGAGCGCTTACCTGTGGAATCCCAAGTGAAGCGTGTACTGCGTGAGGACCAGGTTTTCCGTCACCAGATTGTAGCTGTTTGCAAACTCCGGCTCTTGCTCGCTCATAGCGGGTATCAAGCATGTTTCCTTTTCCAAACCTGGAAGGAAGAGCATCTGTGTCAAGTCAGTCCCACCCGTGACGGGGGGGCTTGTGGAGGCCCCCACTGAAGTCACGAAATGACTGCTGGGGATGCTACGTAGCGTTTCATTTGTATTCGGCCCTGCCTTGCTCCTCTCCAGGCACTCCTTGACTCTCCCTTAAGGGCACACGTTGAGAGGGCACTGCTGGCAGAGCTCAGGACCCCGGGAGATGCCCTTTCTCCCTCCCTCGCTCCCCCGAGGTCTGGGCATTACCTTTCATGTGCACATTCTTACTCCTCCTCTCCTCCTCGTTGAGCTCCTTCAGGGCACAGTACGTGGGGTTGAAGGTCAGCAGCCTGGGGGATTTGGGTTTGCAGAAGGGCTGGCACAGCCTCAGCAGGGCAGCTCCCAGGTTGAGGAAGAAGGCGTCTGAGGCGTACATCTGGAAGAAGATCTCCGGCATCTGGTTCGCCCAAATTTTGGTGCGGCCGGCATTGGCGTGGAGGCAGTTTCCCAGCCAGGAGAGAATCCTGTGCTTCGTCTCAGGAGACAACTGCAACAGGTTCTTCAGCATCTGGTAGATCTTCTCGTGGAACTGGGCCATAAACTGTGACAGGGAACAGGAGGCGGTTGGCGGAGGCACTGGTGGGATCGCTCTTCTGCCTCTCCTGAGGGTAATGCTCGCAGAGCTCTCCCAGCCCCAGACCGCAGCCAGGGCTTTCAGAGCAAATCACGCCAGGACGCCTCTATCGATCACCCCTCAGACACACACGTTACGAGCGGCTCAAATCCCGAGGCCGGCAGCAAAGAACACTCAGGGACGTACTCAAAACATAGTCGAGAGCAAGCTGTTTCCATGGGGAGTAAACCCAAAACTCGTTACACATTTTCAGCAGCAACATTGACCCTGAAAGCCCCTCTCCGAGACCACTTCCACAGCCCAGTTTGCTCCTGTGTTCACATCCTGCTTCCCGACGCCTCACTCCTTGCTTACTGAAACGGCTCAGCTCAGGAAACTATTTTCACAGCGAGAGAGACCTCTCTGTTGCTTTCTCTGCTGGGGAGCCCATTAGCCTTTTAATTACAGGACAGGTACTGAAAATGATTTCCCGGTGGTTACACCACCTAAGGTGGATTTCCTCCGTGTTGCACCTCAAGTTACGGTGCCTGTGTCTGTCCCACGAGCAGCACCCTGCCCCTTCCCAAAGCTCCGACAACTGCTGCGATAGAGCACCACCCGCTCGACAGAAGACTTGGGCTCCAACAGCCCAGGGAAGTGGGAGAAACCCTTCGCCTGTTACAGCCAGAGAATCCCGAGCAGTTCTGAGACTCGCTTAGTCGCAAGCCGGATTGTTAGAGAGCTGGTGGTGGAACTCAGGGCCCCATATCACAGCTTTAGCCCCCAGGCAAGGAGAGGCCACTCAACCAGGTGGGGAAGCAGGACCCTCACGCTGCAGCCCACCTGGTGGATGTTGGATTCCTGCACTTTGATCTCCTGCGGGCTGGATCGGGATGGATTCAGGAAATAGCCGTGGTTCTCCACCACACCAGGGGTCTTCAACAAGCAGGAGATGCTCAAAATGGCACCCAGCAAAGTCTTCTGGTACATCTGCCCGTTGCTGGGATCCTTGGGCTGGATGTAGCCTGCAAAAACCTAGGGGACACAGCAGGATGTGAAATCAGCAGCTCTGGGAAGTCCCAGTAAAAAACCTCACAAGCCGAGGGGTTTGGGCCGGGCTCTCAGGAAGGAAGGGAGGGGGAAGAGCGTGCACAGGGGGTGTTGTCACGCCGAGCTCGGCAGACCAGGCCCTGCGAACGTCCCTCCTGCGGGCAGAGCCCGGGAGCAGCTCTGGGCCAGGCGCAGGCACCCACCTTTGCTGTGTCCTTCTGCCTGGTGAAGTAGAGGAGCACGTCGAGGTACGAGTACAGCAGCATCTGGCAGAGGTCCAGGTCCTTTGTTCTGCCCAGCAGGATGTCGAACACGGGAACCATCACCTCCCCGAACGTCCGCACCTCCTCCTCTGCCGTCAAGGCCTCTATGACCTCCTCCAGAAACTCTGTCACATCTTCAAACTCTAGCGAGGGGAGCGAGGCTGTTACCGACAGGACTCAGAGCCGAACCTCAGTGCGCGTACACACAGCGCGACCTAAACGTGGCCCCCCCGTTCAGCAGCGAGCCAAAGCTTTCTCCCCGCAAGCTGTAACACGGCACCACACCGGCAGCGCAGCTCGGCTGCACTTACGCGCCCCTCTCAGCGCCTCCAGCATCAGGTCCACCAGCTGCTCATACACGTTCTGGTCGACATAAATCTCCGGAGTGAGGAGGACAGTGCGAGTGTTGGACACCGTCAGGTTCCGGCAGCGTACGGCAAAGGGCAGCAGGTTCTCCGGGACCTTGGTGATCTGCGCAGGGAGAAGGAGACAGCTCTGGGCCCTGGCATCTGCTTCTGGCCTTTAAACCCCCGGCTTGGTCACCTCGGTGCAGAAAGCTGGGTGACAAAGCCCCTGCCTCCCTCCAGAGGCCCTGCTCACCTCTTCTCTCGCCCTCTGGAAGCAGGCGTAGAGGTAGCGCAGGATCTGCCTCTCCCCTGCGTCCCGGTCGGCAGAGAGGTTCTGCGTGCTGGCAGGGGTCATGTAGATCAGGTGGTTGCCCGGCTCCTGCAGCAGCAAGCGGGTGAACAGGGCCTGGGCACCGGAGACAGGCGGGAAGTGAGATGGCCCTGGCAGTGGGACAGTCCCCCCGGAAAAAGCAGCCCTGTGTCATCCCTGCCTGAACTATTTCTGCTGGGCAGAGCTCTCTCTGTCCCTCACTGAATAACAAAGCTCCGCAGCCAGGACCCTGAGGCTGAACAACTTCTCCGTTCCCCTCCGAGAGCCACAGCAGCCCCCACAGGGCTTATTGTCAGTGGGAAACCCACCAGGAACCACCGACACGTCTGCAAACGCAGCTGAGCGTGCGCAGGAACACCCCTCACACGGCTTTGCTTGGTGGCACGAGAGACGGCTGCCCCCCTGCCGGCAGTGCCTGCCCCCCGACGCCCCACGCAGGGTGGATTTGTTCCCCTCTCCGTCCCCAGCCTAAAGTCACGCAGCCCCCGGGAGCAGGGACAATGAGCAGCACCTTCTCACCCTTTTCCAGCCTGCCACCCCAAAACCCCCGGGGTTGTTTCCAATGAGGCCGCAGCTGGCAGCTCCACGCTGGGCTTTGGCAAACAGGCAGTGTCCAGGACGCTCTGCGAGGGAATAAACCCTGGTCCCATCCCCACAGCCAGCTGGACGCCGGCCATACCTGCTCCACGTTGTCCATGTCCAGCCAGTCCTGCTCCTCCAGGTCGGCGGCCATTTCCTCCAGGTAGACGCAGCGCGCCGGGATCCCATTCCCGCTCTTCATGCTGGGGTCACCTGGGAACAACTCAGTTTGCCCAAACCGACGGGGAAGGTGCCGGCGAGCAGCAAAACTGGTGGGCAGGGCCCTGCCTGCGATGTGTCCCCCCTCCCAGCGTTCCCATCCTGCTTAGAGGGGCCCGGGGTCCCTTTAGGGGGTCCTGGGGCAGAGTGTAGGGCTGTGGGGCAGTCTGGGGGGCTCCTGGGCAATTTCCATGGTCCATTATAATTTACAAGGAAAGGCAGCTTGCACAGAAAATAGCCACTCTTAACAATCATAACTCAGTTTACACAGTGGTTGCTAACAGGAACCTTCCTTCGGCCCCTCCCTGCGTGTGAAGGTTGTCGCTCTTCCGCCACGTCTGGCCACCCCGGCACGGAAAGCTGTCACACGCAGCTCTACAAGCCCCCAGCTGCAGCCCTAAGGGCCTGTTCTCAACGCCTTTCAGGGTGCTGGCAGCGGCGCTGGTGTGCCGGAGCCCGCCATCAGTGCCAGGAAACCTCCTCCGGACCAGGGAACCTTTAGGAACCCAGCGCCGGCCGCGAGGCAGCGCAATCCCCCCCCAGCCCCCGGTTCCCCAAGGCGCTACGGGAGCGGTGCCGGCCTCCCGCCCCCCCCGGCCCGCCGATCCGCCCCGCGGCCCCGAGCAGCCGGGACAGCCCTTGCGGGGGGGCTGTGAGCGCCCCGCTGCCCCCGCCCCGCTCACTGTTGTCGAGGGTGATGAGGAAGATGCGCTGGATCATGTGGTTGGTGTTGAGCTGCTGGCAGAGCTCCCGCTGCGAGCGGAAGGCGCGGCTGATCTCCGCCGCCGAGTACTCGCACTCGTCCAGGCTCTCCGAGACGCTGTTGTCCGAGTCATCCTGCGCGGCCGCGGGCTCCTCGCCTGCAAGGGCCAGAGGGGCTCAGCTCGGGGCCGCCGCGGAGGGATCGGGACGGGGCCCCGCCGCTGCCGCCCCTCCTCACCCGCGGGCGGGCGGCGGCGGTGCTGCTGCCCGGCGGCGAAGTGCTTGGCGTCGGCGAGGGAGCCGAAGAGGGCGGCGAAGGGGTTGCCGGAGATGCTGTTGTTGTTCTCCTGGTCGGTCATGGCCCCTCAGCGCCGCGCCATGCGGGGGGGTGGGGGGGGACCGGCAGCGGGGCCGCCGCGCTCGCCTCCGCCTCACGGCCCGGCGGCGCGCCGGATGTGCGTCACCGCCGCGCGCCGGAAGGCGGCCGCTCTTCAGCGAGGGGCGGGCGGGCGGCCGCGCCCCCTGGCGGCGGGGAGGGACACCGGGACCCCCCGGGGCTGTCCGAGCGCCGGGACCCGCCGGGACACCGGGGCAGCGCCGGGCGCCCGCTCATTGACTAGTAATCGTATGCTAACCAGGCAATTAACATGCTAATTTATTCAATGTATGCCAATCAGATAATTAATAGGCAAATTTATGGAGGGATAATTTGCATTCATAAACACCTGTTTGCAATTGTGTAATTGAAACAAAACACACGTAAAATTTTTTTAAATTTAAAAAAAAAAAAAAAGGTTTATCTTTTCGTGTGTGCTCTTTTTTTTGGGGCCGTTCCTGCCTATAAACGGCACTGTCACGGCAGAGATGGGGTTTGCAGTTGGGGGGGCTTAAACCGATGTGTAAGGCTGGGGTGTGGTGGGGTGTGTGTCCTGGGCCAATGTGTGGGGCTGCTGGGGCGGAGGGGACGGTTCCTGGGCTAATATGTGGGGCTGGGGATTGGGTGTGTGTGGGGGGTTTCTTAGGCCAATGTGTGCAGCAGGGAGGGGGCAGTTTGGGGAGGGGGCCCTGGACCAATGTGTGGGGCCGGGGGCAGTTTTGGGGGGAGGGTTTGTGGGGGTGTTCTGGGCAGTGTGTGGGGCTGGCGGGGGGGGGGGGGGAGTGATGGAAATGGGACACTCTTAGCAGGGTGGGAGCCTGAGAAATGTGTGAGGCTGAGGGGGGCAGTTTTGGGGGGGGTGTCCCTGTGCAATGTGTGGGGCTGGGGGGGGACAGTTTGATGGCGGTTCCAGGCAATGTGTGGGACTGGGGGACAGTTGGGGGGGGGGGGGCTGTCCCTGTGCAACGTGTGGGGCTGGGCGTGTTACCCGAAAAAACTCTCTCAGAACCTGAAGTAGCTGAGGGAGGAGACGCTGCTTTATTCGCCGTGGGGCACTGGGGGACCCCCAGCTCCAGCGCAGCTCACCGGGGGGGGTCACCCATTGCTTATACACGAAAACTCTCACAATTCCACCCGGCTCAGCCATGACTCCCAGCTCACAGGCTCAGCAGATGCCCCAATGGCCTTTTTGCACGTGTATTAGATTTTGCGGTGTTGGCAGAACACTTCTGCGGGAGCGTCTCGGTGGTCCCTCGGGTGAGGAGACCCTTCCTCACAGCGTCCTTTTCGGGCACTGAGTCATCGCCGGGCAGCCAGAGGGGACCGGCCTGAGCTCAGCACAGGAGGGACACGGAGCTGTCGGAGCAGGGCCAGAGGAGGCCCCGGAGGTGCCAGGAGGGCTGGAGCCCCTCTGCTGTGGGACAGGCTGGGAGAGCTGGGGGGGTTCAGCCCGGAGGAGAGAAGGCTCCGGGGAGACCTTCCAGCCCCTTCCAGCCCCTCAAGGGGCTCCGGGAAAGCTGGGGAGCGGCTGTTTGCAAGGGCACGTAGTGACAGGACGAGGGGCAATGGTTTAAACTCGAGCAGGGCGGGTTAGATGAGACATTAGGAAGAAGTTCTTTCCGCTGAGGGCGGTGAGCCCCTGGCCCAGGCTGCCCAGAGAGGGGGTGGAGGCCCCATCCCTGGGGACGTTCAAGGCCCGGCTGGATGAGGCTCTGAGCGACCTGACGGAGTCACAGACGTCCCTGCTGCTGCAGGGGCGGGCCCAGATGGCCCTTCGCGGTCCCTTCGCACCCAACGCATCCACGGTTCTGTGGCCGTGAGTTTGCCAGCTTCTTGAGGATGACGAGGGCGCTCCCTGAAGCAGCCACGGCTCCGTCCCAGGCGGTGCCGGAGCCCCTCACGGGCGCAGCAGCACAGGCCTGACCCATAGCGGCACCGTGCGGTGATTAACTGCTGCTTGCTCCGCGGTGACGAGCCGCCCCCGGCTGCCCGCTCCTCACCGCGCTGTGGCACCGGCCTCAGCCCCGCCGCTCCCTCTCACGGCGGGGGGTCGCTGGGAACCGACCCCTCCCGCCACGCGCCTCACAACGGCCGCAGCGGCCCGGCCCGGGGACGGGGGGGGGAGCGCCGCTGCGGGGCGGCAGCTGTCAGTCAGCGCGGCGGGGCGGGGCCAGCGGCGGCAGAGCCAATGGGGCGCGGCGGGGCGGGGCCAGACGCTATAAAAGGCGGCGGCGCTGTGGCGGGAAAGGCTGTGCTCGGAGGGGCGTCTGTGGGGCGGTGGGGTCCCGGTCCTGCAGTCGCAGAAAGGGTCGGAAGGGACCTGAAAGCCCACCCCGTGCCACCCCCTGCCCCGGGCAGGGACACCTCCCACCAGCCCAGGCTGCTCCAAGCCCCGTCCAACCTGGCCTTGAACCCCTCCAGGGATGGGGCAGCCACAGCTGCTCTGGGCAACCTGGGCCAGGGGCTCACCGCCCCCACAGCCAAGAATTTCTGCCTCGGATCTCATCTCAGTCTCCCCTCTGTCAGTGTAAAACCCTTCCCCCTCGTCCCGTGGCTCCCCTCCCTGCTCCAGAGTCCCTCCCCAGCTTTCCTGGAGCCCCTTGAGGGACTGGAAGGGGCTGGAAGGTCTCCCCGGAGCCTTCTCTTCTCCAGGCTGAACCCCCCCAGCTCTCCCAGCCTGTCCCACAGCAGAGGGGCTCCAGCCCTCCCGGCATCTCTGGGGCCTCCTCTGGCCCCGCTCCGACAGCTCAGTGTCCCTCTGACGTTGGTGGCCCAAGGGCTGGGGGGCAGCGCTGCGCGGGGTGTGGGGGGGGCATCACTTTCAAGGGTTGTACAAAAAACCACCCACTGCTGATTGATTTTTGTGTTTGTTTTTTTTTAATTAAGAGACTTCCCTTGTTTAGACCTGGCGTTCCTCCTTACGGAAGAACGACGCTGCGGCAGTGACGCCCCGCGGCCGGGGGGGCTCAGCCCCGTGGGGGAGGGTGGGCTATGGCACTGTGGGTGCGGGACCGCGCTCAGCCCGTGTCCCCCCGCTCCAGCGGCTCCTCCCGGCGGTGCCCGACGCCCAGCGCAGCGCGGGGCAGCAGGGGCTGGTCCCAGCAGAGCCGGAGCGTGGGGAGCTCCAGCTCCTGCCGCTCCTGCAGCTCCTTGGCGCTGGCTGCCGGTGTCTGCACCTCGAAGGTCATCTCGAAGCGGCTGTAGTCCACCCGGAAGGCTCCTTTCTCCAGGGACATGCAGGGCTCGAAGCGGTACCCCCAGAGGATCTCGTCCTCCGTGTAGGAGGTGCGGGCTTGGCATGTCATTCCTGCGCAGAGACCAGGCTGAGCTGGGGCACGGTGACGACCCCCCCACTGCTAACGGGGGGCTTCAGCCCCAGGGCACCGGTCACCAGCTCTTCCCAGGATGCCAGCCCCCCAGCCCGGCTTCACCAGCACCCCCGGGCGGCCGCCCGTCCCCCCCTCACCTGTGGCCTCCACGATGCCCTCGAGGATGATGATGATCTCAAACTGCTCCCGGCGCAGGGACTCGGCCGACAGGTCCCAGAAGGGGCTGCGGCGGTCGATGACGTGGCAGATGATCTGGGGCTCCACCAGGAAGAGCCGGTCCTCCCCCGTGTCGTAGCCCAGGTTCAGCTCCGACTGCTCCAGCGGGATGAACTCCCCCTCCGCCGTCTGCCGCGACTTGATCAGCTTGGCCCGGATCTTGGCGTCCACCATGTGGCTATCCCGCAGGTCGCCCACCCGGAACATCAGGCAGAGCTGCTCATCCCGGCGGGAGATGACGCAGTTCTTGCTGAAGATGAGGGTCTGGGCGCGCTTCTTGGGCCGGGAGATCTTGACGAACATGCAGCCCACCATCAGGGCGTCGATCATGGAGCCCACGATGGACTGGGCCATCAGCAGGATGACACCCTCGGCACAGTCGGCCGTCACCATGCGGGCGCCGTAGCCGATGGTGCGCTGGCTCTCCACAGAGAAGAGCAAGGCGGAGACGAAGCCGTCCACGTTCTGGATGCAGGCCCGCCACTCGGGGTCCCCCCGGTGCTCCGTGTCGCCCCGCGCCCAGGCATCCAAGAAGTAGACGGTGCCGAAGACCACCCAGGTGACGATGTAGCACATCATGAAGACGAAGAGGAACCAGCGGTACTTGAGGTCCACGATGGTGGTGAAGATGTCCGAGAGGAACCGCTTCTTCTCCTGGATGTTGCCCAGGTTCACCTGGCACTTGCCCACCTTGGTGACGTACCGCTGCCGCTGCCGCCTGCCTGCCTGGGCCACGGGGCCGTCCTCCTCCAGCCGCTTGCAGCGCCGGCCCGGCAGCCCCTCCATGGAGGGGGTCCTGCCGCGCCCTGCGCTGGGGATGGTGATGCCAGGGATGGCACCAGGGGCGCCGGGTGCCTGCAGCGGGTGCCAGCGGGCGGCCAGCGGGCAGGGGGACGTGTCGCCGGGACGGCGCAGGACGGCCGGCAGGGACGGCTCACCGGGGACGCCTCCGTGGTTTGGCATTGGGGGGCTTCTCTTGGCCGCTCGCTGCCGGCCGTCCTCCACCACAGCCCCCCCGGGGGCGGCCGGGGGCTCGGGCTGCGGGGCGGAAAGGAGCCAGGGAGTGAGGAATGGCCTCCGGGCGCCGGCAGTGGCCGGCAGCATCCCCTGGGAGGGAGCCCGGGAGCAGCCGTACCTTCTGGGGGAAGGTGCCGTAGCGGCTGGTGTTGGTGGGCGGCCGGGGCAGGTAGGCCAGCATGTGCTTGGCGGTGGGGGTCTGCGCAGGGGGCACCGAGTTGCTGCGGCCGCGGGGCTCCTCGGGCAGCGGCCGGGCGCCGGCACAGGGCAGCACCATGGCGGGGCCGTGGGCGCTCAGCCCCGGGACGGGCGCGGGGTCCTGTGGCCGGGCACAAAGCAGGGTTATTGGGGAGGCGGGGGGCTCCGGCCCCTCTCCCCGTGCCCTCGGGGGGGTCCAGCCCTCGCCCGCAGCACGGGAGCCGGCGCGGGGCCGTGCCGGGGTGGCAGCAGATGGCTAAGCCCATTAGGGGCCATAATTGCATTGCAGAGGCCGGGGAGCGCGGCCGCGAGCAGCCCCGGCAGTGGGCAAGCTCTGGCCATCGCCCACCGCCGGGCTCTGCGCTCACCTCGGGACCTGGCACTAATTGCCAGCTCCGTAACGAGCTGCGAGCAGGGACGGGCGGCCCCTGGGCGTGGGAGGACGGACACGGGAGATGCAGATCCCGTAACGGGGCTCCCTGGGACAGGCTGGGAACAGCTGGGTCGCCCCAGGTCACGTTCCTGGAAATGCCACCTGGAGAGCAGTGACCCGTGGGGACAAGGACGGGGCTGGGGACGGGGAGGTGGGCTCTCTGCCCCCCCGAGCATCCCCTCCCGCCGTGAAGCGATGGGACCCTCGGTCCTCGGTGCAGCCCTGGGGGACGTCGGCCCCTGGAGCACCCCCCCATCCCCAGCCCTGGCGAGGGGGGACCCACCTTGTGTCCCGGCGGAGCGGCCGTGGGGCTGGCAGATGTCGTCCTCTGCTCCCGGCTCCCGCTCGGCCCCAGCCGCCGCCAGGCATCTTCCTGAGGGCTGGATGGGACCCTCCGCTGCGGCCCGTGTGGAGCAGGGAGGGAGAGAGGATGGAAGGATGAAGGAAGGAAGGATGAAGGATGGATGAAGGAAGGGAGGAAGGACGGGGAACTCGACGGTGGCCGCCAATCCTGCTCCAGCGGCAGAAGGTCACCCATTAATCTGTCTCAATGACAAGCACAATTACCTCCAGATGATTTAATCGAGAGGAGCGGGCGCCCTTCCGGGGGAAGGAGCAGGAGGGGTTTCCCAGTGGATTTCCCCGCGCTCGCCTGGGGGATGACACTCCCCGTCTGCTGCTGGGGACGGGGCCGTATCCCCCTTTCCCTTGGTCCCGCTCGGGTCTGAGCGCGGTCCGTGGCCCCTCCCCACTGCTGCGGGACCCCCTGCCACGGTCCCCCTGGCGCCGAGCGGGGCCAGACCCCCGGAGCCGGGAGGCCTCAGTAATTTGCCCGCCTGGCCCCCGGTCCCCCCGTTGATAAGGAAGACGGCAGATGAAGGAGAGATTAGTCGCTAATCTCCCCGGGCAGATGAATCTCAAGCTGGACCCCGCGGAGGGGACGCAGGTGGGGGCAGGCGGGAGCCAGGCGCCCACACAAAGTTGGGATTTTCCTGTCAGCGCGGCCCCTCCTTCTTCCCCATCCTTATTTTCCCAGCAGGACGCGGAGGACGTTTGCTCCCAGGCAAGGGCCCGGGCACGTCAGGCGCCGAGAACTGAGGTGCCAGGCGCGGGACGGGGCGGCGGGTGCCCATCTCTCCGCACGGGGCAAAGGGACGCCCTCCCCACGGCGTCCCCAACTGCCCCTCGCCTATTTGTTTAACGACCGAACGAGGGTCGATGCCTCAAACCCTCCCAGGAAGAGCTCGATGTCGGCTCCCCGCATCCCACCGGGGTCCCCTCGCCGCCGCCGCCAAGAGGCTCTTTCCCTGCCAAGGCTCTCGCTTGGGGGTGGCCGAGCCTGGGAGGATTTAAATGCTTGGGTTTAACCCTGCCGTGGTGGCCAGGCGGCGGCGGGGATGCACCCGGCGGCTCCTGCCCGGCAGCCGCGCTTTGCTTTTAGCATGGAAAAACCAACAACGGCTGGAAAATGCTGGTGGCCACACCCCGGCCTCGGAGGAAGAGGCTCGATCGGCTCCCGCGGGCGCAGACGCAGCCGGCGGCGGGGTGGACGCTGCTCCGCAGGCGTTAATGACCGCGGCCGGCGCTGCAGGTGGCCGAGCAGGGCCCGGCGGGCGGCGTTAGCATGGCCGGGGGCTGGCGGGCGCCGGCGCAGGCCGGGGGGATGGTGCTGGCCCTGCTCGGGTGGGTCTCCTCCTGCGTCACCACCTTCGTGCCCCTCTGGAAGAGCCTCAACCTGGACCTGAACGAGCTGGAGGTGTGGAGCATGGGGCTGTGGCAGGTCTGCATCGCCCAGGAGGAGGGGGTGGTGGAGTGCCGGCCCCACGGCTCCTTCCTGGCGCTGCCCCCCGAGCTGCGCGTCTCCCGCCTGCTGATGTGCCTCTCCAACGGGCTGGGGCTGCTGGGCTGCGGGCTGGCCGCCGCGGGGATGGAGGGATGGACGCCCTGCCGGGACCGGCCCGGCCTCAAGCGGCGGCTGCTGCTCGCTGGGGGAGCGGTGCTGGGTGCGGCGGCCGTGGCCACGCTGGCGCCGGTCTCCTGGGTCGCCTACAACACCGTCCTCGACTTCTGGGACGACACCGTCCCCGACATCGTCCCCCGCTGGGAATTCGGGGAGGCCACCTTCCTGGGCTGGTTTGCCGGAGCCTTCCTCGCCGCCGGCGGGCTGCTCCTCGCCTGCAGCGCCCGCCCTGCCGTGCCGCCGCCGGCCCCCGCCTGCCGCCAGCCCCCCAGCCCCCGGGACCTGGCCGGGGGCCACCACCTGCACCCCAAAAACGCAGACCTGGTCATCTAAGGACTCGGGGGGCCCTGCCCCGTGCGCTGCCCACTGCAGGGACGGCGCCCGTGGGTCTGACAGGATGATTCGCTAATTCCCACGGTGGCCCTGCAGATTTTTCTCCTTCCTCCGTGTGTCTGCTTCGCTTTTTCTCTTCCCAGGAGCAGCAGCTTTCCCCGCAGCGCGCGCGTGGGAAGGCGGTGAGGCAGCGGCCGAGCAGCACTTCGTACCCCGGGTGACATTTGTGGCGGTCGCTCACTGACGACGCTGCGCGAGCATCGCATCCCCTGCGAATCCCCTGCCGACGCATCCGCGGCGGTTCACAGCTCGCTCCTCGCGTGTCCGTGTCGCTCTGATGTTCCCGCAATAAATTATCACGGCCGCTGGTAGCGCACTCCTTTGCTCTGAGCGTAGATCTGCGTCTCGCAGGGGGCGTCGATGGCGTGAGCGGGGATGAAGGGTGGGAGCTCCAACAGCACTTTGGTCTGTACAGAAAAGATCTGGGGGGGGAAAAGGAGGGGGAGAGGGAGAAGGAGAGCCGCGGCAGTGCCCGGAACCGCTCCTGCTGCAAGGGAGGCGGCGTCCCCTGCCCTGACCCTCCTCGTCTCACGGCAAAGACGACCGAGCCCTGAGTGCCACAGACCTTTGGGTAGAAAGTTCCTCAACTGCACGGTTCACCCGCGCCCAAGAGGCAGGAGCGGTGTTTTGCGGGTCCCTGAACTGGTTCTCCCACGTTTTCCTGATGCGGCTGTAAAAGGAGGGCTGCCCGCAGCAGGGAATGCCAGCTGGATTAACTCCCCGAGTCCCGACGGGAGCCGGCCCCGCCGCTGCACCCCGGGAACAACCGAGTTCACGGCGGGTTTAATCCCTGCGGGCTCCGAGCCGTGGGCGCGTGACCGATCCCGAGGAAGCCCCAGGCCGCCTCCGGCATTCCTGGGGGAAGCAAAGTCCGCCCTCCTCCCAAAGACGCCTTTGGAAACCTGCCCTTTGCTCGGCTGCAGGGGCAGGGAGGGGGACGGGAGCTGCTCCCTGGGGGTTTCTAACGCTGCCGGGGCTTGGGGCAGAGGCGGGTGCTGGGTCCCTCCGAGGGGCCGGGATGGCGGCGTCCTTGGCCGCGCGCTCCAAAGCCCCCACAGGCGGCAGCCGCCCTCCTCGAGGCTCCCCCCAGCCCCGAAAGCAAAAACAGTTGGTTTTGGCCGTGAGCCGTCACCCACGCCCTCGGGAGAGGGGAGGACGAGGTGCCCAGCGAAGGTTTCCAGCTTCGGGCCATTCCTCCCTCCCGGCCCCGGCCCAACCTCCACCTTCCCAAGCACCGACCCGCGCTCGGGAGCAGCCTTTGCTATTTATTTTTTAGAGCAGGCTTTGGCTATTTCACTTTCTGGCAGCAACACAAAGAACGGGGCAAAGCCACCGTCTCGTGATGGTCGGAGTAACCGGATTCTCCTAATCCAGGATTCCCTCCCCAAACCACATCCTACTTCCCGGTGAGTCGGAATGACACAAGAGCATTGCAAAAGCCGCCCAAGAAATGCCGAGTCCTGCGCAGGCTGGGAGGGGCGAGCGCTGGCACCGTGTCCGCGGCCCCCGCTCAGGTGCGGAACGTTCTCAGTCACTGCAGTACGTCGGGGGCTGCGTCCCGCCGCCCTCCGTCACGAGAACAGGGGAAAACGCAGAAAAAACAGCAGCCCCGGCCCCGCAGCAGCCCCTTACCTGGAGGAGGGGGCTCGGCGTGGGCACGGGCTGCCAGAGCCTCCACGGGTAATGGCGCTTCCGCGCTGTCATAAAATCACTGGGAGAATGGAAGAATCTCCCACGGGATCTATTCCCTCCTCAATAACGGGGAACCGCGCGCCCACGGAACGGTGGGACGGCGCTGGCAACTTCCATTCCAAGGCTGCGCTAATTACAACAAATTCTGTACTCGGAACGGGTCCTGGAGACGTCTGCCTCGCGCTGGGAACAACCCTCGCCCCTGCGCGCCTCCCTGCTGCACCGCCGACACCGTCTGTGCCTCGGCAGAGCGACGCCAGCAGCGGCAGGTAAAAGGCTGCCGTTACAACACAGGGTCACCTTAGCAGCTCAATACGTAATTAAATGTTTCAATTCCCCCATTAATTAAAAAAAAAAAGAGAGATTTTGGCTACAGGAAGAGAGTGGTTTTCCCTCTGCTTTACTAATCGGATGTGAACGCTTCTCCACTGCCGCTGGCTTGGGAACGGTGACTCCCGAAACCCCACCCGTGAACACGGAGCGGCTTCGCCCTGGAAAAAGGCTCCGGAACAGGCTCCCCGCTGCGAAAAACACGACTGCAAAGAGACCCCCCAGCATCGATCGCGAACAGGGACGTGTCCCCAGGCCCAGTCTCTCCCCGACGCGTTCCTCTGCCCGCTCTGAGCCTCCCTGCGCGCGGAGCCACCCGTTTCTCTGCTAAAACAGCCAGAATTCCGCTCCCGGCAGCTCCCTGCGGCTCCGCCGTCTGCCCGGCAGAGCCCGGCTGAGCTCGGGACCCCGCGCACCGCTCTGCCCGGCCCGCAGCGTCACCACGCTGCAGAAGTATCGCCAACACCGTTATTTTTCTTTTCTCCTGCCTTTTCTTCGTAGTGAAGCCAGGAGGAACCTTAAGGCTTAGCACCGGGAGGGAAATAAAAACACAGAGGGAGCTTTTTCATTCTAACATAGAACAAATGCTTTTATTGCACTTTTAGAAAAGTCTGCATAGTCCTAACACACAGGATCCCCCCTCCACGTCCTCCCAACATTTGGTTTAAAACAACTGCCGCAGCTCAAGCGCAAGTACAGGCTGCCCGCTCAAGGGGATCCAGCGGGGCACGGGTTTTACAGAAAGCCAGGTAAAAAAGAAAACCAAACCAAACCACCACCAACCAAAAAGGAGCCGATTCCGGCCCGCGCAGGCGCCAGCGACGCCGATCTGGCACCGAAAACCCAGAGGAGAGGAGGAAGTTTGCTCCGAACCCCAGAGGGGAACGTCCTTCGGGGCGATGTCCCTGCGCCGGGCAATTCTGCCGCCCTGTCCCCTCTCCTCGCCGCCAGGACCGGCTTCTGCCTTCCTCAGAGGAAGACTCCTGCGTGTTGTCTTTTGACAGTTAAAATACAGAAGGCAAATGCCCGCCTGCCTTGACCAAACATGCCGCTGCACGCGCGACTGCCCGCGCCCTTCCGAGCGTGAGCCCCGCTCCCCGCTGCTCCCAGCGGCACCAGCGAGCCCTCCGGCCGCAGCGGGGCAGGACCGGGCGCACCCCCTCCGGCAGCTAATCCTGCAGGAGGGTCTCAGCGCCTCTGCCAGAGGAGCCGGCTCTCGCTCTGCTGCCGGTGCGGGCCTGGGGATCTGTCTCTAGAAAGCTGCCGAAACACCCGAACGCGCCGAGGTGGCCAGGGGACCCCGCGGCGGACGGTGGTGCCGGGTCCTGGCGCCTCGTGCCAGAGCAGCGGGTCAGGCCCTTCCCCTCAGCGCTCAGCCTCTTCTCTCAAAAGTGCAATACCGCTTTTCATTCGTTCATATTTACAACGAACACAGCTCTGAATCCGAATCCCCCCTCTCCCTGTCCAACGCTGCCCGCCGGGAGGACGGCCGCTGGCGGGCTGCAGCGTGCACCACGGCGCGGCCGGGCGTCCCCACGCTATTTCACCGTGACGGCCGAGGCGCCGTGGATGGACTCCATGACGGCTGCAAAGCGGCTGCAGAGGTCGTAGGGGGAGTTGGGCCGGATCTTCGGGGGCTCTTTCAGGACAACGACCTCGGCGGAGCAGTCGAGGAGCCGGGGCAGCAACTCGCCCAGCTTCACCTGCAGTTTGGCTGTCAAGGGGGAGAGGGGGACAGGGTCAGTGGCACCGCAGCGGCACGAGAGCAGATGGCAGCAGGCTCCAGGGCCGTGGGCAAAGGAGCCGTGACGCCTTTTACACAATCGTCATCCAACGGTGTCCGTTGGGACGGACCAGTCCAGGAAAACCATCCGTCTCCTGCAGGCGGGGACGAGCAGCGCCTGCTGACACAGAGGACGCGCCACAGCCACCGCCAGCCGGGTCCTGCTCGGTCCCGAGCCCTGCCCGCGCACCCAGAGTGGCTCCGCTGCCACCCGCCCGCCCTGGGGACACTGCCACGTCCCACCGGGCATCGCCGCCTCGAGTGCAAGCCGCTGTGCTGGCTGGCGGGTCAGAAGGAGCTACGTGTCTCAAGGTGACGCTCAAATATTGACTTTGCTTTCGAACGAGACAGAGCGCGCCTTTGTCACCTGCTGTTACCGCCTGAAGACCTGAGACCTCGGCAGGCACCGGCCGGCCCTGGCAAAGGACCGTCCCCGGGAGCCGGCCACACTAACGCCGCCCGACCGCGCGTTCCAGGCAGGCGCCCTCGGACGAGGAAAAGCGGGCGCAAAGGGGTGACACCGAGCCAGCTCCCAGGGTCCGGGAGGGACACGCAGCCGCCTCCTGCTCCTTTACAACCTGCCGTGTCAGCAAATGCCATCGTGGCAAGCCCGAGAACGGGCAACTTGCCTACTAGCACAAATTTCTCCAACTGTTATTCTTTACAACAGTATTTTGAGAATAAACCGCTGTGGTTTTGCCTTATTTTCCTACGGCAAATTTACCCTCAGCTAATGACAAAACCCCTGTAACGACTCCCCAGCCCGTCACACACAGACCGAGGGGGTCGAAACTGATTTCTCTTAATAAAAACAACCCGGAGGAGTCGTGGGAGCCGACTCCAGGCTGCAGAAGTAACTACAGAACCAGATCAGCCACCCTGAACCGACGTTGAGCCACAAAACGACAAACCTCTCTTCGAAACGCAAAGAGCCCCCGAATCCGCTCCCCCATCCGGCCTCCTGCAACTCCGGACACTGTTCTGGCTAGGGATAAACCTGTTCCCGCTCCTGAAGAGCGGACCTGGCAGCGGAGCCGGCAGCGGAGCCCGCCGGCACTCACCTGCCGTCTGTGGGCAACCCTCCGCTCAGGAGACAAACCCAAACCAAACACCTCCAGGTAACACTGAGCCGTCCTTTGGAAATCAGCGTTGCACATTTCAGGGAAGAGGAATCCTTCCTCGACAGCTTTAGTGCAGAAGATGATTGAATTCTTCTAGAACGTAAGTCAATGGATTCAAATTCAAATACATTTCTCCTCTCGCTCTCAGAAATACCCAAGTGCTACCGTGCAAACGCCAGGAATTTAAGGAAGTTGTCTAAGGGGTCCTTTAATTCCTTTCTTAGCCGCGATGCGGACGCCGCCCTGCCCACAACCACACGACAAAGGTGCGGCCGTTCCCTACCGTCCATGTCTTCTCGTCCCAGGTAGGAGCACCAGCGGTTCCTCATGACCTCGATGGCGTCCAGGTCCTCTTTGGAGATCTCGAAGTTGTTCATCAGGTGCATGCAGGGGATGATCAGCTCGTTCAGGATGCCGATGCCCTCTGCCACACGAGCTTCTTCGCAGCTTACGAAGAGCGCCGCCGCCACCTCGTTCAGCTTCTGGGGAGGAGGGAGAGGCAGGGACAGAGGCGTGAGAGCAGCGCGGAGGCCAGGTAACCCAGGCAGTGCCGTCGGGAAAGGGACACGGCTCGGGGCCCTCACCCACGGCCACGCGGAGACGCGAGGACTAACAGAACCAGGCACAGGTTCTGGTGGGAGAGCCACCTTGAACCACACCGTAGAAAACAAGCGGATAAATACATGTAATTTACTATATAGATATGGCCAGAGTACACATAGCTTATCTGTAATTCTGGTTTTAAGATGCCGAGATCCAGATCTGCCTTTACCCAGGCCCCCCGAGAGCCGTACTGCATTCTTTCATCGAATTATTATTGCCTAGATTTCCACCGCGCTGCTGGTACTCGGGTGAGAGGCACAAGAGAGACAGTTACAGTGGCCTTGGCAACCACGGCGCGGGAGCTAAGCACAAATCTCATTTTTATGCAGTTGTTTTGCCCCCTGTGGAAAAGGACATCCTCTGTCGCTCAGAGAGAGGAAGCCATTAATACTAGAAATAAACATCGGGAGGGGGAAGGAAGCAAATGGACAGAAAAGAACACAAGTGCCGAGTTAAAACCCAAGAGCGTGTTCAGCGGCACCCGAACCTTCCCCGGAAATGCAGCAGGTTAAGGAAGGGTGCTCCTCGAAGGGGCACGGTACGGCCCATTCCCCGGGTGCCGCACACCGAGCCGCCGGTACGGGAATTACAGCGCGGAGGCGGCGTCACCCTGGCTGCTCCCTCCCCTCCGCTCTCAGGGCGAGCTGGAGCTCCGCGGTACCAACCAGGAGACACTTCCTTCGGTACAAGGCGATCAGCGACTCGTTCACCCCCCGGCTGGCTCCCTTCAGCAGCAGCTTGGTGTTGCTCTGGTAGGCGTAGACCAGGTAGGTGAGCGCCTCCTGGTACCTGGGGAAGAGGGGCAGCTCTCAGCCCATTTCCGACTGCGGGGGACGTCTGCCGCTCGGCCCGAACGGCAACCAGCGGCAGGCCCGACAGCAAAAACTCCTCCCTTGCCAAAGCAGAAAGGAACAGACACCCCACGTCAGGTAATTCATGCCCCTTTTTGCCCAGAGCGCCAAACGAGCATCCCGGGAGGGGCCCTGTAGAGCCACATTTGTGTACAGCGCGAGTGCCAGCGCCGAGCCCTTCTGCACTGCGCCGGGAGCTCTGCACTCAGAGAGGAGGCGCGCAGAAGGTAACGGCGTCAGCTCCTTGACACGTTTCTAGCTTATAAACCCCCCGGTGAGAAAACAGAGCAGCTGACAGGGATTAGGCCAACTCAGGGAAGCCCCGAGAGCTCTGGCCCAGCCGCTTGTCAATTTGCCCACCTGCATTAGGTGGCTCATCACCACCAACCACCTCGGAGCTCAAGCCGGGTTCCGTCCACGAATTATTTCTGAAAGCCAGGTTATTTTCCAGATTGGAAAAAACCTCTTTTCAAATTACAAACCCTTCATAAAATGGCACTGTCCTTCCCCACACTTCCCTATTTATGTAAAACACAGGTTCTACAACTGTAGGGAGAAAAAAAGGCCCTTTTAAAACTCTGAAGAGTCTAGAGCACTCCACAGCGTGTGCTTATGCGAGGTACGATGGCCGATCCAAGAGAGTTTAATTTTAATACAGGAGTCCAGAGGAAAGGAAAACAGCGATGGCAAGCGTTCCTGCAAACCCGTGTCTGGGAACGAGAACACAAAGCTCGACTTCACAGAGGGGAAAAATTAGGGGAAAGTCTAAGGAGCCACCGGAGAGCTACAGCCGGTACCTCGGTATAACATTTAAACTGGTAACCAAGGCTGACTGTGGATTCCAGAAGGGGCTACTGGCAAGTGAAAAAGAAAGCCCACTGGCCTCAGATACAGGCCCGAATGCAAACTGGCCATCACAGGTCAGGAAGAAGAAGTTCTGTCAAAGGAGCCTTTACTTTTCAGCTACAGCTTATCTTGTCCAAACACGGAATGAGAAGTCACTCACTTTCTGTTCTGGTAGAGCTCCAGCCCCGTCAGCAGATAAACCGACACCTTGCGGAAAAGGCTGTAGTCTTCGTGCCAGCGCTGTTGGGGAGCAGCGAGAGAGCGGAGCGTCAGCCTCACCCGTGACACGCGCACGTGTGTTTCACATTCCTTCATGACCCCAAAGCGTGTCGGGTTTTACCCTTTGAAGGGTTTACGCATCTCTCGTAAGCGACACATGAATCATTTCGGTCCCCCGCGCCGCACGCTGGTCCCTTACCTTGTACTCCTCCATGTCCACATCGTCAGGACCGATTTCTCTCAGCTTTGCTCGCGCCACCTTCATAATGCTAATTGACCTGCCCCCAAGTGAGCAGAGACGGAGAAGATCAGAGCAATGGCCCTGGCTGCCTCCAGATGAGAAAAGCCCCATCTCGGACCAGGCAGCACAAACCTTTCATCGTAGCTGAGGTTCTTGTCCGCAAACTGCTCGAGAAGGGTCCGTTCCACCACCTGCTGGGGAGCGTTGTTCTGCAGGAGGTAAATGAGGACGTGCTGCAACCGGGCGTCGTTCTGCGGAGTCGGGGTCTCCTTGGCGAGCAGGTAGAGCCGGGAGTACTCCTCGTGGAACGCCTGCAACGGGACACACGGACTGACGCTCCTGCCCCTGGGAACGCCACAGCGGCTGAGACGAAGCCTAAAGCTGTCCTGTGACGGCGGGATTCCCCCGGGCCATGCCCGCCCCCGCTGCGTGGTTACGTTCCACGGTGAAGGGAAGCCCACGAGCACCTGGAACCGTAACCAAAAGGCACCTGCAGCACGGCCACGAAGCGGGCGCTTCTCACAAGCGCCGAGGTGTCTCAACGGCTCGCAGAGAGCGGGGCGTGTCGCTGCCTTCCACAGCTCTGGTGATCCTCGGGCAGGTGCCGAGGCTGTAAAAATGGACTGCGACACGCTTGTATCCACAGTAAGGTGCAAGAGTGTCTCACAATCTACAGTCCTGTAGATGCACAGCACGGGGGATTTCCCCCGTGTGGCATTTTCAGTTAAATCTACCTTTTTCAGTTCAATCTACCTGCCTGTAAAATCTACCGCCAGCTCCAACATTCAGCAGCGCTCGTTCTTTCCGGTCCCCCTCTTCCAGGCACACGTCTTGAGGACACACTTTACCAGAGAGGTCACAGGGAGGGTGAGTGTTCGGGACCAAACCAAACGTTTCAGGAGCGCTGGTTTATTTTCTGAGGCTCGCCCTGAGGCCCCAGAGAACACATTCCGGAAGGCACGCAAAGGATGCCTTTAGATGTGGTGTTGGGGGATATGGTATAGGGGAGAACTTTGCAGAGTGGGGTTGATGGTCGGGCTGGATGATCCCAAGGGTCTTTTCCAACCTGAATGATTCTATGATTCCATGAAAGCCTACGTCTTATTACCCAGACTGAGAGAACTGGCAATACTAACAGAACAGGCAGAAAAAACAGTGAAAAGTAAAAAAAGAGAAAAAGGTTGCTGTTTCTGCTGGGAGGAGGGAGCTCTTTCTTACAAGCTCTAAAAATTATTTAGAACTGAAGGATTCGTTGTCGCAATAGGAGAGCAGCCACAGAAAGGCCATTAACTCGAAGAAAAACTGCCCAAATCGTTCCCTTCACATTCCTGACCTGTCGATACAGCATGGATTCTCCATTCTGTGAAAACAGCTGTCCATACTATTGGATTTAGCAAACAAATCAGATACCTTAACAAGCCCTGCTTCAGACCCGTTGCGATCAAAGGTCTGGCGGGCTTTTGCAATCGCCAGGATGACGCCTTGCATGGCCGGGCTCAGCATCACCTACCACGAGAGCAGGAAAACACACACAGACACGAACAAGGAAAAGGGTAACAGACAGGGAAAGAAGAGAAGGCATGGTGAAGAAGGGAATACCTTTTCGAAAGATCAGGTGTAAAGGAAACGGTATGAACGCAAGGTGGAATAAGCCAGAGCCGTGATTCACTCCGTCTGTCGCGTGCACTTTACATGCAGGGGTTTCTAAGCGCTTAAAGGTCCGATCGCTCCAAACACTGAATTTGTAAATGCAGCACGTGAGAAACGCAAAGCACGCTGGCCACATCCCCTCTGCGCCCCGTTCAAGATAGGTAAGAGCACGTATTACGCACGCTCGAGGAGTAACGGTCTCGGTACGTGTGTGAAATCCCACTGCGCTTGTGAAAAAGCCTGAACTTCCGCAACGCTGCCTGAGGAGGTGTGAGTGCGGTTAAACAGCCCCATTCAGAAACCACAGCTTGGGTGCCGTAAGTTACGCTATCAGCGCTTAACGTCTGCGAGAGAGGGGACCCAACTCCACCTGGAGACAGTACAGAGGCTTGTCAATACATTAATACCACCGGGATCAATTTGGATACAGTCGTGCCAGAAAGAAGACTTAAGGACCAACGTGCAGATCTAACGATCGAGAGCTTTTACAGGGCTGCTTTTCTGACGGCATTTGGAAAGGAAATTACTGAACGATTACCGGGTCTGGGCTTCTTCATTTCCACGGTGGGAAAATGCACTTTGCAAACAGCGTTGTCTCCCTGCCAGACTACCGCACCCAATCTGCGGAAAGCTCAAAGCCAGCTAACTGCAAAGCTCTAGATTAGTGACTGGCAGTAATTAACCCCTGCACCGGGATCTGTACCTCCTCGTTATATCCGTCTGCATCGGACCTAACGGGGATCTTCCCCACACTGGGGATTTCCACCTCCGAGACCTGTGAGCGAGCCGGGGCAGCCGGCTCTGTCCCCCGAGCGTCCCGGGGCTGCTCTGCCTGAACCGTAAGGGCTGCTGCTCCCGGCTGGGCCTTCGCTGGCTCTGCCTCCTTGGGCTGCGGCCAAGAAGAAAAAGAAGAAACAGAGTAAGAAAAACCAAAGCAAAACACAGGAAAGCAGAAGGGGACCGAGCTAAACGTGGCAGAGCGACAGAACTGCACAGGAATGGAAAAAGCAAAGGTCTGTCAAGAGGAATAATGCAAAGCCACGAAGGGGTTCGCTTCCCGGGCTCAGCTCCTACCTCGCAGAGAGCTGCCTCGACGCCGTTCTTCTCGTAGGCGTCGGCGGTGTTCGCGATGGCCTTGGCTGTCTGCTCCTTGGCGATCATGGCGTGCTCCGAGGACAGAGAGCGCATGCTCTGCTCGCAGACGGAATTCTGATCTGTCGGGACAGAGGTGTGCTGTCAGTGAGCAAAGCGCAAGATTCCTTCTCCTCTCTCGTTCTAAGCTGTTCTGTAGCCTGTCTCTGCAGGATTCAGCCGCTGCTGCATCCACCCCAGAGGTGAGGGCATTTCACCGTGAGCTTGCGCGTGGCCCCTTTTCAGCGGGGATGGCACACACCATCCGGGATTGCCAAGGAACGCTTTCCCGCTCCAGAGAACAGCACTTGAACGTTTTCTACCCAGCGTTTATGAAAAAAGAAAAAAAGTCTGTAAGTGAAATGAGATTAGCCCATTATGATTAAACGAGTGGAAACCAGCATTTCGGTTGACAAGCCTGGAAGGACGCACGTGCAAAAATAACAGAACAGGCTTTCCTACTGCCAGGACAGAGCCTCCACCAGCTGCCTTCGCTGCCGCACCCATCCGCAGTTTCTCCCAGATACCCAGCAGTGTACTGTACCAAGGTTCCAGCACAGTGGTGCTTCTGACCAGCTGATCGTCACCGGTTTCAACGCAGTTTGCGAGTGCAGACACGGTACTACCTGGTCCCGATTCAGACGAGAGGTCCTGCAACTCGGAAGCGGGTGAAGGCTCCATCTGAGGAATCTTGCAAGACTGCTCCTCCTCCCACTCCTCGGCCTCCTGCTCCAGGCGCCAGTTGTCCTCCTGGATGTAGTGTCTCAGCTCCGGGGGCAAGGCTTCCACCTCCTTCTGGAACTGGCCCAGCTCCGAGCCCTCCTCCTTGTCTGGAAGAGACGCAGGGCCGGCGTGTAACGGAACACATCGGAGCAGCACACCACTGCCAGAGACTACACAAACAGGCAGCATTACGGCCCGGACCGGGCTGCCCCATCCCTGCAGGGGTTCAAGGCCAGGTTGGACGGGGCTTGGAGCACCCCGGGCTGGCGGGAGGTGTCCCTGCCCAGGGCAGGGGGTGCCACTGGGTGGGCTTTAAAGTCCCTTCCAAACCGTCCCGTGATTCTATGGAAAGCCCCAAGCAAATTGCCTGAGGGATAAATGGGGAAAAAACACAACTTTCTCCTGGCTTTGTAATTTAAGATGATTCATAGGCAAAAGCGCAAAACCAAAACCAAATCTACAGGGTTATCCGAAACAAACACCAGTTTTGTTCTACCACCGGACGGCATCTATCACAGAGAAATGGCAGAATAAGCACCGGCTGATGCAGCAGGCGAGGGATGCATCCTTATTCCAGGGCTGCCATTGTACACAGAACAGGATTTACACTGCCAATAGCTGGAAAATTCACATTTCAGCCAGAGCCATCCTGTCTACAACAGTACGCAGCACATACAGGTAGGGAGCTGCAGGGATTCCACGGCGTGAGTGTCACACCGGTATTTCTCAGCACTTTTTAGAGCTGCTTCGGCATTCAGCTGTGAAATAGCACTAACCCCAAGGAGTATCAGCTTTAGACAAGTCAGACCAAAACGTATGAAAAGCAAACGGCAATTGTCTACACCAGATATTTCCTATGCACCCGTTGTAAAAGCAAAGCGTCTTTAAAAACCAACAAAAACTGCATTAAATGGGGGGAAAAAAAAATCACGGGTTCATCTCAGAAACGGAACTGTCATAGAAAGACAGACAAAGAACAACCTCCAGATCCTCATCAGCCATATTTAGCACTGAACAGAATGACAGTTCTCCATTGTTTCTTGCTATTTATGACATCAAAATGAACCACGCGTGAAATTATTAGGTTCTTCTACAGCTGTTTGCCATGTATAGTGCCACGTGCACGATAATTTCTCCACATAACTATTTATACTTTGGCACTGCAAACGTACTTGCAAGTCTAAGCCACCGTTACCAATAGCTCATGCGCTAGGAAAGGCTGCATAAAGCAAGAGCTCCGTTCAGGTTCAGTGTAACGGTACCACTAAAAAGCGAGCCGTCGAGTCGGAAAGCCTGACAAAAATGGGAGAAATAAAGCAGGAGGTGCTCCACATGCCCTCATAGAAGAACCAGCGTCATGTAAACCATACGCAGAGCCAAAGTGACACCCACCAGCAATAGATGCGTGTTGGAAGTGGCAAATGTGGAGCCTGAATGTTTATACCCATGAATAATACATACGGTTCTGTACCTATTCTCACCAGTACAGTTCTTCCTTCAGTTTTCAACCCTACTGGGGGTTTAGAAACGAACCGATTATTTCACTTCTATCTGGGGGGAAGTTTTTTGCACCGTCAAGAGACAGCTGCGCCAAAGAGAAGCTGAGGAACGTAACGGTCACGCAGGCTGGATAATACACAAATGGCTAATTAACCGGCAGTTTTGGCTCCAGTACCTGCAAGGAAGCGGGACACCTTATCACTTATGTACATCAGGCAGTAGGCGCTGGCGTTCTTCAAGCCTCCGAACGAATCTCTCTCCAACTCTTCCCAGGACGACTCTGTCACCGAGATGTCATTGTATTTGAGCCAGCTTTTCCGAGGCTGGTCGTATATGTAGGCCCAGTAGTGACCGGCGTTTGCTTGCCCTTCGTGTACCAAGACTGCGTGCAAGCGATAGGGAACCTGCAAGTACACACCGACACAGGTTTCAGACGCGCTTTGAGTAAATTAATTTCCCTGACCTCTGTACAAATACGCTCATAGCTGTAGCCTGGCACAAGTCTCTTGATTCACATGGAGAATTTCCCACGAAGTGAGAACTGAGTTTTAAGGGAAAAAGCATCACGATTTTCATAAAGAATCCTTTCTCTGCTTCATCGTAACACCAGGATTTTTTTTAACACAGTAAAGTGTACAACTTAAAACAGCTACTAAGACAGAACAATATCACCAACGTAGTTTAATATTTACCCAACGAAGCTGCATTTCTTACCTGCTGGAGGAGAG
This sequence comes from Larus michahellis, assembly GCF_964199755.1. Classification (NCBI taxonomy): domain Eukaryota; kingdom Metazoa; phylum Chordata; class Aves; order Charadriiformes; family Laridae; genus Larus; species Larus michahellis. The sequence continues at coordinate 8,654,715 of NC_133912.1, read as the reverse complement.
GGTCGCAGTACATTTGTTCAATGGACTGCTTGATTCTGGCAATAGACTCCTGCAGATCTGCCGAGAACATCACGCGTGAGAGAAATACGTAAGAAATAACGACGACTCATCAGGCGATGCCGGCCCCTTTCACTTCGAACAGCGAAGCGAAGCGACAGCCGTGCAGCAACTACCAAATACACTTAACACAGGGCTGAAGCCCACACCAGACTGGTCGTAGACCGGGATGTGTCCAGGACACATCAGGGAAATCAGGCTGGCATTCAAGAGGAAAACCACAACAAAGACATTTGGGGCTCACCTTGCACGTCTTGTTCGATCTCGTTTCTCCACCGCTGCAGACACGTCCGGACAAGGCGCAGCTCTTCCTCGGAAACCACGTGAGGAGCTGGACGTTCAGACGTTTCAGGAGGCTGGAGTGGCACACTCGATCTTTGCTGTGGCGAGGGATTTGCCGAAAAGAAAGCTGTGTCTTCAGTCCCAGTATCCTTCCCTTCCAGTATGCTGCGAAGCAGAATCCAAGAGGAGCGGACAGGTTTTTCAATCTTTCTCTTGTTTTTTCTCTTTTTGGAAAAGAATACGAAATAAACCAAACAAAACTTGCTGCAGAGCCAGAGCGGGATTTCCCTCCCAGGATGGTACAAAATGTAAAGAGAACAAGTTCACTGAAATGTGCTTCTACCTTAACAGACCAAATTAAAATATCGGGCAAATAAGAGCTGAATTCTTACAGAACCCTGTGAGCACAGATCCACAATGAGCAATTCAAAAAATTCCTTCCCTTACTACTAAGCAGCTCACGTATTACTCAGCTTAGTCTCGAGCGTAAACCAACCATGCTGGCCAGGTTCGTAATAATCCAAAGTTGCAGTAATCTACCGGTTGATGAAGCCAAAAAATGAGTAGCCTAACCCAAAAGAGCACGTAATTTAACTCAGAACTGCTGCTGGGACACGGAATATGGTGATGCTTTTGGAAAAGGAAAAAGCACAGAGCAGATGCAGTGTTCCGTTTGCACGAACAGAAGCAAAGGACGAGGGACGGGGCGACCACTTGCACAGGCACTCGTACGGCACAGCACCGTGCTGACAAGCGCCCAGATAGATAACCCACTTCCAGGACGTAGACCAGGAGCGCTTAGCCGAAAGGCAAAGCGTTCTCCTACGAATTATTTGCATTTCTGTTTACTAACCCGTTCGGCTGGGAAAGCGCGTGCAGAAGACCAGGCTCGGCGCGGGGCCGCGGGAGCGCTGTCGGAGAGCCCGGCACAGAGGGAAGGGCTGCGGCTGGCTTTGTGGCGATGAATTCGAGAACGTACTGCAGCATGTCGGGCAGGGGGAAGCGGGCTGGGCCTGAGCCGTACTGCAGGTACCTACGGAAACAGGCGGGGTGGGGCAGGAATGAACCGTTTGGTTCGACCTGAGGGACAACAGAAGAGCAACCGGGAAGAAAACCCCCAGGTGGGGATGGAGACAGGTTAAGCAGTGAGGGAAGGAAGGGAAAACCCAGGCGACGCGAAGGGACGCCCTCCCAGCAGGCCCCGAAAGCCGTGAGGCTGCGGGCAGGGCTCGGCAGCAGTGGAACACCGCTGCGCTCTCAGCACCGCTTCGGTCGCAACAACCACCCGGCTGCTCCGGAGACGCTTAACTCCATCCCAGGCAGGGAAAAACAACGGAAAACAAAATCTTCTGCCTGTCCACATGCCAGATCTTTGCTGTCGGTCTCTGTCCTTCCCCAATAAACAATGCCAAACGCTAGGCTGGAGGGGACAACTAATATAAAAAATAGCAGAGCTTTTTCCACTGTATTAGCGGGCTTCCTCACCCAAACTGGCCGGCAGAGCTGACAGTGACCATCGTACTATTTAAGGAGATTATTCTCGTAATGGCATCAGTAATATTCAGAAAGCATCAACCCCACGCAATTTGGTTTTGAAAGCACACTTCCTCGCTCCACACAAACCCGGCTCTGTCTCTCCTTCCTCTACAAGTTCCTCTTCCATCGGAAAGCTCCTTTGAAAGGAAGCGTTTGCACGCTCCCGCGGGGCACAAAAGTAAAGCTAGCTGGCCACGTACCTTTCCAGTTTCTGCTGCAGAACCACCATTTTCTCCTTCAGTCTCTTCATTTCTTCTCTCTTCCTCTGAACAAGCTCTTTACTGCAGTAGAGGTACCTAAACAGAAATACAGGGCCCGCCACGTGAGATTTGTTTACTGGTCGCGCCCGCAATCTTTCAGAAGGATTTTTAAAATCCCTCCTTGCTCAGCCACACGACCTTTTTCATCTCCTTAATTACAATAACGCAGTAGCTTTAGGCGTACCGTAGAGCAGAACAACTCACCTGTCCATGTACATAGTCTGGGGGAATTCTAGCCTGGTGTGGATTTTCTCCGGCTGCCCTAGTGACTGATTGAACTCAAATCGGGAGAGTTCAAATGTCAGCACCGGCGGGAGCTTTGTGAACCAGCGCTGCAACAAAAGCAGAAATGCCCCCAGAGGGACTCGTTTTAAGACGGCTGCTAAACGGCACATTTTAGACCGATCCGAAATGATTTTAGACTGATCCTAAACGTCTGTCTTTAAATACCGATTTAGCATATATTTTCTTTACAGAGTGACTAGTCAGAAAGCCAAATTTTAGCAGATTAAAATTTCCGCTTCTGTTTTACATTTTTACCCTGAAAAAGCCCCAGCACGGCTTTCAGAAAGTGACTTTTCATTGCCTGGTGCATCCAGCTTGGTGGATTACTAACGGGCCCGGCCGTGAGTTTTACGAACTCAGCAGACAGCACACAAAGCCTGGAAGCCAGCTAAGCGCCTGCGAGAGAGCGCCCTTCCGAAGCAGACCACATGCAATGATGAAGAACAAAACAGAAGCCCTTGCGCGGTGCCTGATTCCTCAGCCCCTCTCAGTCTATCTACAAACCTTTCAATTTAGGAGGCTCGGAGAAGAAACCCACCTTCTGTCCGTTCCCTACACTGTTTCAAAGAGCCGAACGAAAAGTCCTCGGCTGAATCGACAGTCCCCCTCTCTCTCCCTGGGCTCACAAACATGTCCAGCACCCGCCGCCGGGGTCTCCTGCACCCCCCTCAGCAGGGCATGCCCAGCCGACGCTCCCCGCGGGCCCCGCGGGACCCCACCAAGCTCGTTTTCCTTTGCAGGAGCCATCTCGGGTGTCCTGCCACAATAAACCCCGCCCCACTCCAAACTGCAACGGACCTAAAACATTGCCAATACAGGTGAAATTTTTTAAAATTATTTGTTAAAAAAAAATAATCTTTGGAAGGAAATGGCCAGGTAGCAGAGCTGTTTGAGAAGCAGCCCCATCTTCAGAACGAGCGAAAAGGAACACAGAGCAGGAGGGATTTACACACCTATTATCTAGGAGAAATGCAAGTTCTTGTTAATCCCACTGATGCTTTGCGCTTCAGTACACTCCCCTAGGTTCTCAAAAGACAAAACGCACCTTATTCTCTCTGTCCCCTATCATGCAGTCCTCTAGCCACGACATCCTGGGAAGTGAAATTAAGATGCAGGGTTTTTCCGGTCAGATTTCTTAAACATACAGGCAGAGCCTTTTCCTTCTCTCCGTACAGACAAGGAACGATTGAAACATCTCCACCATCAGTCCAATTCCCCTTACTTGTCAGAGAAGGATTTGGAGGAACTGGAGGGCTTGGATTGAAAAGAACATGCCCGACTAGCTCCCTGCGACCCTTGTCTCTGGCACCAGCCTACACCAGTTTCACCTACGGCGGCTGGAAACGCACCCGAACAGCTTCAGGGGGAACCGGGAGAGCCAGAAACACACGTCTGAGTCCAGAGGCGGCCAGGGCTTACTCCTGTGCCCGTTTAAACCACAGCACGGCATTTTTCAGACGTTCTCACAGAACCGAAGTACCTCTCCCTGCCCCCTCTCCGTCAGACACCTTTGCGAATTCCTCAGTGTCATCTCCCAGCCTTTCTCTAAGCTAACTTCTCCGAACACGTGTAGGATGCTGAATGCCATTGTAGGATGCTGAATGCCATGGTACACCTTTGCTTTCTACTTTGCTGCAACTAAGGATTTTATGATTGGTTTGTGATTCGCGAGATTTAAAAAAAAAAGAAAAAAGAAAAAAAAATCAGCACAGTCAGAAGAGTGAAAATGAGAAGAAAGAAAAACACACACTGTAAGAGGGAGAAAGAGACAAATTCCAAATGGCATACCATAGAGTTAAGCACTGTACTTTTACCCTCCGAAAATATGGAGGCAGTGGTTCTCCCCTACTCAGGTACAGGTAGGCTTCAACAGAAAGAGAGAGACTTTATCACACTTGCATCAGAAGCAGATGTTTACCTTTTTAATTTAAAACAAACTCCTCGAACTGGTTACATAGGACAACGCATCTTTACAAATGAGCAAAGACTTAGTGTCTCGCCATGCGACACTATCATACATTTACGCGAGATTCCAGGTACACACAAAATATGTTGTATTCAATTCTTAGGGAACGCTTACAACTGCCATTTAAAGTTATCAGAATATACTGAGACACCCCGGTGCTGTATGGGTTGCATTTTTCGGCAACAGGCAGCTTAAAGCTCAACAAAAAATGGTAAAACTAACCTCCTGGCCGTACTTCACCGACTGCGATGCTGCCGCCTCATCCATCTCTCCCTCCACCATGGCTCCTTCCAAGCACTCATTCAAGTTTCGGTAACCGTTTACCTGAAGGGGATACTGACCAAAGGTTTCGATCTTGGAAAAAGTATTGCCTGGATGATGGAAACGACACAAGACCCATGAACTAACTTAAGAGAACAAACAACTCCGCTCAACTCAAGAGTCTGTTGTCAGCACCCGTTTAGAGGCGCGGCTGGCAAGAACGAACGGCGTATCGCCGTACACCCGTCTGCCAGGGTAAGCTCCTGATATAAACAAGTGCTTCCAACACGGGAGCGCTTGCGAGTAGTTAATGCTTTCAGAAGACAGACTTTCTAAACGTTACAGACAATTCTATCAAGAAGACTATTTGCGAGTTTAAAAAACTAGGCAATTTCATCAGGAACGCGCAACAAAGTCCCGTGTCATCACTGCTATAAATCAACACACTCAAAAAGTGAATCTGCCAAAGCCTTCACTCACCCTCATGGACACCCTCCGTCAGGAAAGTCCCGTAGAAAAGCTGTACCATCGGGTTTTCAGATTTGTCCCCGGGGCTTCTGTTTCAGAAAGAAAAAGCACACGCTCACTTGCAGCCGTAGCCTGCAGAAAAGCCCCAGGTCAGAATCTGAGCCTTTGCCTGGGAATCGTCCTACAGCCAAAAGGAAAGTTTTCTACCCAAGCACAAAATACAGAGGAAGCTTCTCATCTGTTTTCGCACTCAAAAGCACATCATGAGACTTATAGGAAGGAAGGAAAAGAAAATAAATATGAAGGCACTGCCTTTTGAAATGCAGGTTCTGTATCTTTCCTGTACGCCAGTTCTGCTGAGTTCCCCTAAAAAGCTTATTTACTCTGCAGGCCGCATCGGCGCTGAATAAAGTCCTGCGCTTACGTGCAGGAAACGTGGACATAACACTTCACGAGCATATACTGAGCTTAAGGAGCACTGTCCTCAGTGAAAAAAAGGGTCTCTCATTTACTCAACATTTTCACGTAAAGGCCTCTCATTTATTAAGGCCTCACATTTAAAACCCGTTTCTCCTCAGTGGGAGGTCAAACTCTCTTGACCCCAGAAAACTCACTTGACGTTCACAGCGAGCTGGAACGCATCCTCCAGCCAGTCCAGTAGTTTGTGTGTAAATTCACTCACATCTTGCTGGAAGAGAGACAAAAGGCGAGCGTCAAGCCTCGCGCCACCCAGCCTGCGTTTTCACGGTCTGCGGTTTCCCGAAGCTGCTGGAACCCGACCCGACGGGTGCTGCCGTACCCACCCAGCCCAAAGAAGCGAGAATCCCGAGCGCTGTGCTGATTTAGACCGATAATGAACACTCTGCTCATCTGAAAACTAGATCAGAGGAAATTACTGTGATCGCTACCCAACCACCCAGATGGCACCGGGTAGAGCACTGTTGCGCTGCTGGTTAATTAGCGAGCGCGTACATTCTGCCTAAACGACCCAGGGACAGCTGCTTGGCAGTTGACAAAGATGGGAAGATGCCTCTGAAAGCAACAGCAGGATGAAGCGCAATAGGATTGCTGTGGCTGCGAGTGCTGTTCTGAAGGAAGCAAAGGGCTTTTTCACAGGGTTTTACCTGCTGTTCCTCCGCGGATCTAAACGCATCCCTCAGGAGCTCCAGCGCTGCAGACGGGTCTACAAACTTACGACGTGTGCCCAGCATTAACGCAAACAGACACTGAAGTTCTTGCATGAACGCAATGTTTCTTTTTCCCTGCATTGCAAAAAGAAGAAAAGCCAAACCCTTCCTGCAACTCAAAGAAGCGGCATCTTAAAACAAAGTGCTGCAGGACGCCCCGTGCACATCCCTGAAGAAACAACCAGGGGGAGAGGGGACGTTAGACAGGACAAAAGCAGACAGACAGGCAGCGGCATTTCTGGGAAGCAAGCCGGTCTCCCCACGGATGCACGGGAGAAAAACTTTAACTGAAACCAAACCTTTAGAGAAAAGAGTGCCGCAAGGAATAGTTGCTAAAACAGAAGGCAAAAGCGGGTGAATTTTTAAATTTATTCTGCCTGCACTTGAGGTTTCTTAGAGTACCAAGAGCACCCTCGAAAGCAAGTAAAGCAAAGTCTCTGAAATGGAGGTGGCCACAAGCTGGAACGATACAAGTGAAGGATTACTCTACCTGTGCCTGTTTCTCTATTTCCTAAGCCTCTTCTGCTGACCGTGCTCAGAAGGTACTGGGGCTACAGCGACCTTCAGGCTGGCTCCAAGCCCAGCTCTGCCACGGTGCACGCGAACAAACAGACAGTCTGGAGCTACCAGAGAAGTTTTACGGGACAAGTTCCCCCCCACACCACAGTCAGAAGCTCTAGAGGAACGCTTTACGAGAAGCATCTGATTTTTTCCTACAGTGATTCTGTCTTTGAAAAGTATTTCCCAAATTTGTCTTTCCTGGAGCCTGACAATTGAAAAGCCATTAACACAGGCACGGGAGTCTCAGATGGCCCCAAATTACATCAGCTTAGAGGAAGAGTATGCCACGACAGAGGGAAACTAGACAGCGTCACTCGGTGGGAACTCACAGTGCGACTACGACAGCTTTCAAGCACATTTTGTGGCAGGGAGTACCCAAGGACCAGCCTCCGAAATTCCGGCAACTGAAACAGCGACTGAAAGGAAAGGAGAGGGAAAGATCAGTCGGTGTCCGTAAGGATAAGACTCGCTGCCATTTGATGCCCCGTTGTTACTCTTCTACTCCACAGCTTTGTTGTTAACTGCCAATAGCCATTTCCAGGCTACACATATCCATTTTAGGCAAGAGCATTCCACTGTGCCTCGGTGAGCTTAGAAAAGGCATCCAGGAACAAGTCACAGGGAGAAAGGAGCCCATTTGAAGGTTTCTCACTTCCTCCCACAGCTGGAGACATGTGATGAACGTCCGTCTGCTGATGTGAAATGGTTACAAGAGACAAATCTGCTCAGCTCCACTTATTGTTGTCTCTTCTTGTTCAGGTTATCGCTAATAATACACGCTGCCTAGTTGCTTACTCATCCAAGCATCTATGCCAGTCTATTCCATTAACTGGAACATGATACACCGGGTATTATGGAGCCAACAATAACTGCAGTAAAATTAAATTATCAGTTCACTTTGCCAGTCAAGCTTCGGTCATTCAGTAAGCATTTGGACATCGCTGCACCAAATCCCCCCCGCATGCGTACGCACAGATTATATGTATCTGTAGCTATTTTTACGCACAGTCTATTTAACCGCTCTTTGGCTCTTTCTGTGCACGCCCAGAATAAATCACAATCACATCAAATAAAAACAGAAGTCTCGTTTGAGCACGGTCACGTTCGCTCATCTGTGTACGGTGACCACTTCACAGAGGCGCTGCGTATTTAACTCTAACTGATAAACATTTTGACTCCAAGAGCGCAGCAACCCCAGAAGAACCTTTCCATCAGCTTACCTGTATGACAGCGCTAAACCAACACGTATTCCCGATATTTTTCATTCCAACAGGCCAGTCGCCCACTCTCCTCCAGTCACTCTGCTTGGGGTTCTCTCCCCAGACTTCACAGCGTTTCCTTTTGGAGCGGTTTTTGTTTTCAGCGGAATGCGCTTCCTGCGGTCTGTCACAAAAGACGCACACCGTGCTGTAAAACACCATCTCACAAAGATTCTCCAGCGCTACGGGGATCGTACTCCCCTCCCCTCGCAAGTGGGACACCAGAGCCGGGCCATACCCAGCGCAACAGGCAACAGACGCCTTATCTGACTCCTGAAAGGTTTCAGCTCTCAAACGAGGTGGGTGGAAAACATGACTGCAAGACAATTTGGAATGGTGGAAGGAGGTAATAAGATATGGATGTTTTCCTTCCTGAACTAGCCGCATGCAGAAGTGGCACCTTTAGCCATTACTGGAGGCAAACCCAACCCCCGGTGAAGGGGAGACCGGTGCGAGGTGAACGGGCACCGAGATTTCACGCTGCTCCTTCCCCAGGCGCCGTAACGCCAGTACAGCATCCTTCCGTGCGGCATGTCAGCAACAGCAGTGGGATCGAATAAGCCACAACTAAACCTGCTTTTGCTATGTCAACCATCACGCTGCAGTGCTAAAGTCAACGACCCAGAAGGCAGCGATGAGCCAAGCACCTTCTAAAAGCAGCAGGCGTACATCGGGGAGGTGGTCTGCGTCTGCTTTGCAGTTATCAGCTTAAGAATCCACCTACAATACCAGGAGACCAATTTGCGGAGCCACTGACCTTTCTGCAGCATCCCTTTCCACAGCCTGAGCTTTCGGCGATTCCCGGGGTCTGAAGGCGTCTCCTGTGTGGAGGTCGTCTCTGTCGCTGGGGGTAAGTGCAGCAGCAAGATCTAGAAGTGGAGGCAGCATTCTGATCAGTCTTCCACCAGGAGCAGACAAACGCTCTCTTTAAAAGGAACTTTAAGAAAATGTTACACTTCACAAACACAATTTTTGGATCGGTAAGAGCCTGATTTTGTAGCTCAAGTTCTAAATACAAATCCTCTCAGCTTGGATCGTGCCAGGGAACCTCAAAAGCCATTGAGTGGGCCGGGTGAGGAGAACAGGACAGACCACCCAGCTGTGTACCGGCCAGATCTCCCCACAGCCAAACTCAGAGCCCGAGGAAACACTTCAAACCTCTTCAAATAAGGAAAGGGGAACATCAGCTGCTGCTTATACTTGCTATGCCTTGACATCAGCGTTGACAACTGACACTCTTTCGAGAAATAAAGGATTTCACTAAAATCGGCACAATCACACAGACTCGCCTTCCTTCCCTCGGCTACGGGCCATTTCACGTACTAGCTCCGTAGGAAAGAAGAAGAAAGAAAAGCGAGTGGTTCTGGAAGAGGTGGAAGCCTTGCGCAGGGGAACAAAGGGCAGCCGCACTGTTCCGGGTGTTGCTTCCAAGCTCCCAGCACAGATTTTTGGCACCGTCAACCTGTCCGGTGATAACATCACTTGGGAAAGCTCCAGTTAACAGATGTGTCATTAGCAAAAAGGTTTAAAGGAACTACCCTCAGCTACCTCAGACCACAAGTACACTTTTTACATCTAAATGCACCAAACTGATGGCCAAAACCTGTAACATGAATAAAAACATTTTTCATGTAGTCAAACTGCTAGCTCAAATAACACAAAGTTTTCACGAGACTGTGACAGTGAACGCTGCATGTGCCTGCTCTGCCAGCGGATGCTGTGGAAACGCATGCGTGCCTTGAGAGGGATTCGGTTCTCTGTTCTGGCTGCCCTGCTTTAGGAGCTTTCGGGGTCTCTGTCCTAGCCGAGACCGACCGTTTAAACCGACGACAGCTTTGTAGCTGACGTGTTGTCTACAAACACTACTAAAACACTACGAGGCCACTTTCCCTTCGGACGCAGCCCTCCTTCCCCAGGAAGGATTCATTCCCTGAACTGTGGCGAGTACTGGCCAATCAGACCAGTGCTGGGACAGGAGCCGGAGGGATTCCCTGGCGGAAGCAGGGAGGACCGACACTTCCGACATCTTCCCTTCGGCTCAGACCAAAACGCGTGAAACCATACGGGTGAGCAGAGGCGCAGGACTCACTGCGTGGGAGCTGTTTGCCCACTGCACTCCCTTCCCAAGCGGACGGCTCCACAGCGGCCGCATCCCGAGCCGGCTCCTGAGCGTGCTCCTCCGTCAGGAAGGTGACTGCTTCCATCAGGTCCCCATTAGCAGCCTGGCGGAACGACAAGGGGAGAAATCCGTGGTGCCAGGGTTACTTCACCGACATTTGCATGACGTGTAGTGCCTCCGGGGCAGAGACAGGCGCCCTGCCACCAACTCTGCTTCCCCCGGCCACGGGAGAGAGCGATCTGCTGGTGACAGGCAGCGGTAAAAAATGAAAATAACAAAGGCTAGAATTTCTCTGTCGGAAAGCACTTTGGCTTTATTACTAGGACAATCTAGACTCCATTAACTAATTCCATTTCCCTCACAAGAGATTCGAGTAGTCGCAGGAGGCCTGAAGCACGACAGGGTACTCTGCCACCGGGAGAGGCTCATAGAAACCAAACTCTGGGGATTTCAAGACGTTTGTCTTTTACTTAGCTAGGGCTTTCTTCAGACCATCGCTAGGGGCTAAACTCCCTTAAATGTAATCTAATGTTTTCTGGACATTACTTCTTGATGAAACATTTAGGAATTTCCTTAAACAAGCCTCTTTGTGTATTTCCAGCACAGCCCACGTCCTGCTGCTACCTCTCAAGGGGACGGACGGCGACCGATGATTCCAGACTGATGCGGTCGCAGCCAGTGTAACACTGCAATTTACAAATACCGAAACACGTGCTGTGAGCAGGAATCTTTCCAGGTAAATGTCGCTCCTCCAAGTGCCTGAGATTCCTGCGTCCCTTCACTTTGGAGCAGAGACGACTGTTCTGGTGACAGACAAGACAAGCACCAGCCCCACAGCTCCTGATGTTATCGCAGCTGTCCAGAACTCCCCGAGCGGCGTACAGGGAGAAAAACCTCCTCTGACCCACTCCATTTGTGTTTACCATAACGCAGGGATAACAGCCCCGTGGGAGCAAAGCTTCCAGGGAATGTTTACAGGGCTTTAGCTCAGCACACGCTGCCGCAGCAGCACAGACTTTAAGGTCTACTGTTAGAAAAATGAACTGTTCTCACCTTAGCATGGGGTTTTGTTTCAGATGTGGATGAAAATATATGAACCCCCAAACCACCCGTTCCCTGCTGACACCATAAATGCTGGCCTCAGGTACCTGCCTGCCTCAGGGGTACACCTGAATGAAAACACAAGCGAGGGCGGAAAACCAGCGGAGGGTCTACCCTTCAGCTCCTACAGGAACCACGTTACCCCACGCCGCACGCACTGCATCGCTTCCACAGGCCACACACGCGCTGTTTTAGCGAGGACCAGCTCATTACCAGCCCACAGGCGTGCCAGCGAACATCCGACCCACGCGTCATGTTTTGAGAGAGCCTGAACCCGCCTGGCTTTTGGGAGGAATTCAGAGGTCTCCTTTCCACAGAACAATGACAACAGGCACAAACCTTTAGAGCCGCATGGAGGAAAGCCGAGTCTTGAATTCCCGTGATCTCTTTCAGCTGGTTTAAAAGCATCTGGCAATCCTACACGCAAGAAATAGAGAAAGCTCATGTGAAAAGGTGACCAGGATGGACATGAAGCAGTTTCCGCAAGCTGTGCCAAGGGCTCACCAGAACCTTGCTTCTTGCTCTCCTTTTTATGGACAGATGAACAGGAAAATCCAATCACGCTTCCCTGATGGCAATACCAATATCAGCTTGAGCATCGCACTCGCGGTTTTTTTCCCCAAAACGTACAGAGCAACGTTCAGTCGGTTGTATCCCGAGGAGGACGGCAGCAGGCCCGAGGGGAAAGGCTATCCCGGCCGTTGGATGCTCCGCACCTGCGGAGGGAAGGGGCACCCCGTCCCCCGGACGGCGGCATGTGCAGCGGGACATATAAGGAGGCTGCGTGTTCTCAGGGCAGCGGCCAGGGGCTATTTTAAGTCCGGCTGCACATGCCATTTGTGCGTGTCACTTCTCACTGACAATGAGGTGTCAGAATAAGGGCCCAGGAGGCTGCCATCGCTTCTCCTGCCCCCACCACACCGGCAACTCGAGCTTTGGCGAGATATTGGCTCTAAGCCACAGTCAACAACCTATTCTTTGACTGGTTCAGCCGCTTAAAAAAAAGATTACGGAAATTTTCTTTACCAGACTTATCAAATCTTTTCAGCCTTGGCTTGCCACAGGAGCGGTGGCTGCGCACAACTCCGGACGACCGGCTGTCAGGAGAGGCGGCTCTCTGCAAGCGCCCCTGCCGCAGCTGGCCCCGGGGGTCCCACCCCCCGCCTTTCGCGGCCGCAGTTCAGCTCCTGTCGCCAACAGCCCGGTTCGGCTGAGGTCTGAGGGTGTCAGATACGGGTCCGTAGCGCCGGCATCGCACCGAGTACGGGAAGGACGTTACAACAGCAAAACCAGCCGGGACTGCACCGCCTATGCCCGATTTACAAAGGCTACGAAGGATCCTGCAGTCAGCACAGTCCAATGAGTGCCAGCTTCTTAGGATCACACCTTTAACTGATCTTAACCGGCAAGGCTGCAGAGGAATAAATTCAAGTTTCTACTTACTCTCACCACTGGGAAAAAATTTAAGATGCCTTTGTGCCATCGGAGCACAAGTTCCACCCAGGGAGTAGGAACTCAACCGCGCTTCTGAGCCGTGCAGCCGTACCGCTGGTGGCTGCTGCTCCACGCACGGACACCGCAAAGACGGCACGCATCCGTATCGGTGGTTAAAAACAAACAAATCCTAGATTATTTTTCAATGGGGATCCCCCCAACAAGTTATTTGTGATAGTCCCACCTACAGTACTACTTTTGCTCCACTTTTACAAGAAAAATCGCATGTCTGCGCATCCCCCCCAACCCGTCCCGCAGCTCCTTCAGCCCCAAGAGAAGCCGAGAGGCGTGGAAAGCCCCCGGCCCGGCCGACGGCACGGGCAGGAACCGCAGCATCGGGAGCCGAGGGCAGGAGGCTCAGGACAGACATACTTTCACAAAGGCAAACCACTTATATATCATGTTGCTAATTTTGCTGCCTGCGCGAGCGGCGTGCTCGTCGGCTAACTCCACCTAACGCCGCAGGGTATATTTTTCCGTTGGAGAAAAAAAAAGAAAACCCATGCTAATAAACCGCCTTACAATAACGAGATCTGAGGCAGGACAGGGCACGATTTTCAGGGGTTTTTCTGCTTCGCCAAAAGGAGGCCTCACAAAGGCTGCCGTAACCATAAAAGCTAATTACTGATCCACCGCTCTACGTTAGCCCTGAATATTCAAATGATTTCCAGCACAATTGTATTCTGCCTTTGAGAAGAAAGGTTTGAATTGGCAGCAGAGAGCTTATCCCATACAACAAGTTTCGAGAGGCTTGTGGCCGACGGGCAGCCCACAAAAACCACTGGGAACCACACTCCCTGCAAGAAAATGGTGAAGTTTTTGGGGAGCGCGCGTGGGTTTGTTGCTATAACTAGCCTGGTTGATTGCTTTTTGAGGTTACGCGCCGCGGGGCTCTAAAACAAGCTCCAGAGCTGGCAATTAACACCAGCGTGCTGCCGCTATTAATACATAGCTCACTTGAAAAAACAAACCAAAGCAAAGTCCTACCTGCCGGAAAAATAACAACCCCAACCCAAATGCTATTAGTATTAAATTACAGCAACAGGAGACACGTACAAAACCAAGAGGCTTAGCGGAAAGAGGGCGCTGGAGATAAAAATTACACAGTTGGGCAGCCAGTGAAGAAACTGAAAGGTTTTGCCATTTTCCTCGCTCTACTGTGACTCACCGCGCTCAGAAGTAGTTTGTTTTGATGAGAAACTGCAAGTGAGGAAGGGTGCAAGTGCGGTGCAGGAGTTCAAGGGGGTTCCAGAAATAACAGCGTGAGGAGGAGGAGGAGGAGGAAGGTGGTGGCGCGTAAGCGGGAGGCAGAGCCACAGCCTTCAGTCTCTGCACCTCAGCTGCGCTTTTCATTGCAGCGGGAAAATGGACATGAAGAGGGCTAAAAACCCACAGGCGGCGGCAGGAACAATACCCGCATTCCTGACCGAGGCTTTTACAAACCCATATCCACCGGGATAAGAAGCGGCGGCCAGCGGACTCTTCCTCCATCAACACACGCTCCTGCGCATCGGGCACGGTCCTGACACCGTCCCTGCGCGCGCGGGAAATGGCTGCCACACAAATGCAGCCTCTAAAAGCACAACGAAAAGGTCGATACCCTTAAGGCCGGCCTCTCAGAAGTGTTTCTCTCGCCTCCTGAGAGCGCAGAGATGCTACAGAGAAGTGCGGCCGCCTGTGTAAGCCGGGGATACGCCGGGCTGCAGCCACCCGTGCAGGGACACCGACCTCGCGAGCACCGCGGAGGAGCCGCCAGCCAGGCGTCCCTTCAGCGCTTGGGTCCGTGTGCTTGAGAGACAACTTACGCAGAGCCCTGAAGTTTAAGAGCAATGTTTCTTGTTAATGGATGCTGGGCTAGGGAAAGGAGAACATGAATTCCGAGGGGAGGAAGCCCTCGTGAGAGACCATACTGAGTTATCGATGATCTGGATGAGGGGATTGAGCGCACCCTCAGTAAGTTCGCAGACAACACCACACTAGATGGGAGTGTTGATCTGCTCGAGGGTAGAAAGGCTCTGCAGAGGGACCTGGACAGGCTGGATCCATGGGCCAAGGCCAACTGTGTGAAGTTTAACAAGGCCAAGTGCCGGGTCCTGCATTTCGGCCACAACAACCCCAAGCAACGCTACAGGCTTGGGGCAGAGTGGCTGGAAAGCTGCCCGGCAGAAAAGGACCTGGGGGTGCCAGTGGACAGCCAGCTTAACATGAGCCAGCAGTGTGCCCAGGTGGCCAAGAAGGCCAACAGCATCCTGGCTTGTATCAGGAATAGCGTGGCCAGCAGGAGCAGGGAAGGGATGGTGCCTCTGTACTCGGCGCTGGTGAGGCCTCACCTCGAGTGCTGTGTTCAGCTCTGGGCCCCGCTGTACAAGAGGGACATTGAGGTGCTGGAGCGTGTCCAGAGGAGAGCGACCAGGCTGGTGAGGGGTCTGGAGACCAGGGCATGTGAGGAGAGGCTGAGGGAGCTGGGCATGTTTAGCTTGGAGAAGAGGGGGCTGAGGGGAGACCTCATTGCCCTCTACAACTACCTGAAAGGAGGGTGCAGAGAGGTGGGGGTTGGCCTCTTCTCCCAGGGGAATAATGACAGAACCAGAGGAAATGGTCTGAAGTTGCGGCAGGGGAGGTTTAGATTAGATATTAGGAAGAATTACTTTACTGAGAGAGTGGTCAGGCACTGGAACAGCCTGCCCAGGGACGTGGTAGAGTCACCATCCCTAGAGGTATTTAAGAAACGTCTGGATGTGGCGCTTCAGGGCCTGCTCTAGTGGCAGAGATTGTAGGTTGTTTGGTTGGACTCCATGATCTCAAAGGTCCTTTCCAACCATGAAGATTCTATATGATTCTATGATCATGGACGAGCCCTTTCCTACAGAGGATCACAGAACGGTTTGGGTTGGAAGGGATCTTAAAGACCATCCAAGGGACATCTCCAACTACACCAGGTTGCTCCAAGCCCCATCCAACCTGGCCTTGAACCCCTCCAGGCATGGGGCAGCCACAGCTGCTCTGGGCAACCTGGGCCAGGGGCTCACCACCCTCACAGCCAAGAATTTCTTCCTCAGATCTCACCTAAATCTCCCCTCTTTCAGGTTAAAACCCTTCCCCCTTGCCCCATGGCTCCCCTCCCTGCTCCAGAGTCCCTCCCCAGCTTTCCTGGAGCCCCTTGAGGGACTGGAAGGTCTCCCCGGAGCCTTCCCTCCTCCAGGCCGGACACCCCCAGCTCCCTCAGCCTGTCCCGCTGAGGACCCCTCTCCCCGAGAAAAGGCCGCACGATAGTTTTTAGTGAAACAGCCCAAAACCGGCTGACGGCCCCGGGACCCCCCCCCCCTCCGGCGCTGGGCCGCAGGCCCGGGGCGAGGCGGTCGCCTCGCCCCGGGCCTGCGGCCCAGCGCCGGAGGGGGGAGGTCCCGAGGCGGGTGGGCCTTACCGGCAGCAGCCCCCCACCCTCACCGTCCCCCCGCCCCGGGTCTCACCGCGCCGCCGCCGCCGCCCGGGGCCTGCAGCTCGGCCGTCATCCCGCCGCCGGCAGCGGGGCCGCGCCGCCCCCCGCGCATGCGCCAACGGCCCCGGCCCGGCCCCGCGTCCGTCCCCCCCGACCTTCCTTCCCCCGGGTCCCGTGTCCCCCCCCGGTCCCGGTCGCCGTTCCCCGGTCTAGTCCCGTGTCTCCCCCCGCCTCCGATGCCCCCCGGTATCCCCCGGTCCCGCGTCCCTCCATCCCTCGGTCCCCCCCGCCGCGGCCCCGTGTCCGCCACCTCCTGCCCCCCCCGCCCCGCTCCCATGTTCGTCGCCCCCTCGGGAACCCCCCCGGCCCGGTCCCGATCCCGTCTCCCCCCTCCTCGGTCACTCCCTCGGTCCTGTGCCCCCCCCCCGGGTCCCGTGTGCCCCCCACCCCGAACACCCTCCATCTCCCCGGTTCCCAACCCAACGGCGGAGGGACCAGCCCCGGACCCCCAGCACCCCTCTTTACAGATTAAAAAATGTAAAAAAAAATCCCACCGGAGCTATTAAAAAAAAAAAAAATTAAAAAACATCACATTTTACAACCTATTTTCGGTCCAAGCCGCTCCACACCGGCATCAAAACCTCTGCGATTACCACCGTAAGTACTTTGGGTAAACGGTTCTTGGCGAGAGACGGGGGCAGAGGAACAACCGGCCACGAGCCCTCGGTGGGCGAGTGCCCGGGAAACGCGGCGGGACCCTGAAACGCGTCCTTAGGGCGAAACGTGTCCCTAATGACCGCTTACAACACGACCCCCCTCTCGAAGCGGGGACACCCCCCTGCGCCTGGGGACCTTCACCCACCCAGCCCGCGCCCTAAAGTTAAGCGGCACCGTACCTTTCATTGACGAGGAGGACACCTTTTAATTGAGGACACCTCCTAATTGAAGACGCCAGCCGGCGTCCAGAAAAGGAATTATGAGCACCGGCGAAAACTTGCAAAACAAAATATGGTTAATTATGCTAATTGGTAACGTATAAATGGATGGCTGTTTCAACGCTGGGGGTGCCGGCTTTGCGGAGGCGCTCCCCAGCCCCCTTTTCTGTGCAGAAGTGCTAATAAATAGCTATTTTAACGACTCCTGCCCCTGGCAGCCGCACCAACCACCAAACCCGGGAGCCCTGGGGCCTGGGTGCTCGCGTCCTGGGCGAAAACTGTGAAGAAACGGTTCATAACAACAGAGGGGGCCAGTCGCCTGCTCGTCGCCTGGCCCAAGCCCCCGCCTTCTGGGGCCTGGGGTAAATTGGCAGAAAATGGGCATTTTCCAGGTGTGCCGAGCCAAGGGGCACCAAGCGCCGTTCCCTTCGCATCCTCGTGCAGACACAGCCCAGATGTCACCTTTCTCTCAATAAAACGACCTCAGGCCCGAAGCGGAGATGGGGCTGTGGGGGGGCTGCGGGGGGATCCGCAGGGCTGCGACGCCGTCGGGGAGCGGGACGCCGTGGGGGGACGTGACAACATGGCCGAGCCCAAGCTCCCTGGGGGATGGCAGGTAAAACGTCCCTCTGCACCCCCAGAAAGGTGTCACTCGCCGCTGCCCGGCCGCTCTCTCCCCGCCGGGCACCCAAGGCACCCACGCTGGCCTCAGCGTCCCCAGGCGCTGCGGGAGCGGGGGCTGAAAGGGTCGGGCGATGCCACCGCCACCCCCCCGTTTGCTAATTCCCGAGTCAAAGCGCCCTTTCCCTGGGTTTCTCCCTGGGCAGCCACACAGCATCCCTTGCCTTTTGTTTTGGGAAGAGGGGTGGGAATTCCACCGCTGCCCTCCCCGGGATCCTCTGGGCTCCCAGGTTCCCACAGGTGCTCCAGCTTGGGAATTCAGGAGGCGAGAGGGCAAGCAGGAGGAGGAGGAGGAGGAGGAGCGTTGATAAAATAACTCCGAGTGAGTCGGCGGCGTTGTTATCCAATTTCCCTGATATGCAAAGAAAAAAACCAAGACACCCGGCAAAGTCTAAACGCAAGGTAAGAAACTCCCATTTTGGGAGCCCAGAGGCCACCAAACAGCCAGAGGGAGGGGAGCGATGCTGGTCACCGCGGTCTGCCCCATGGTCCCAGTGTGCTGGGACCCCATCTCTGCCCCCTGGCCAGAGCTCCCTGCCCGGGAAAGGCTCCCCAGGGATTTCCCCACCTTAAAAAATGTATTAATTTACCATAAAAATTCTGAACGTCCTGGTTACGAAGATAAACTCAGCCTTGTATTTTTACCTCCTGGTTTGCCGAGAGTGCGTATGACGTTTAGCAGCCTGATTAAAGCCGCAGTGACTAATTAGGGTGCAGGACAGATACTGGTGATTCGTTGGCAGCGTCAGGCGCAGTCAGAGCGCCGCTACATCAAAGATAATTTACTGCAGGGGGGGTCCTGCGCCCTCAGAGGAAGAAGGAGCTGAAGATCTGCCCTTACCGCGCTTCTTCCGTGTCCCGAGATGTTCCTCACAGCCTTGTCTTAGCAAAAGGAAGCAATTTGCATTGCGGGTGCTTTAAAAAATGAAATAAAGCAGAGCGGCGTATTAGCGCCAGGGGAATGTCAGTGGGTACCAAACACTCGCACTCGAGATGGCAAATGGTCCTGGGAAGGAGGAATTTCTCACCTGGAGTTCCAGCCTCAGCGGCGGGATGAGGATTTCGCTGCCCCTCGGTCTCATCCCGGCTCCGTGTCAGGTCACCCACGACGCCAGGCACAGCACCTTTGTGGTTTCCTCGTGAGGGTCCCGTTCCTGTTCCTAAACACAAGCAGCGGGAAGTTTTCACCTCCCCTTTGGCAAAACCCCTGCCCTCCGGTTCTCGTGCCCGGCTTTATCTCGAGCTCCGCACCCAGAAACAGGCACCCACAGACCCCTGCTGCCCTGTGCGACTCTCGCCATGGGGTGGTCGGGACGCGATGGCCAGGGGCAGCCTGGAGATGTTCACCTTCCCCTCGACACCCTGCACAGCTCCCCGGGCACCGGCAGCACCCTGCGCACAGCCGAGCACCGTGTGCTCCCAGCCTGGCTCCGGCCACCGTCCCCTCCAGGGCCGTCCCCACACCTTGTGCGACACTGTCTGACCTCTCCAGCGCTGCTGCTGCCTGGCTCTGCATCTGGCTCTGCCTTCCCTCCCTGGACCGGGACCGTCCCTGCACCAACAGCGTCCCCTGCACTGAGAGCATCCCTGCACCAAAAGCGTCCCCTGCACTGAGAACATCCCCTGGACCAAAAGCATCCCTGCACTGGGAGCCATCCCTGCACTGAGAGCATCCCTGCACTGGGAGCATCCCCTGGACCAACAGCATCCCCGGACCAGGACCACCTCCGGCTCAGCCCTCTTGCCCCACCACCCACAGAGCAGCTCCCCTGCCCGTGTCGCTCCTGGAAGCAGGATGGCTTCGTTTGCCGGAGCTTCTTGACCGGGGCTTGGACTTCGGATAGGCGCCGGCAGGGCTGGGACCCCTGGCCCCTGGGCAGAGCCCGGCTGCGCGTTCAACTCCAACGGAAACAAGAGGGAGGAGGCTTTTCTGCGAGACTTTTTCAGGTGCTTTACATCAAAAGCTAAGAGCCTTTTCGGCCCAAATTAACCTTTCCAATTTGCTTGAAATCTTTCTCATTTTCTTTGGAAAATGAAGGGAAAAATATCCTACTGTGATGGCCAGCGTGGTTTTATTAAAACCCAGGCTGGAAGAGCTGTGGTTTCTGATTGGAAATACTGCTTAAAAGCTAGAGCCGCCGCAGAAGAGCTGGGGTGAAAGGGGAGGAAGGCAGACATGAGGTTTTTACAGAAAGGCAGCCGGTGCGGGCACGGTCCCTCTGCAAACCTGCCCCCGGGAGGGGGTCTCTGCCCAGAAGACGGCACGAGGCCGGAGCCCAGCCCCCCTCTCCTGCTCCGGCACGGGCCTCCTTTAAAAAATAAAGAGAAAAAGGAAAAGACGGTCTCACAAGACTGAACACCGGTCGGGTCCGCTCTCAGCAAGGCAGTTCTGCCTAACCCAGGGTGAGATGGTGCCTGCGATGCGTGGCTGCCGTACCCGCTCGGGACGAGCTGGAGCTCCTTCATTAGCAGCAATGGGCTGCAAATACCGTCCTGTAGTTGTTATTACCTGGCTTTAATGGAGAACGGAACGGCGGCAGAATATTGCTAACACCTGAAGGGTGTCTAATGGAGGAGAGGACGGCGAGGGAAGCGCTCCCTTCCCTTCGCCAGGGGGTTTAAAGGCTCCTTTGCTGGTGCGGTGCGGGTGGGCTCGGCACCTGCGAAGCCACCAGTGCCCCACCAACCCTCGGCAGCGATTACATGAGCTGTGGGCGCAGCACCCAGCACCTGCTCTGGTCCCTGCTTCGATGTGGAGCCGCACAAGGGGGTGCCGGGGGAGAGACCCCGTGTACCCCCGTGGCCCCTGAGCATCCCCAAGGACCACCGCCCGTGGGAGAGGGCTCACTCTCCTACCCCCACTGAGGGTCCTGCGCCCCGCCGGCGTGAGGGGCTGCTGGCAGCCCTGCCCACGCCCGGCGTTTATTGCATGTCTTGCAGCGTTAAATCACAGCAGACATGCAATTCGGGGCAGCGCCGGGCTCCGTAATGGGCGGCCGTGGGCGCGTGATGGGGCCGGGGCCGGCAGGCAGCCGCGCTGCCAGGGCTCCTGCGCGATGCTTTATTGCTTTTGACGCTCCAAACGCGCTTGGAAAGGCGAGTCCTGGCAGCCCGGAGGAGCTGCTGCCCTCCCCTGCCGGCTCCCCCCGGGCAGCCGCTGCAGCTGAGGCCTCCATCCCTGGTGGCCATCCCGCACTGAGCCGAGTGGGCGCCTGCCAAAGCCCCCACAGCCCCCGGCACATCCCAGGGCACAGGGGCTGGGGCTGCCGAGGCCAACGCTGCTGCGGAAAGAACACCCGCACGGCTCGGTCACCCTCCCGGTACGGGCAGGCTGGGGAGATGGGGGATGCTGAGCATCGCCGGTCCCCTCACAGAGGGGGACGCTGAGCATTGCTCGTTCCGTCGCGGACGGGGGGGCATGCTGAGCATCCCTCATCCCGTCCCACCGCAGGGACCTTGTGCCCGTGCTCCTGTGCCCTCCCCAGCCTCCGAGACCACCATCGCTCCTGGCTATGCACCAGCTGAAGTTCACTACGCGCGCCCAGCCAAAGTACCTGCTCCCAGGGCGGCTGCCCGAGGGAAAAGCCCTAGAAAAGCTAGAAAATTGTCTCCAGGAGCTAATGGGACACAGGCAAACAGGGACGGGGGCTCAGCTGCCTGCGACATCCCACGTGCCAGGGGACATGTGTCTCCCCCGGCAGCCCCGCAGCTGCTTCTGGCCTCGGGGAAGGTCTCCATCCCTCCATCCCCACGCGGAGCTGCTGCTGCTGCGGCAGAGCCTGGGCAGGACACGCGGCTGAGCCCCGGGAAGCCCCCGGCGCCAAACGCTTCGATTCCCAGAAAAGCAATTACCGCGCAGCAGATTACAGGGCTAATAAAATCCCATTACGCCATTTCGGAAAGTAAATCTGATCCGGGCGCTGCCGATTGATATCAGCCGCCCCACAAAACGTCCCGCAAGAGCCCCCCGTGCGCGTGTAACACCAGGCTGTAATAGATTAATTAGATATCCGATAACAGGAGGGCCGATAGGAACTACATTAAAATCTCTTTAAGATGAAGACATAAAACCCAAGGGAGACGATCCAGAGGTAATGATGCTGCAGCAGAGGCTGTGCCGGAGCGGTGCTCGCCCCACGGAGAGGGGCCGGAGCGGGGCAGGGTCCCCCGCGCCGCTGTGGCGCTGCCCGTGATTCTCATTACCCAGATTCAATAAGGGGAAGGAGCTGGGAGCTGCCTGCGCGCCCCGGGAGGTGACTTGCCAGCCGCTGACGGAGCCGAGAAATCAAATTAGCCCCGGCGCCGCTCTCGCTCTCTCCCTGACACCGCTGCTGGCGGCCGAGGGGGAGTTCATCAGGGCCGCGCACTAATTCTTATCTCGTTTAAGTGACTCCGCGCTGCCATCTGATGCGATTTGCTCCGTGCCGCCGCTGCCGCAGGCTCCGGTCTCTGCCCGTCGCTTCCCCAGCAGCTCCGTGGGGACACGGGCACCTACGACACAGAGAAACGCAGACAGACGTACATGAATATATGAGATTATGGGGGAGGGGGGGCGGGGGGAGGGTCCCCCGCCGGGCAGGGGGACGCTGCCCCAAGGATGCGATGCTGTGACAGGGAGGGGAAGACGCCGGGCCCGGGCAGGCGCTGGCAGCGCTTCTGCTCTCGGTGGTACAAGAGCAACCTTTGGTCGCGTTCGCCCAGAGGCGGTGAATTTTGGGGGAAACAAAAGCGGTGAGAAGTGCCTTCACGTGCTGAGACTTGTGTGTCAATGCCATGTGCTGCGACGAAAACGGACCCTGGTTGCGGCGCAGGTTGGGGCGAAATCGCTGCCCCGGGACGGGGTGTGAGGGGTTGGCAACCTGTCCGTCTCCATCGGGACAGACCCCCCCCGCCCTAGGGTGCGAAGGGAAGCCCGGTACCTCCAGAGCCCCCCGTTCCCCTGCTGATGGAAAATCATCCTGTGCCGGTGCCGTGTCTCCGTCCCCTCCCGGGACAGACCACCCCATCGCAGAGGGCTTCCCCCGCTGAGGGGCTCCTGGTGCCCGCGGCATCCTCTCCCCCCGCCGTGCCCCCCCCAGGCACGATGCTCGCACCCCCAAATGCCGCTTTTCCGTGTCAGGTGCCCAGTCCCGGTCTGGGGTGGCCCCGGGGGAGCCGGTGGGGCGGGGGGTGGCTGGGTGGGCTCCTCTCGCAGCCTCCCAGCCTGAAACTTGATGCGGCGGGAGAGGCTGATGGCGAGATTAATTGGGCGTTCTCAAAACCGCGGCGGCGGGGGGAAAGCGAGCCAGGAGTGCTGCTGAGGGCTCACTCCTCGGCGGAGCCGGCTGGCGACGAGGGAGCCACGGCCGGGAGCTGGCAGAGCCATGAGGGTCGCCGCTGTGGGGGCTCTGCTGGCCCTGCTGCCTCTCGCCTCCGCGCTGCAGAGCCCAGGTGAGGCCGGGGACCCGCGGGCAGGGCTGGGGGCTGCGGGAGGGCACGGTGCTAGACCTCCCCCAAACCCGAGCACGCACGGCACGCAAGGGCTGCTTAATGCTATCGACAACCAACGTACCTGGGAGAAGCGCGAGGGTGGGCGCCTGTGGCGCCGGCTGAACACCCCCTGCACGGTAACGCGGTGTTTGGAGCCGGCACGGCGTCGCGGGCTCGTGGGTGCGGGTCTTCGGGGAACTCTGGAAGCTCTGTCCCAGCCCTAAGGACAGAGAGAAACGGGGTCATCTCCTGCATCCCCCCGTCTGGAAGCCGCTGCCTGAGCCCCCCGCCCGATGAAGGGATTTCTCTAATGTATCGCTTGCTCCCTCCTAACGCAGAGCTGGGTTTTGGGGACGGCAGCACGCGGAAGCGATGCTGTGCCCACGGTTTGTAATCCCAGCTCCGCACGGCGCAAAAGCGGCTGCCAAAGCTTCACCAGCTATGGTTATTATTTTCTCCTGTTTAACTTTCCTGGGAAAGAGTAGAAAAATGGTTGTGCTGTTTTGCCCTGGCGCAGCCGAAAGCTTTCTCAGCAGGTTTGTAACCGGGGGCTGTGGTGGGACAGACAGCCCCCTCCCTCGGGGCATCGTCCCCAACTCCAGCGCCTCCCGCAGCGAGCCCGGCAGAGGCGGCAGAGGGGCAGCGGGAGCGACGCCGCTCTTGCCCTCACGATGCCGGAGGTCAGGGGGCGGGAGGGTCCGTGCAGACGCACTCCCGTGTGCCAGGCGTACCCCTTTGTGCCCGGCGAGCTGCCGGCACGGGTTTGGTGTCCGCGGCAAGTGCACGGAGCGGCCGGGGCAAACCCAGCCCAGCCCTCCCTTGGCAAAGCCCCAGCGCCTCCAGATGGAGCGGGACAGGGAGGAGGAGGAGAGGGTGCGAGGAAGAGGAGGGGGAGGAGAGGGTGCCAGCCAGCTGCCACCAGCGGCCGCAGGGAAGGCTGCTCGGCCACAGTGCGACGCCGGCAGCGCCTGTTTTCCTCCTCCCCTGGCCCTAATTGCTGCCTCTCGCCCCCCCGCGCCGCTGCCTGGACGAGGGTCGTGCGCCCGGCCGGCTCCCCGGCATTACCGACCGCGCGCAGACTTGGAGGGGCTGAGGCTGCTGGGCTTTTTCTTTTTTTTTTAAGCTTAAAGGACAGATTAAAGTTCCCTTCCTGGCAGCTTTTCCCAAGGTCCCGCAGATCTATTCCAATTAGTCCCTTTCATTAGCCGGGAATTGGACTCCGGGGCTGGGTGTGCTGCAGAGCAAAGCCGGGATCGCGGCTCGGCTGCAGCGTCGCTGGCTGCCCTGCAGCGAGGCCTCGGGTGCCAAGAGAAACGCGCTCGGCAGTTAATGCTGCCGGCACCGGCCGAGGGATTGTTTCCACAGGAACCAAACGCCAGGTTACCTAAGAAATGAACTTGGCACCCTGGCTCATCGCTAGCCTTCCCCGCCTCTGCCTGCACAGCAAAGAAATGGCTCCCGTCGGAGGAGCGAGTGGGAGGAACTTACCTGGGGGCGGCCAGTCCCTTGTGGTCCCCCGCTGCCGCTGCCCTGGCATCCGTCTGGGAGAGGCGGGGGACGGCAGCCCTGTCCTCGAGGCCGGGGGAAGGTCACGGCCCCATCCACCTGCACAGCAGAAGACGGGAAGGAAACTTGAGGTGATGCTTGATGCTCTGGCTGGGAGGCTCCTTTCCCATCAGGATGCTCCTAGGTCACTTTGATGGGAAACCAGTAAGCGAGAGATGGCAGCCAGCAGCATCCCACGGTTCATGGCACCCCCTGGGCGACTGCAGACACCGCCCTGGTGTGAGCAGCCCCCCATCCATCCATCCATCCATCCATCCATCCATCCATCCATCCATCCATCCATCCCTCCCTCCCTCTGCTGGCAGGTACCCGGCGGGGGGGCCGGACACCAGAGCCTGCCGAGCCCGCCCTGCGCCGCCTGTCCCACTCCCTGCTGGCCCACTACCAGAAGGGCACCCGGCCCGTACGGGACTGGCGAACGACCACCAACGTGGCCATCGACCTCATGGTCTACGCCATCCTCAGCGTGGTGAGTCCTCTGCTCCCGCCCTGCCCGGGGTGGGGGCAGCTTTTGCATGTCCGCAGCAAGGA
Source organism: Larus michahellis (assembly GCF_964199755.1). NCBI lineage: Eukaryota > Metazoa > Chordata > Aves > Charadriiformes > Laridae > Larus > Larus michahellis. The sequence continues at coordinate 8,629,258 of NC_133912.1, read as the reverse complement.
CGGTGCCCAATGGCAGCCGCCTCCTGGCACGCTCTGCCTGTCTCCCAGAGCGCCAACACCCCCTGTGCCAACATGGTGTCCTCTTCTTCCCACAGGATGAGAAGAACCAGGTGCTGACCACCTACGTCTGGTACAGGCAGGTGAGCAGAGGACACCGTGCACCCTCGCCGGGGCCGAGCACCCACACAAATGCAGGTTTTCCTGCGTGCAACCCCGCGGGAGCGCAGCAAAGTCGAGCCTGTCCCAGGGGATGACGAGACCTCTGTAGGGCATGAAAGTCAAGGCACAGCTTTCCTGCTCCGTGCTCCACGGCGCTGGGTGGTGCGAGAGCTGCAGGACGAGCCTGTCCTCGCTCCCACGGATGGCACTGAGCATGGGTTCCCACAGCAGGGTGCTCGCGCGGGGTTTGGGTGCTGGCGGGGTGGACCGGACCTTGCCCTCCGAGCCCCCTCTTCCTTGTCCCCCAGCACTGGACGGACGAGTTCCTCCGGTGGGACCCGGAGCGGTTCGACAACCTGACGCAGATCTCCCTCCCCGTGGAGAGCATCTGGGTGCCCGACATCCTCATCAATGAGTTGTGAGTGCGACGAAACCCTCGGGCCCCCCTTGCCCACCGCGGGCACGCGCCGCCCCGCGCTTTGTATTCCCGGCACAGAGCTGGCAGCCTCCCCGCATCGGGTGAGCTGCAGATGGGGAACGGCTCGGCAGTTGGGCCATTTCCAATGCTGGCTAACCGCAACCATCGGTAATTACCCGCGCCGTGCCGGGGGTGGGATCCAGATAGCTGGAGAAAGGCTTTGTGAAGGCAGCACAATGCCAGGGCAGCTGCAGAGCTGCCGGCCCTTCCCGCGAAGCCAGCCGGCGTCCTTCCCGTTCCGTGGCGATGGAAGGTGTTCCCGCCGGCTCCAGAGAGCCCCGGGGCAAGGACACAAACGCTCCTGGGGCCGGGAGAGGGCAGCAGCCCAGGCAGCGCAGAGGTGGTGCCAGGCAGCCATGCCTGCACGGGCACTGCCAAAAAAGCAGCTCGGGGGGTGAGCCCCTGGCCCCTGGGCAGTTCCCCTCCCAAATGCCACTCGGCGGGAGGAGCCCCCACCAAAGGCGCTCCCAGCCCACGTCTCTGTCCCTCCTGTCCCCCAGCGTGGACGTCGGAAAGTCCCCCCACGTCCCCTACGTCTACGTTAGCCACCACGGGGAGGTGCAGAACCTCAAGCCCATCCAGGTGATGACGGCCTGCAGCCTGGACATCTACAACTTCCCCTTCGACGTCCAGAACTGCTCGCTCACCTTCACCAGCTGGCTGCACCACAGTGAGTGCCGGGGCCCCCGCGGCCGGGGGGAGCGGGCAGGGCCTCCGCCGGGCTGGAGCTCGGTGCAGAAGGCGACTCGTCCCTCTAGATGGCCCCAGCGGATCGGGGATGCGTGCGGGGAGGGCAGGCACCCGGGGCCCGGCGGCTTCGGGCCGGGCGCCCCGGTCCTCACCTCTCCTCCGCCCCCCCAGTCCGCGACATCAACCTCTCGCTGTGGCGGCAGCCGGAGCTGGTCAAGTTCGACCGGAGCGTCTTCATGAACCAGGGCGAGTGGGAGCTGCTCTACGTCCTCAGCCGCTTCCAGGAGTTCAGCGTCAAGAGCAGCGACAGCTACGCCGAGATGAAGTTCTACGTAAGGTTCTTTGGCCACCAAGCTTCCTGGGAATGGGGCGCTAGGGAAAAGTCCTGCCCTGGCTCCTGTCGCTCCATCGCCGAGCTGCCCCCTGCTGCGATGCTCCTGTCTGCGGGCGGGAGGGTCCTGGTGCTGAGCTGTTCTCCTCTGGCTCACCGTAGTGCATCCCACCACCCTCACCTGCCTTGGCAGAGCGCCGCACTAGCTCAAACCCTCGCTGAGCCTTTCTTGTCTCTCCGTCCCACAGGTAGTCATCCGGAGACGCCCCCTCTTCTACACCGTCAGCCTGCTTCTCCCCAGCATCTTCCTGATGCTTATGGACATCGTGGGCTTCTACCTACCGCCCAACAGTGGCGAGAGGGTCTCTTTCAAGATCACCCTTCTGCTGGGCTACTCGGTTTTCCTCATCATCGTATCTGACACGCTCCCAGCTACTGCGGTTGGCACCCCCTTGATCGGTACGGCAGCGCTACCTGCCAAGCCAACCGCTGCAGTGGTGCTGGCCTGGAGCAGCAGGGGCTGCTGCTCTGTACAGGGACCACAGGTCCCCTAGAGAGGTGGGCTAGGAGGACTCGCTCAGGACTATGACCAGGCCGCTCACCTCGCTGGCATCTCCGCAGGCATCTACTTTGTGGTGTGCATGGCGCTGCTCGTCATCAGCCTGACGGAGACCATCCTGATCGTGCGCCTGGTGCACAAGCAAGACCTGCAGCCCCATGTCCCTGAGTGGGTGAAGCGCCTGCTGCTGGAACGAGCCACCGTCCTGCTCTGCATCCGGGACAGGAACAAATTCAGCCAAAGCAGGACGCAGAGCTCAGACATCTCCAGGCAGGCGGAGAACGACAGCACAGGTAAGGGCTGCACACAGAGGTCCTAGGGAACCAAAGGGGTCTGGGCCCTACGTAGCCATCTGTGTCCATGTCGCCCCTGTTTGTGTGGCGATCTGGGTGCCCGGGTCACCTGCAGAAGTCCCAGCTCCCCATCTAAAGAGGTTTTTCACACTTGCCTCTCTCAATTGTGCAGCCAGGCTGAACCAGTACGGCTGTGAGGACCCCCGGGAGTGTGAGACGGTGGGGGGCGCGGGGCCCACACTGGCCTCTGCCGGCCAGGCGGAGGGCTCCCTGCTGCTGCACGGCGTCCTGCGGGAGATCACCGCCATCCGCCAGTTCCTGGAGAAACGCGAGGAGTTTCGCGACGTTGCCCGCGAGTGGCTACAAGTGGGCTACGTGTTGGACGTCCTGCTCTTCCGGGCGTACCTGGTGGCCGTCCTGGCCTACACCGTCACGCTGGGCACCCTCTGGTCGGTATGGCGGGACGCCTGAGCGGCGCCCGCCGTTGGGCGCGGGCGAGGTGGGGAGCTCGGGCGCTGCCGTGCTCAGAGGCCGCTCCACGGCTCCGCGACCCACCGGTGGGTCCTCCACGGCTCTGCGACCCAGGCCGGGGCACCCACCACCGTCCCCCCGGCGCCGGGGCAGCGGCCCCCGAGCGGGGAGGGCTGAGGAGGGACCCCCGAGAACCGACGGCGCCGCGCTCCCCCCGCCCCGCCGCGCCCGGCCGCCGCTTCAGCACCGCGGACAGCGCCGCGCCGCCCGGGGGTCCCGCCGCCCCCGGGGGGTCCCCGCCGCCCCCGCCCCTCGCCCCGGCTGCCCCGGGGGAGCCCCAGCGGCCCAGCACGAAGCCCCCGGGACCACACGCCCGTGGCCCCTTCTCCGTCGCTCCCCCGCAAGCCATTTGCTCATCAGGCTCCGCGTGTGTCTCTGTTTCCCCCACCCGGGCCCCCTTTATTCCCCCCACCCGGCCCTGTTTACCCCCCACGCTCCTGCCCAGCGGTACAGGAGCTGGGAGAGGACCAGTGCCAGCCAACAGCAAAGGAACTGGGGTTCAAACAGGACTGGCTCTGTGGGTGCATGGTGCTGGCCGATACCCCCCGGGTCACCCATTGCAGCCACGGCACCGGTCCGTCCCCCCACGGCCTCTCTCCACCCCCGCCGGGGCAGAGGCGTGAGGCCGCCACCGAACAAGAGTGGAAAGAACCACTGGCTGCATCCCAGAGCGGGGAGTCGAGCCCAAACCGCAAGGAGCAGAGCCGCCCAACATGGTGCCCACCCTCATTTCAGAGCCGGGGGTGTCAGGGGGTCGTGACCAGAAACACCGATGGTGTTTTCGGTGTGATCCCCGGCCCTGCTGCGCTTGCCCAAGACCCTTCACGCCAGTAACGTACCTGAGCAATCAGTGTGGGCACCGTCCTCGAAAGCACTGGAGCTGACAGGAGGGCCCACCCCTGCTCCAGGAGGGCCCCTGCGTACGGTCGGGCTGCAGGTGGTGGGGGAGAGGTGCGTGGGTGGTGTCCGGCTCTCCTACATCTGCCCCCAAGTCCCTGGCCCTGGCCCAAGGGCCCCGCTCCCTGTCCCGGAGCCGTCACCCGTAGGAAAACTCCCCGCTGAGTGACGGGGGGCTGAGGACGGGTGGAGCAGGCTCCTGCCGGCGCCGGCCCGCGCTAATGCGCTGATGGTCTGTAAGTGGCTGCCTATTGATGAGGTGTCCAGTTAAAGAGTTCGCGAGACACTAAATCAGCCCATTGATCCTGCCGAGATCGATGGTGCTACAGACCTGATCACTGCAGCGGGCAATTAACACCCTCTGGAATGAGCCGCCTTCGTGTAACATCAAACGCTCCAACAGACAAATCCAATGGGCCCACTGACCCGGGCGCACGGTGCTGCCCAGCCTGCGCGTTTGACGGGGTGACGGGGCGGCAGGACCCCCGAGCCAGCCTCGCCACCCCTCTCCTGCCCACTGGCACCCTGGACGCCCCTCGGGGACCCACCGCGAGACGCTCACCTGCGCCGCCACATCCCACGGACCATGGCGGTGGCCGCGTGGGCGCTCGGTCCTCCGTCCTCGCCTGCGCTGGGAAGCCGTCCTGCGCCCGACCTACCCCCCTCGTGCAGCTCCGCGGTCCTTCCCACCTGGAAGAGGAGGCTGCCCATGCCGGAGGAAGGCTCCAGGTTCTCCCTTTGCCCTCTCGCTGCTTTGGGAAGTGCCGCACGCGGGGGAAAAAAGTTCCAGGCATCTCTCCGAGAGGAGCCTGGATTTTCCTCTTTAAAAAAAAAAAAATAAAAAAAAATCAATAAATCTGAATCTAATCTACTAATAAAGGTTTAATGAGGACATAATGTTGATGGAACAGAACATTGTTGCAGCATAATCGCTCCCAGCTGCTGCGTGAGTGTGCAGACAAAGGCCCGGTCCTACGACAATTTCCCCGTTACGATAATAACGCCGTCGGACCGGGCCAAACGCCGGCGAGGGGCTTCGCCCCCCTTCTCCCGGGATGCTGCAGCAGGTTGCTCACAGCAGGACCACCTCTGCCCGCCCGGGCCGGGACCAACGCTCTGCCCTATTTGCCCAAAGCTCGCCCGGAGGAGCCGTGCTGGGGGGGAGCTCTGGCTGGCAGGGACCGTCACCGGCACCTCGGGGCGGCTCGCAGCCCCCCGTCCCTGCTGGGAACCCTCGGGATGAGCGCGGCCTCGACGCCAGCGCACGTGGCAGCCCAGCACGCGGCATCCATCCCTGCAGAAAAACAGGGGATGCTCTGCCTCCGGTGACCCCCGCCGCGCTGTAACGAAGGTTTACCTGCACCGTGGCGCCCGTCGGGCGGTGGGCAGCAGCCGTCGGGTGCGGGCACGGCTGGGCGACGCCGGCAGCACCCGCCAGGCCCCGCCGTAGAGTTTGCCGCAGCACAAAAGGAGTGCAGGCGCTGCTGTTAATGTAGTCAGTAAATAAATAAAGGAGGGCTTAAGCTTAGTGTACAGCAATCAGTCGAGAACTACAGGATAATTAACGCAGCGGGGGGCCAGACTACTCTGCAGTCAGGTTTAAATGAACGAGTTCACTTTCATTGAGGCAAACTTGCTCCGCTCCCTGGTGAGCGGCGCAGGCAGCAGCCGCGCAGGCAGCGGCGCAGGCAGCGCGCCCAGGACGGGGAGGCTCACGTCCCGTGACAAGGGATGCGGGTTTGGTCCCCCTCCCTGGGGACACCCACACCCCGGGGGCACCCCCCACCCGTGGGGGTCGGTTTAGGGAAGGGACCCCCCCCTCAGAGCCGAGGAGGCACCCCCAGACTCACCACCGCGGGTCCCCCCATGGCTCGCCCCAAGCCGGCGGGATGCATCCTTCCTCCTCCTCCTCCTCCTCCCCGCAGGCACGGGCACAGGAACAGGAGACGGCAGGCCGAGACAACGGAATTAACTTTATTGGTTGTTTTTTTTTTTTGTTGTTTTCTAACTGCAGATTCAAGGTATACAACTGAACATTGCTATTTTCCTTATGAGACTTATAAATAAAAATACAAAAAATGTTCACTACAAAAAAATCTACCGTTAGTAGGATGTAAAAAATATTCTCTTTGCTATAGAAGGCACAAACTTCACTTAGTGACACATGGAGAGAAAAAAACCTGCAGCAGTATATTCTTCTTCTTCTTTTTTTTGTCTTTTTTTTTTTTTTTTTCCTCTGTCAGAAACACTGAAGTCTTACAAAGAATCTGAATCTACACAGGACGAAGGCAGATGCGGAGAGCTGCAACTAGGAGACACCACAACTGGGTTTTCTTTTTTTTTGTGTGTTTTTGGTTTTTTTTGTTTTTTTTTTTTTTTTTTTTTTTTCTTTATTTTTCAGGAAACTTTTAGCTAACGGCATCTGTGGCTAGAGGACAGAGAGGACTCGCAAGCAGAACCGCACGGGAGCGAACGACGAGGGGAGAGGGAGAAAGTCGTACAAAAAATAGGAGCCGATAGATACTCTGAGAAAAACCGAAGGGGCAGTGGGGCACCCCCCGCGCCGGGGCTCGGCGGGTGCTGAGGTAGACGGAAGGAGGGCAGCGACGGACCCCAACCACGAGCGGCAACACAGAGCGACGGGACGGGCAGGCGGGCGCGCACGACACCGACACAAGCCAGGGGAGAGGGGGGCCCCCGCGGGGCGCTTGGTCCTCACTGCTATGATACACATATATATACTTATATATATATGGAGGGGCGGCGGGGGCCGCGCCACGGCAGACCCGTGCGGGGACGCGCGCCCGGGGCGCCGCGGCGTCGCTCCGGCACCCATCCCGACGCCGTCCAGCCGGGAGGCTGCGGCACTGAGGGAGGGAAGGAGGGGACGGGACGGGGCGGGAGGGGAGGTTAAAGCAAAAAAAGCCACATGCGGCACCGCGGCACCCGCGGCCGGCAGCGCCGGTGCACGCGCCAGAAATTGCAGCAACTTTCCGTGTGAAAGAACTGGGTCTCTTTAATATTGTTTTTTTCTCTCTCTCTCTTTTTTTTTTCTTTTTTTTTTTTTTTTTTTTCTTAGGCACAACAATTAAACAAGCCGTTCTCCACAGTCACATCCCGGATTGTACAACAGCGGCCTGGCCAAGGCCCCGCAGGCTGGGGCACGTGCGCGCGCAAAGCCGGACCGGGGCGCGAGGGATGCAGGATGCTGCACCCGCATCCCTGCACGGCGCCGGGAGAGGCAGGACAGGCACCCCCCAGCAAGAGGGGCCATCGGCGCCCTCCAAACCGCATCCCGACACCGTCCCGCTCCCCCCCCGGACTCTTTTCCCCGCTTTTTAACCCAAATGCAGCAAAACGACCAAAAAAAACAGCGGCGAGCGTCACGCTGGATGGAGACCGCCGAGCTCGCTGCCGCAACCGCAAAGGAGAAACACAACAAAAACGAACACAAGAGGTAGCTTCAAGAACCGGCGCCCCTGGCCCCATGGGGCCGGGCAAAAATACCAGTTTTGGTAAGGATAATGCACAACGGGAGGCCGGCAGGGACGCCAACGCTGCGCCGCCCCTCCACCGCCAGCGCCGGGCACGCGCCTTCCCGGCCACGCCGCCCCCCGTCCCCCCCAAAATCAATAAAAGCTCATGAGGTCACAAAAAAACGAGGTAATTTCAAGTAAAATGTGCTAAACGCGGAAATATTCCAAAAGAAAGTCCAAAAAAAAAAAAAAAAAAACCCAAAACACTGAACGAAAAGCAAAATATACCAAAAAAAAGCGGCGAGCGAAGCCGCCGGCCACCCGGCGCCCCTCACGCGCGGGCTCCTGCAGCTGAGGGCTGGGCAAAAAACCACGCTCGGCACCTTCCAGGCGCCCCAAACCAGCACAACAAAGGGGATCCCCCCCTCGGAGCGATGCCGCGCACCGGCGGCACCCACACCGCCACCGGCATCCACCGCGCGTCACCAGAGCGGCCACATCCCCCCGGGACGGCGGGGAAGGGAGGAAGGGGCAATGCATAGAGAGGTCTTTGGTCAGGGGGAGGGCGGCAGCCCCCCGGCGCCCCTCGCGCCCCCCAGACCCCAGCTGGCACCCGGGTCCCTGCCCCAAACACCCTCCTGCGGCCGGGTCCCCCCGGGGATGCTCTCGTCCCGCAGCGCGGGGGCCCTCCCGAAACGGGGGCCGAGCTCGGGGCATCCGCGGTGGGGGCTCTGTGGGGACAGAGCAAACCAGAAATTAAAGCCTTCCCAAAGCACCGGCTGCACGCGCGCCTTCGGGGAAGCGCGTCCTTCCCGCGCCGTCTTCCTGGCCCCGGGGGTGACGGAGGGGCTGGAAGCCGACCCCCGGGGGCTGCAAGGGGGGAGCGGATGGGGCTGGGGAAGGGGCTGGCGCGTCCCCCGGCCCCGGCGCGAGCCGCAGCCTGCGTCCGGCGAGGAGCGAGACCCGAAAACAAACAAGGCCGTGGACGCTGCGGGTTTGGTGGTATTTTTTTTGCCCAGTCCTCCGCCCCGCGGCCCCGCCGCCCCTGCGCCGCCGCCCTCAGACGTAGCAGAGGTAGAGATAGGTCTTCTCTATCCGCCAGTCGGTGGGGATCTCCTCCGGCTTGTGGCCCTTCATGTGCTTCTGCATGGCGGAGAGGCTGGGGCAGTACTCCAGGCAAATGGTGCACTGGTAGGGGGAAGCGCCGTTGTGGGTCCGAAGGTGTTTGATCATGGCCGAGTAGTCCCGGGAGCGCTGGTGGCACAGCTTGCACTCGAAGGGCTTCTCGCCTGCGGGAGACGGGGAGATGGGGGCGTCAGGGGGGGCTTGGGGCCGCCAGGAGATAATTAACTGGCCGGCATCGACGCTGCCGCGGCGGGCACAGCCGATAACCGAGTAATGAACAGCAAAACCGATCCGACTATTGATCCCCTATTTACAACAGTTATGCGCTGGCGCATCCAATGATTCCTTATTCCCGGCCGCTGCCCTGGGCCGCGCTGCCGGCATCTCCGCTGGGGGGACCGTGATGGCATCTCCGCCGGGGGAACCGCACCAGCATCTTCACCCATGGACTGCGCCGGCATCTCCGCTGGGGGGGCCGCGCCGGCATCTCCACCCACGGACCGCACCGGCATCTCTGCCAGCGAGACCTTGCCGGCACCTCTGCTGGGGACACCACGCCAGCACCAGCGGCCTCGCGGTAACCCCCCCGCAGCACCCACCTGTGTGGACCCGGTAGTGGGTCTCCAGCTGGTGCTTGAGGCTGAACTTCTTGCCGCAGCCGTTGCACTCGTAGGGCTTCTCGCCGGTGTGGATGCGCTTGTGGCCCTTCAGCGTGCTCTCGTCGCGGAAGCAGCTGCCGCAGAACTCGCACTCGTAGGGGTGGTCGCCTGCAAGGACACGTGCGCGGTGTCAGAGCCGCCGCCGCGCCGTGCCAAAACCACCTCCCCAGCCTGCATTCGCCCCCGGCACCCGCCGCCATCCCAGGGGATGAAGCATCCCGGGCGCCCCAGCAAGGCCCGCATCCCGGTGCGGAGGGGATGCTCGGGTCCGCAGCCGGGGTACAGAGACCACCGCCGACCACCGCCCTCCCGTCCCCCATCGCCGATTGCCAGGTTCCGGCCCGGCGTTGCCGGCGCAGCCCCGGCCCCGGGCATCTCCCGCGCTCCAGACCGGGCGGCTGATAAATGAACTCCGGTTCGGCACCAAAGGCGGAATGATTTGAAGGAAAGGTGAGGGCTCCAGCTACTTATTTATTACAGCCGCGAAGGCAAGGACAATAAAGATAGATTGATCGTCCGAGACTTTGTTCATGAATATTTAAATATTACTGATTTGTCTTGTCACTGTAATTACAATTTCTCTGTGCCGCATATCCTACAAGCACAGTTTATGGTAAAGAATGGCCAACTGTATTTCACTTGTCCTGCTGCAGATGTGCGGAGCTGCCAAGCGTGTAATGTTCCCCGCATTTCATACATTTTCTTCAGCTGTGAAGGCTTAAGTCATCCACAATGACCTACGTTTTTTCATTATCCCCGTGTCAAACTGCACTCGTGCCTGGGCATAAATTGTCCTTCTCGTTATATACTCACATGCCTGCGCTTTCGCTTCCTCTTTAAAATTATATTTTACTCTCTCCCCGCGTGCTGCAGCCGAGACCTGCGGCCCCTTGCCCCCTCCCGCAGCCCCTGCCCGGGGGCCGGAGCAGGAGGAGGAGGAGGATGGTCGGGATGTGTTCCGGACCCCGTCCCAAGGCGAGGCAGGCGGTGCCTGCTGGCGGCCGCGTTTCACCTCCCCGTGCCCACTTCCAAATTATCACCCTGCTTTTCGATCCTATAGTCAAAGACGGCGCTTTTGCAGCCGTGGGCAGGCAGCCTTTCCGCATGCTGGGTTTTTGGGAGAAGCCGTGTAAATGGGAGCACTCCGGCCTCGGGAGGAGCGTGCGCATCTCGCATCCATGCGGGAGGAAGCCCCCCAGCGGGGTTAAACCCCCCCTAAAGCACCCGCGGTCCCGGTGTTGTCCCCCGCGGGAGCTGGTGCAGCAGCAGGGGTTGGGGTGGGACGCGCGGGGCCCGACCCGCAGCCCAGGTCACTGGATTACCGGCTATAAATAGCTCCAGCGCTCGGCATTAATGTGCTTATCGTCAGCGTGCAACACCCGTTTCCCAAGCGGGGACCCCGCGCCCAGGGACACGTGTGGGTCTGGTGGCCGTTGGCCACAGCCCGGACCCAGGGACCCTCCCGACCGTGTCCCCCTGCAGCCGCTGCTGGTCCCTTTGGGGCTGTATCCTGCAGGGGAAGGGGGGAGAAGGGGTGTGCAGCCTCGGCACGCGCTGTCCTCCCCCCAGCAGGAAAAGCGCAGCCGAGGAGGGCGCAGGAGCCCCCGGCTCTGTGGGCACCGGAGGGCAAGGAGCCCCCAGCCCCTGCAGCGAGCCACAGCATGGGCAGCGATGCCCGGAGGGGCTGCAAAGCACCGCGTGGGCTCAGCCCCACCGCCCCGCTCATCCCCCAGGGATCTGCTTTTTCCTGCACCGGGGGGTTTTGCGGCTGGACCCAAGCAACGGTGCTCACAGTGGTCGGGAGCATCCACTGGGGACGGCCGGGACCTCTCCCCACGCCACCCCGGGGCCGCGGGCGGAGGAGCCGAGGACACGGTGCGGGCGTCCTGAGGACACGGCGTAAGGCGTCCCGAGGACACGGCTTCAGCCGTCCCGAGCCCCGCGCTCCGCTCCCGGCCCCACTGGGCTGCGCCGCCGAAGCGCCAGCTCCACGTAGCGCAGGTCGCCCTAATCCCATTAGGGCCGAGCACGGGCTGATTATGTGCATCTACCGCCCGTAAGCCGATGAAGCGGGTATGATCGCACATCCCCTAAGAAGGTCACATGTCACCTTATACCGGATCAACTTATTACACGCAGCTTTTTTTTTTTTTCCGTTTCGTTTTGCAAATCCAAACAACCTCAATCGCAGCCGCCTCGACACTTTGAAGGCAGTTTCGCCTTCCTTTTCCCCCCTTTTTTTTTTTTTTTTTTGTTTTGACCCGAGGACTGGCGGCGGCGTACCTGTGTGGGAGCGGAGGTGCCTCTTGAGCGCGGTGTGGCTGGGGAAGGTGCGGTTGCACTCGCTGCAGATGTAGCTGCGCACCCCGGCGTGCACCTCCATGTGCTGCTGCAGCGCGCTCTGCGTCTGGAACCGCTTCCCGCAGAGCAGGCAGAAAACGGCCATGTCTGTACCTGGGCGGGGGGAGAGAGGTCAGTTAGGTACCCCCAGCCCAGCCGGTGTGCGGGGGGGCGGCGGGATGCCCCAGCAAGGGGGATGCTCCAGCACCGGGGAGGATGCTCCTGCGCGGGGGGGACCCCAAGAGCTGCGCGCTCCAGGTATCGTTGGGGTCCGGCGGTGGGACCCTGGCCCCCCTGACCCTACCACCACCACCCTGCGGAGGGAATGCCGGGGGGGGAAAGGGGGCTTTTATGGCATTGGAGGCAGCTGGAGGCCCCAGCCCAAAGGCAGGGCAGGTGTCGGGCCATCACCGCACCCCCACGCACCTGCGGGAGCTGCCGAGCTCGGGCCTCTCGACGCCCAGGGCAAGGGGACCCCAAGAAACACCCCGCAGAGCCCCCCCGGGGGGGCGCGAGGGTGACTGCCTGCAATCCCGAGCCCTAACACAAACGCCAGCTCCATCCTACCAACCGCGGGTGTAAAACCGGCTGCACCAACGCGACAGTAAAAGCAGGGAAAAAAAACCCCAACCCCAGATACTCACACACCGTCAATAAAAATACCAGACCCTTGTGTTATTAAACAATTTGTTTTCGTTTATGCATAGCTGATTGTTCAGAACCTATGAGTCAGTGCAAATTGTATTACGCAGGGAGATTAAGCAAATAAATGCTAGCTTTTTGGAGACATTAAAATGTGAGGACTATGGAAATAAAATTATCTAGAAAATTGTATTAGCAATTCATTAGCAGCAGCAAGATGTTCAAGGTAACCAACGGATCCGCGCTGCCTTTAGGAGCAGCGGGGCTGGGGGATGCTGCTCGTTGGGCTGCCAAAACCAGCCCAGGGGAGCCCAGCGGCGAGGAGGAGTCACCGCTGGAGCCTGCCGGGGCCACCCACCACGGCGGTGTCGGCATTGCGGTGACGCCAGGCACGCAGGAAGGTGCCAGCGAAGGATGCTCCCACAGAGAGGTGCCGGCAGCATCCTCCCGGTCAGCCCCACACCTCCCGCCTGGGGACCAGCCCGGTGACGGGCATCCCCAAGAGCATCTCGGTGTGCGCCATCGCCCAACGCGGCATCCACCGTCATCCCCATCCCGGCGTCCCACCATTGCCCATCCCGGCGTCCCACCATCGCCCCCATCCCACCATTGCCCATCCCGGCACCGTGCCATCATGGCATGCCGTGGCCAGCTCTGCATGGAGGGATGCAGGAGGCGCCAGGAGGGATGCTCAGCCCCAGCCCCGGCGAGGCACGCTGCGGGCTGCCCAGAAGCCCTCCAAAACCTGCCAACCCCCCCCAGTGAAACGGGGATAAAAGCAGCAAGAGAGGCGGCCTCGCATGGGACCTGCCTCTCTCCCTCCGCAGGGATTTATCCCGGGGGGGTGTGGGCTCGTGCGCCCCCCACGCAGCTGCGGACAAAACGCTCCGAGACAAAAAAAAAAAAAAAATTCAAAAAAAATAATAAAAAAAAAAGGCAGGCAGCCCTGAACGGGCCGTGCGAAGCAAATCCCGAGAGGTATGCGGCCCCGCGGCCCTCGGCGGCCCCGGCGGTGACAGCAGGACGGGTCAAAGGTCCCCGGGGCTGAGCCCCCAGTGCCGTGGCCAGCTGCGGAGCGGAGGCCCCGGCCGGCGGGACGCCGGCCCCGATAAATCTGCCGCCAGCAGCCCCCGCTGGGGCTGGGGACAATGGGCTCCCGCGGGGGCGGAGGGCAGGACAATGCCGCCGGGCCGGCGCGCGGGGCCGTAACAAATCCTCCCTGGCACCGTAGGGCCCTCATTTGTGAAACTAATTGGCCCCCGCTTGAAAAAAAAAAAAAAAAAGAAAAAAAAAAAGCCAGGCCGGCAGCAAAGGGGATGAGACGCCTCGTGCACGGACATGGGGACGCACCGGCCCATCCATGGGGACTGTGCTGGTCCCCCGGGAGATGGGCTTCCCCCCGGGCTGCTGCTTGCCAGGACCCGCCAAAGGCATTTTTAAATTTTATCTATATTTTTTTTTTAGATAATGCATTAGTAAATAAACAAACACCCCGAATGGGGAGGTCGACATGCCCTGGCATGGCTCGTGGAGGCACCTGGCAGTAGCCACCCTCCAAGAGCATCCGTGGGGCGCGAAGGCTGATGCCAGCCTGCTTCAGGGGCGGAGGATGCAGGAGATGGCCCTGCATCCCTCCATCCTTCCATCCCTCCATCCCTCCCATCTCTGCATCCTTCCATCCCTCCCTCCCTGCATCCTTCCATCCCTGTATCCCTGCATCCTTCCATCCCCGTATCCCTGCATCCCTCCATCCCTGCATCCCCGTACCCCTGCATCCCTCCCATCTCTGCATCCTTCCATCCCTGTATCCCTGCATCCTTCCATCCCTGCATCCCCGTACCCCTGCATCCCTCCATCCCTGCATCCTTCCATCCCTCCATCCCTGCATCCCGCCCAGCAGCGGGATGTGGCGGACGGAGGCCCATCACCGCCGAGAACCACGGCACCAAGCAGGGTCTGCTGGGCACCGTCCCGCTGCTGGCGTTCAATTAACTTGAACTTACTTATTGTTTCTTTAAGCTGCACGTGCAGCGACATCCCATCTTTGGGGAGGGGATGGGATGTGGGGAAAAAAATGGGAAAGCTGATGAGAGGGTGCCCAGGGTCGCAGCCGGGCGACACCGGGGCTTGGCCGTGGTCCCAGCCCATCCCTGGGCTCCCACCCGGAGCAGCCCCGAGCCAGCCCTCAACCACGGGAAGAAAAATCACCCCCGATAAAGAAACGCCGCCGCCCCAAACCAGCGAGAGACGGATTTATTCATTTCCCTGACGTTTTAATGGTTTCTCCCCTTTTTGCGGGAAGATGATTACAAATTAAGCGGCATTTAAACGCTTTTTACTGTCAACAATTAAAAGGGGTGAAGGCGGGCGAGCAATTCATTCCCCGGGAAACGCGGCGGGCGCCGCCGGCCCTTCCCTCTACTGTACGCCGCACAATGGCCCCGAGCGCGCCATTAATTTTGCAGGATGTTCAAAAGCAAATTAAAATATAAAAAGCCCCCAGGCACAAAGATAGATACCGAGGGAGGGGGCGGCATAGGTCAAGCTTGCGGAATTAAAGTCTTAGCAGCCGGGGAGGTTTAAGCGCAGCCCCGTTACGCCGCGCTCGGCAGCCACCTTCCCCCGTCTCCCCTGGTTTTGGGGATCTCCGCTGGACCTGGCGTGCCATGAGTCGGCGCTGCCGCGGGGTCCGGAGGCAGGAGCCAGAGCAGGTTGGGTTTCGGATGCTACGGGGGTGAGGCAGTTTTAAACAGCAGGTGCTCCCAAATCTGGGTTTTCGGGACGGATGGTTGCCGGAGGGAGAAAAACCCTATGGCTGCCACCCTAGAGCTGCACGCCCCGGTTCTCCGGCGGCTCGCTCCTGAAGACGCGCAGCGCTGGGGATGCAGGGACAAGCAAGGCAGGACTCGGTGTGACGCGATGCGTGACACCCAGGGGCTCCTCCGCCCCGGTCCGGCCCGTGGCGAGGGATGCTGCACGGCGGCCTCCAGCACGGCCCCGGCCCCCGCCGGGGAGGAATTAAAACCCAAACCCGCGCGGCGACGGGGGGGTCCCGTCGGAGAGGAGCCGGGCGCGCTCCCGCGCCGCCGAGTTTTGGATGCGGGAGGCGCGCCGGCGGGAGAAAGGCGACACGTCCCCTTTAAAAGGAAATATAATTTACAGTGTGCAGCCAGGCGGCCCATAGTTTCAATCTCGTTTACTATAGAGAAAACTCTGCTAGCTGTTCTCTATCCCACAAATCCGATTTAATCAGACAAGCCAGCCAGCGTGGCTTGAAGTAAAAACGGATAATTAGTAAACAGAGAGCTACTTCAGTGCTTCATTGGCATTCGAGCCGGGCTAGTGTGTCGCATTTAAAATGCAGTCTGATGAAGTTTACAAAATCAAACCATTTGTTACTCCTATTGAAGAGGCTTCAGGCCACTTGCAATTAAATTGGAATTAGTGCTCAGAATGAGATACAGCAAATTCATACTAAAAAGGGATCTGACTTTCAGACATTTGACTTCAAGTTTCCCCCCCCCCGGTGCGTGTGCAGGCGCCTGCGCGGCCCCAGCGGATCCGTGCCGGCCCCGGACCCCCGGCGCGGGCGAGCGGGGACGCTGCGGCAGCCGGGGAGGGGGGACCGGAGGGGACCGGAGCCACCGTGCCGGTGAAGCATCCTCTGCCGAGCCCCAACGCGGTGCCGGCACGCGGAGCCGAGGCCGGGATGTGCAAACCAAACTGCCCCCTCCCCATCGCGCTGCCATCTTCCCCCTGCCTGCCCTCGCAGCCCTGCCACCAGGCGCGAGAAACGCGGCAGACCCGTCCATGCGCTGCAGCCACGATCAATAGCACGAGGAACCCGTCACCGGCGGCTGCGGAGGCGCGCGTCGGGGAGGCTCCGGCATCGAAGGATGCCGGCGGAGCCCGCCACTGCCTCCCACACCCGCCGTAAAACCCCCAAACCCTCGACTCCCGTCCTGCAAATCCGGGGTCTCCAACAAGACTCACCCTCCTTCAACCTGCACGTTTAACGCCATCTCTGACGCCACGCACGTGCCAAAGACACGCGCTAAAACTGCCGCGATCCCCGGGAGCGAGGCAGGCGGCTCCAAAACATTCCGGCCGCACAGAGCCAGAGCCCGAGGGCCCTTGTCTCTCCCCAGAGGAGATTTCAGGGACGTTTGGCGTGTTTTTGCCAGCGTGTCAAGGGCTCCCCAGCAGCCGCGTCCCCCCGGAGAATGCCGCTGGCTGCGGGGCCAGGGCCGGGCGGGCGATGGCCGCCCCGCTCCGACAATGCCTGCGAGGGCAGCACCGCGAGCCCTCAGAGCCGGTGGGACTTAGGGATGTACTTAAGGCACCGGGCTCAGACGGGGATGCCGCACACATCCCGCTGGAGCCAAGCCGAGGAGGAGGAGGAGGATGGGTGACGAAGGACAGGCAGAAGCAGCGGGCACCGGCCCGGCCCTGGCGATGCCGGTTGGTGGCACCGAGGCTGCGTTTTGCCCCGGGAGGACGGCGAATGCGTGCTGCCCGGGGTAAGAAGATTAACCCAGTTTCAGCGCCCGTTTTGGGGATTATTACGAAACCACGAGCGGGGTTTTGGGAGGCAGCGGCGCAGCAGAGCCAGGGGCGGTGCGGAGGAGCCCGTCCCTGCGCACCGCTGTCAGGATACACGATGCCCAGACGCGCACATGTGGACGCAACCCCGAGGACGGGGTTTTTAAGGGTGTCACGCCAGGATGGCAGCGGCGGCAGCGGCTCTGGTGCAGCCGCGGAACAAAGGTGCTGTTGGGTGGCTCGGTGGGAGCCAACAGCCCCCGCGGCCGTCGCGGTTAGGTAGAGAGAGGGGGAAAACAACCGCCCAGCAATAAACACACACATTTCGTGCCGGAGTCACCAAATCATCCCGGTTTCAAGGGCTGCCTCCGGACTCCCCGGCTCGGCTTGCGCGCTAATTAACGTCTTTATGGAAGGCAACTTCTCCCAGGGGGGCATTTGTTTGATTGTTATTATTTACTCGGAGATAGCGCAGCTTTCTTCCCAACTTTAACCGACTACGGGAAATTAATTCTTAAAAAGCGGCCGGCGCCGCCGACTCTTCTGCTGCAGGTTTTCCCTCCGGGGCTGGATGCGGCTGCCCGGGCAGCAACAAGCGGGCAGGGCACGTCCCCCCAGCGCCGCGGAGAACCCCCGCGTTTCAGAGCAGCTGTACGACACCGACCCTGCAGGCACAGGGCGTCACACCCCCCCCCAAACCTACGGGCTTCACTTTGTGCTCCTGCAGCGAGGCGCGGGGCGGCTCCCCACCCGGCGAGGATGCGCGGGGAGGAGGATGCTCTGCATCCCGGCGCCGAGCCCTGAGCCCCGGCTCCGGCACGGGGGGTGATTTATTCCGGGGGCCATCTGGACGCGGGGGACAATGCGGTCCCGCATCCCGGTGACCCGGCGCATTAGTCACACCCTCCCCGCTCGACCTCTCCCTCTCCCTTTGAGCGCGGCGGGGCGAGAGCATCCCCTTCTCGCCTGCCTTTCGGGGGGCCCTTCGCTCCCCCCGGTGGCACCTTCCCCGCCGCCCTGCCTCTCCATCACCGTCACCACCACCATCATCATCATCGCCTCCCTTCACTGCGCTTTTCTGCCGTCGCTCAGGCGAGAACGATTACGAGGGAGCGCGAGCGGGGAGGGAAAGAGCCCAGCGACTATTAGCGGCGGCGGCTTTATGGCAACAGGCACACAACTCATTCGTTTCATGTTTCGCGGAATATAAAAGCGCCGAAACATTTTAATTTTAAATTCTTATCATTGAATTTACTGCTTTTCTCTCGCAATGATTTGTGTTGCTTTTTAATTTTTACAGTCTCTACAGAAGCCAGATGCTACCGCCTAGGGCCAAAATAATAAAAACCCGCCGCAGTCGCGAGTTACAGAACAAAAAGGAAACGCGCGGCTGACAGAAGTTAATATCTCAATTTAACAGTGCTGCTCCGCTAATGATCCTTTGATATGTGTTTATTTAGAAAGGTCTGATCTTGACCTTGAAAGCAAACTAAACCGCAAAGTCTTTATGAGAGGAGAGAAAGACTTTATTTATAGACTGGCTTTGCGTCAATCACGGCGGCAGCTGGACCCGCACTGCTGGCTGAGGCGCTGCCAGGCGGCCGCCGGGCAAGACGGGGGTCAATCGAGGGATGGGGTTTTGGGGGGGGCATCGGCTGACGAGGAGGACCACGATGTGCCCCATCCCCGGGGGGGGATGCTGAGCCTGCGCACAGGGACCTGCCCGCGAGCCAAGGGGTGCGGGCGGCTCCTGCCAGGGATGCTCCCCCGGGGACAGCATGGGGCCAGGCGTGCTCCTGTCCCCCGCACAGGGGACGAGCGCCCCCCGTGCATCTCCTGCGCCAGCCCTTCGCCCCGGGAAGAGACGCCTTGGCCCCCCGGCTGCATCCTGCCCCCCCCGAAGGCGGTCCCCGGGCGCTGGAAGGATGCTCAGCATCACCCAGACCCGCAGCGGCAGAGCACCGGCGGGTCCTCCCCCCGAGGAAACCCAGCGGCGCCCAAACCTCGCGCTCGGAAACGAAAATCAGACAAACTTTTCAGGGGCAAACCCCGTCTTACTGCATTTCCACCCCCAAACTGGGGGAGGCGAGAGCTTCCCAAGCTCCCAGCGCCATGCGAGCCTGGGAATGCGCTGCGGAGGCCTCGCACCTACGGTGCGCTGCGCTTTCGAGCCTAATTTCTATTGGTTTAGGTCAAACGGCTGTTTGAAGACGTTTGCCAACCCCCAAGCCTTCCGGTTGGAGCTGGAGGAGCTTCCTCACAAAGACATCCCCTACAGCCTTTTCATTCTACTGAATATCTACCAAAAGAGATCAAACGCTCAGGCGGCCAAAAATGGAGCCCGTCATCGGGGACAAACCTTCCCTTTTCAGCACCGTTGGGCATTTTGGTGCCACCGGGTTCATGGTGCTGGGACACCCTGTAACACCAGAACTCGATGCCCGGCAGATGGGAGGGTGCAGGATGGCGGCATTTGTGCCCCGTTGCCACCCAACAAAGCTGACGGGAGACGGGGGACGTCACCAAAGGCCACTCCGTGCCTCGGCTGGGGGACAAACGCCGCCTTCGAGCCCCGTCCGGCCCCGCAGCCGAGCCGGGGGAGCTGGGTGACATCGCACCCTTGTGAACGGTCTCGGTTTACATCCTCCAAAGAGCCAGCGACAGTGACTCGGCCTTAACACAAATGTGAAAAACGGCAAGCGCAGAGACAGAAAAAACTTTTCTCGGGAAGGGGAGAAGCGCGTATGAGCGGGGGGACGTGATTTCCCTCTGCAGCCACCGAGCGTGCCCCAGAGCCGGCGTTGTGCCGGCAGAGGGGATGGTGCTCGGGGACGCCGGCGCCACCAAACCCAGTGTGGAGGGACGAGCCTCGTGCATCAAAACCCATCGCTCCCGATCATCCTCGGCAAAATCCGGTGTTCCGCTCCTTCAACCCCCGAAGGCAGAGATGGAAAAGCCACCCTCTTTTCCAGGAAAACAAACATCTCTTTACCAAAATGCACTAATCTGGTTGGTATCTACGCGCAGCATCTCCCCTCAGTGACATTCCCCCTGAGCCTGTCCCAGTGCTCTCCATCCTGGAGAATCCCGGATCCATCCTGGGGATGGACTGTTTCTCCCGGGGGCAGCCGGAGGCAAACTGCGATCAGAAGGGGAGCTGCCATCTACTCGCTTACTCGTCGCCACTGCGGCGGCTTCCCAGATTTCCTCTTCCCAATCAGAATCTGGAGTGAAACCAGCTGAAAAAATAATTTAACTTTCTGTCAAAAACCGAACGCATTTTCCCTGTTGCTTTGCCGGTGACGGTTAAACTCCCGCGTTAGGAACTGCTCTGTTGTTAAACAACCAGCTCCGGCGAGGAGCCGAAGCCCTGGCCGGCGTTTCTGGCCCACCGAGGGCGGCCCCCGTCTCTTTTTGGCCAAACAGCCTCCCCCGTGGGTGTTTTCCAACAAGCACCTCAGGGCGGGCGCGTGTTTTTCCCTGCCAGGAGGGTTTCTGGGGACAGCAGACGATGTCCCTTAGCCAGCGGTGCTGTGTCCTGCCCTCCGTGGTGCCCCTGCGCTTGCCTCTTGGCTGTGACATCCCACCCCACGGGTCACCAGCATCACCACCACCGTCGGCATCACCATCGCCCGCCCATCGCCCACCCGCTCCTGGGTCTCCCGCCCAGGGTGGCACCACTCTGGCATCCCCCACCCCATGGAGACGCCGAGGAAACGCCGATGAAAGGACCCTTTTGGCGGCGCGGGCAGCCACCCCCGGCCGAGCACGGCCAGTGGGGTGACCGGCGGCCGCGAGGCACAAAGCCGGGAATCGCAGCGTCCACTTATTATTCCTGCACCCCCACCATTAAAAAAAAAAAAAAAAAAAAGAGAAAAGATGAAAAGGCCCTCTCGGTAAACCCGGGGAGAGGCGAAACGGTACCGAGAGCGGCCTCCCCCCCGTTTCTTGTGGGGTTTTTTTTTTGTAAAGCGGGGAGACGCGAATCCCGGGGGGACAAAAGTAGCTGCTAAGGTAAGTTAAACCTTGTCGAGATGAACTTTCCTGCTACTTTTAATTAAAAGTTCTTTGGAATTAAAAAGGACACTATTCAGGAAAGGCTGAAAAAAAAAATTCATTGACACCAGCCCGCCCCCCTCCCCTTTTTCCCAAGGAAAAGAAAAAGCTGTTTTTGTGTGTCTGCTCACCCAGCCCGCACTGTACAAAAGGAAGCGGATTTGCAGCAAGACACACGAGATGACCCCCTGACCCCGAGCCGCTGAAAAGTCCTCAATGGCATAAATACCAGATAATCAATCACATACCAGGAGGGCCGGTCCCCCTGCCCTCGCCCCCGCCGCCGGGTTTATGAGAGATGCACTGTAAACGGACACCGGCTGCGGACGGGAGGCCCCTCTCAGCATTCCTGCGCCGGACCAGGAGACCCCGGCCGCCCCCTCGCCCGCCCCTGTCCCTCCTTCACAGCGCCCCGCAGCCTCTTCCCTCCCGCTCCGGAGCCGAAGGACCGGGAGAGGCATCTCCCTGCGCTCCGCAGCGATGGCCGAGCATCCTCCACGAGCCATGGCATGGCCGGCGCCCAGAAAACAGGGAGAAAGCAGCCCGACCTGCGGCAAACTCTGCCTTTTTGGGGGAATCGCTGGGTTTTGGAAGCCCCCGCGGGTTCTGGCCGTGACCGTACACCACCGGTTTCCCTGTCCCTCTGACAAACCCCCGAAGGCGGGCAGAGGAGGGCGGCCAGGTCCCCCCGCGCTCAACAATGGACCTTAAAGCCTTCAAGGGAGGGAAGAAAAAAAATAAATTGCTGAGATACGGCAGTGGTTCGGTTAAATGGGGAGCCACTCGGCAACTAAATTTGATAATGCTTTTGTCCACGGGTCAGAGGTTAAATATGTTCACACTAATCCCCTTCATCTAGAATTAAAGGACAAGAAAGATTTCTCCGTAGCTTAGCGAGAGGGCTTTTCTCATCGCGCTTTAAATAGTATTTGCACAGGAAAATTAAAGGCCGGCCATTGGCCGCTGGCTGGGACGCGGACACGCGGCGTTCCCAGCTCCTGGCTCGTTTTCGGCAAATCCGCCCATCGTCCGAAGCCCGGCCTCGCGGCACCGGGAATTTTCCCCACCGCCCGCTGCCAGGGTGGGAGAAGCGGCGGGGCGGGAGGTGGGGAAATTCCCGGCCTCGGGAATGCGCGGCGGGACTCGGGTTTCAGGCGCTGTCACAGGACATTACTGTCAGACAAAGGGGCTCTGTCCCGCACCCCCAGCGCCCGCCCGGACGGGCCGGGGCCGAGGCGGCGGTGCTGACCACCCCGCGCCGTGAGCTCCCGGTGCGCTCCCGGCGCGCTCGGAGGTGGCCGGCGGCAAAGCCAGCGGATACGGGACAGGCCCTTGCACCAGGAATGACGCTGCCAAGTGATGGAGGCTTCTGATGGGAAGCGCGGCTGTCCCAGCCCTTGTTTTTATCAAAATAAGCGTTTGCAAGAGCCACTCTCCATTGAAGACACCAACTGGTGTTGGAAGAGCACCCGGGCCACGAGCTGGGAAGCACCGGAGCGGCCGCGGGCTCCAGCTGAACACAGGCCTCCTCCTTCCCTCCACTCGCACCGTTTTCAGTCCTTTTTGCAAATAAACCTGTCTGCGAGAGTATTTAAAACACTCACGGCTTCGCGTTCTGGATGCATTGGGATTGCTCGGTTCCGCCCGTCCTCGGCTCATCGCTTCCCTTTGGTTCTGCCCCGGCCCGAGGCTGGCGAGAGCGAGTCCCGCTCCCTCTCGAGTAGCCAAAATCAAGCGCGGAGTATTTTTTCCACGGTTTTTACACATCCATTTGCAGGCAATGCTGCGCAAAAGCTGCCGCGCCTGCGCATGGCACGTCGGGCTCCAGTCGGACGCCTCTACCCAAAAATGTCACAGCGGTCACAAAAGCGTCTTTACTGTCGGCATTTTGCATTTCCAGCTGCTGCTGAAGCCACAAACCCCGGAGGTGCCTCTGGCAGCAGCTCCCCCGCCCCAAATCCAGTTTTCCCAGGTTGGCTGAGGATTCCCGCTGGGCACTGCCGGCGCTGGAAGGTGCCAGGAACAGTCTTTGCACCCTCCACATGCAAACCGCTTCTGTTTCCTAAGCTCGGTTTGAACCCAGCACCAGTTTTCTCCATTCTGGCGCATCGCGGAGCTGGCATCACTCCCGCCTCCTCCATAGGAACCGTCATCCTCGTGCCCGAACCAAAGCCCATCTCAGCTCCGCGGCCACGCTCGCAGCCTCCCACCGGTGCGTCGGGGGCCGGCGGCGCACTGCGGAGCGCTCCCGCAGCCCAGCATCTGAACCCTGCGCTCGCCTCCGACGGAAAACCCGCCAAGTGTTGTCCGGGCCGCATCGCCCGCGCGTCCTCCCCCAGCCGGGCCCAGGGAGCCGAGGCGAGCACGGGAGGGATAATTACCTCTACGCGTACTTAATACTGCAGTGCAGTATCTCTAGCTACGGAGAAAAATGCTATCCGCCGGTATTTCCCCCAGAAGCCTCATCGAGCCGCTCTCTGAAAACTCTCAGGAGCCCCGTGAAACGGTAATAGAAAGTCGGGGCAGCCGGGGGGAGACGCGGGGCCGGCTTCGGTAAGGAAGCGCCTGGCACTTGCAGATGGGCACCGGGCACCGCTCCGGCCGAGCCGGGGGAGGGATGCAGCCAGAGGGGCAGGAATCGCATCCCGTGAGGCCGAGCCGCTGGAGCAGGGACACGGCAGATACAGGGACGGCTGCTGGTGGCAAGTGCCAGTGCTGAGGCAAGCCCGGAGCATCCCGGCGCAGAGCCGGCCTGGCCACGGCGCCACGCCGAGCCCACGGCAACCGGAATTTATGTCTCCACAGAATTTATGGCCCATGTCACCAAAGTTGCACGTTCCGTGCTGCTCGCTCACAAACCTGCATTCCCAACACGGCAATCGGCGGCGTGACGCCTGTAGCGCCGCTGGCGTTTTTTAGGTGGGTACGATTTTGAGGCAGAGAAAGCGAAGCAAAAGAAGGGAGAGGAGACAAACACGTAATTAATTGGACTAAATGTAAATTTGCCAAGAAGAGAGAGAGACAAGGCGTGCCCGTGTGCCAGCGCAGCTCCGGCGCGGTGCCCCCTGCATCCCCCCAGGCTCCCACGACTCCCCGCAGCCCGCCCCAGCCAAGAGCAGGGCTGCTGGGATGCTACTTGCCAAGCCAAGCGCTCTGGCATTTAAAAAATAACAATAGTTAAAAAAAGTGGAAAAAAAAAATCACTCTGTACCTCAGTGCGCCTTTAGAACAGGAGCAGAATACTTTTTTGGGGGGCAAAAAGAGCGGATAAAGCCCCGCTGAGGCGGAGGAAGGCCGAGCTTCCCGAGCGGCCGCGGGGGCATCCCACCGCCTCCTCCCGGGTCCCTGCTCTCCTGCGCCGGATTTTTCTCCCTTTGTACCTCCGCTTATACCGCACGACTGTTTTGAATCTCTAAAATAATGTGACAAGTTAATGATGGCACAATTATCTAAATGTTTAACAGACATGTTATCTAAGTGAATCGGATTGAGATTCCATCCCGCTGACAATAAACATCAATGGGAGAGCAGAAAGTGATAGGCAAATTATCGCCAACCCTGCAATTTCAATGCTATTAAATTTGGAGGAATAACAGCCCTGAGGCCTGTAAACTCTGAATAAAATAGACCCTTGTGTTTGGCCAACTATTAAATCAAAACGCTACCAACATCCCAGCAAAAAAAAAAAAAGGAAAAAAAAAGGCAGGGGGGAAGATTTATAGCTTTTCAATTTTCAGTAACACGTTGGTTTTATTAATTCTTTTCTCCTACTTGCGTCCTGGTGTTGGCATCGCCAGCCGGGGAAGGCGAGGGATGTGGGCAGGGATGCGGGCAGGGGATGCGGGTGAGGGATGCGGGCAGGGGACGGAGGGGAGGGATGCGGGTGAGGGATGCAGGCAGGGGACGGAGAGGAGGGATGCGGGTGAGGGACGCAGGCAGGGGACGGAGAGGAGGGATGCGGGTGAGGGATGCAGGCAGGGGACGGAGAGGAGGGATGCGCGTGAGGGATGCAGGCAGGGGATGGAGGGGAGGGATGCGGGTGAGGGATGCAGGCAGGGGACGGAGAGGAGGGATGCGGGCAGGGGATGCGGGTGAGGGATGCGGGCAGGGATGCAGGTGAGGGATGCAGGCAGGGGATGTGGGCAAAGGCTCCGGCACATCCTCCGTGGAGCGGCCGGGGGCATGCCGACCCCACAAATCAAAGAGCCAACTACGTGCCGAAGAACATACAGTCTATATTAGGCGCCGAGCAAGCCCAGGTGAAACTGGGTCAGGAGTAAATGCGTGCTGGCCCGCGGACCGCCGCCGGCTGCCCAGGGCGCACACGCTCGCGCGCGTTAATTGCCCTGGCACACGGGAGGACACCCGAGACGAGTCACCTCTGATATTTATAAAAGCAGGCGGCGAGCCCGAGCCCCGTTAGCACGAACCCCGGCGGCGCGAGCGTCCCGAGCCCCGGCGGCACTGGCTGGGGGGCACTCGGGCTGCCTCCTCAGCGCATTTCGCTTTTTCCTCTACATTTTAGGAGAAGGGTAAGGAATTTTCCAGGCTCTCTGAGCTCACGCTGCTGGAAGATGAGCCAAAACAGTTGCTGCTTTTCCTATTGCCGCGGGACGGGGGCCAAGGACAGCGGACGCCCAGAGAGGGCGTCGCAGCCCCGAGCCCATGGGGCCGTTGGCAGCGCGCAGCCAGCTCCGTGTTTACAAGCAGAAACTATTTTTTCCTTCATTTATTAGTATTTTTTTTACCTCGCGTCTGAAAGCAGGGCGTAGGTGTTCTGCTGTTAGAGCCGGGCGCTGCTCGGCGCAGCACACGTACGCCAGGGCTGGCTTTGTGCTTTGCGGCATCGTTTGGGGGAGCAGCGAGGGGAACGGGGGAAAAAAATGTGAGATAAAGGGGCGTCCCGGATGCTGACCGTGCACCTGAGAAACAGCCCCACGTGCTGAGAAGGAACACCACAAGTCCTTCGTCTCGGCCACCCCCTGCAGAAAAGCTCTCCAGCTGCAGGCCACCCGCAGAGGCAGCGACGTCTTGCAGACGGGTCCCGCATCCGCCCCTAAACACCGCGGTTTTGAGCAAAGCGGGCGCATTTGGTCAGCCTGTGCCAGACACACCCCGCGCAGTTTTTGATGCCACCCTTGAATGAACCCACCCGCACATTTACCAAAAAAGGGCTATTTTTCACATGGAAAGCTGGAAGGTCTTTCCCCAACCAACCTGCTGCTAAGGGTGAAGGGAGGACGCCCCCAAAAAAATCCTTTCTGGGAGATGCCGTTATTTGGGAAGGGGGTTAATTATAGCG
Source organism: Larus michahellis (assembly GCF_964199755.1). Lineage (NCBI taxonomy): Eukaryota > Metazoa > Chordata > Aves > Charadriiformes > Laridae > Larus > Larus michahellis. Next base: position 8,603,178 of record NC_133912.1, on the reverse strand, counting down.
AGGCAGGGGAGGGATGCTGTCCGTGCCAGGGCCGGGCTCTCTGCGTGCCACCCGAGGAGAGGAAGCGATTCATTTCGGTGTTTACGGCTGGCGATGACAAACCCGCTGCGCCCGGGTCACCGCGTCCCCACGCCGCTGCCCGGCCGCCCTTTGAGCTTTGGCCCCATCCAGCCCCCGCGCTGCGGCAACCGAAGGGCCTTTAATCCCCGCAGAGGCATCAAGGTCAGCAGAGAAACCGTGTCGGTGCTCAGCTCTGCATCTGTGGGATGGTTTTGGGGACAGGCATCGTCAGGCGCCCGCTCCCGATGTCACACCCGGGGTGATGGAGCCCCGGGTACTGGGGGGAGCTGGGCTCCCACCGACCGCCCCGGGACGCTCAAGACATCTGGGAAACACATGGAATTTGGGAGCCAGACACGGTTTGCTCGGCCACCTTCACCTCCCTGCCCGGGCTCGGGTCGCTCATCTCTGAGCAGGGTCTGTCCCTCGGCTGCCCCAGCACAAGCGTCGTCCTTCCTTGTCTCCTCCTCAACCTGCTGCACCACCCGCTTTAAAAGGACTGTGGATTGGTAAATCCCAGCCTCCTGCCGCAGGACTCGGGATAAGGAGGGCAATTACTTTACAATTTATGAGCTTGGCCAGCGCGTGGCTCCCAGCTCGGGTGACGGCCGCAGCTATTCCTGCCCCGTGACGCAGCACTCGCATCCGTCCTCCAACCCCGGCGTGAAGCCGGCCGGGCTCTCCCTGCCAGCCCTGCCGCCTCCCAGAGCAAACGTGGCCATTTGTGGCATTTCGCAGGGTTTTCGGCACTGAAAGAGGAGCCTGTGCTCAGTCACACTGCTCCCAATATAGCGCGGGGAGGAGCGGGCGCGTTTCCCTGCCCCAGCCGGGGTTTTAGGGGTTTGAAAGGCTCCACCCGGGACGGTCCAGCTGCGAATTCCCCCGAGCCCCGGAGCAAACCCTCCCCGGGCAAGGTGGCTTTGGGGAGGTGCATAAAGGGCTCCTTGTGCTGCCCGCGGGCTGGAGGCGCAAGAGGCGAAGCGTGGCGGGGGCCAAGTGCCGAGAGCTGCTCGGGAAGGGCCGGCACGTCGCTGGCAGAGGGAAGAAATCACCGCACGTTCGCTGCGCCATCGCTCCCCGGGTGCACGTGTCAACGCCCAGCAATAACCAACGCCACGGTGCGGTGCAAAGTGCTGCCTTGCGCCCCTGTTTCAGTGGCAGAGGAGCTGGGGACCCTTCGCTCCTGTCGAGCACCGGTGCTAAGATGCCAAGTTAATTGCCCGAGTGCCATGGCTCGCCCATGGCCGCTTCTCTGGTTGGGGTTTTAAACGCGTCTGAGCACCAGGGAATGAGGTCTTCTGGGCACAGCTGGGTCCTTCCCTCCCCAAAGCCCCCTCCCTGGGTCCCAGGTCCCTGAGCATCCCTTCCGACGCGCACACCCACTGCGCCGTCCGACCGTCCGCAGGGACTCGCAGCGCAACAAAACCTGCCCAGAGCTCCAGACGCAACGCAATTATCCCTATAAACACCTTGAAAGATGGGAACGCAACTACCAGCATAGGCTGGGGTCTGCAAACGATTCGTAGCTCATCGCTCCTGGGCTCCCGAGCATCCAAACACTCCTGACAAGGGTATTTAACCCTTGGGAAGCTTCTCTTAAACCTGAAACGGCAGCCAAGTGCCAGCTTGTTGGTCAAATTTTGGTGCACATGGCTTGAGAAAACACGGGTGAGCGGCGCTTGGGTCGTGCTCCTCCTTCCGCCAACATCCCCGCTACGAGCCCAGCAAAACCAGAGCAGAGAAGTCAGCAGCAAACGCCCTTGCAACCGCCACACGGGCATTACCAACACAAGAACAAAGCCATTTCCAGTTCGGAGCCCAGCAGAAAACACAGCCGACTTACCTGAGCCAAATTAAAGCCAAGAAACGGACCCGGGCAGGTCGGAAGCGGGAACCGCAAAGGGTTAATCTCTCGGTGGGGCGAAAGGTCCCAATGGCAGCCCAGATATCTATCCCCACCGCGCCTCGCCGAGGAGGGAAGGGGAAGGGAAAGGGGGGCCACGTACCGGTGTGCGTCTGCCTGTGCGTCTCCAGGGCGTCTTCCTTCGAGAACTGGGCGCCGCACTGATCGCAGACCAGGGCCTTGGCGCCCGCTGGGGAGAGAGAGGGGAGAGGAGGGTTATTCCGGGGACGTTGCTGCCGGCATCGTTCCACCCGCAGGACCTGGGACACGGCGGGGTTTTGTGTTCTACATCCCCCGCTCAGCCACGGAAAGCAGCGCCTTGCTCAACCCCGTGGTCCCCATTCCACATAACAGCACAACGAAGAGTTGCTGGCCAGCAAGAAATTAAATATTTGGGTGGTGGTTTTGGTTTTTTTTTTTTTAAATCATTAAACATCAATACGTTTCATTAGCATTGTAACCGATCTAATTGTAATTGGTTTCCTGCCCATTCCCGTGGCAGGCGCTGCTGCCGGTACCCAGGGATGGTACCCGGGGGCAGTACCCGAGGGATGCGTCTGGCCAGAGACACGGCTGAGACGCCGCGATTGAGTGCGAAGCTCGCAGGCGTCTTCGACTATCAGAGAGAGAGATGTGGTATTGGGGGGAATTCTTAGAAAATCACTATCAACATGTGCTGCTGGTTCGGGCGAGGAAAAAAACAGGATGCCCGGCAGCAGATAAGTAACTTCCAGATAAAAGCAGATTAACGATACACACCACGTCCGAAGCGTCGCTGCCGGGACAAAGCTGCGGACCCATTTCTTAGATTTCGAGGTTTGATTCAGCTGTTGCGCGGAGCTGAGCGTGACGGAGCGGCCTTTGCCACCCATTTCCAGGGGTCCCAGCAGCATCTCCTGCCCCATTCCTGCCCCCCCCCCCACCCCAACAAGACGGGATTTGGAGAAAGGCGCACAGAAACAGCGACGGGGAGAGAGGGAGGGGGTAACACGGGATGCATTAAAAAGAGAATTCCTTCGCCTTTAAATTGTCTCGGTAACGGCTGGCTCGCAGGCAGAAATATTTGGCAGCGGCGAAATTAAAAGTGATAAATTTTCTCGCCAAGCGTTGATCGATAATAGAGGTCTCATCTGTTAATCAATACGACAGTCTGCCTGTTTACTGTGCATATGTTGTTCTCCGCCGCCCTCGCCGTGATGTCAAGTTTGCATTCAAAACAACCCGAGTGTGCACGGGCCACATGGCCGCTCGCAAAGGGATAAATACGCCAAAAACTGAAAGGGCTCTGGGGGGGGACGCGAGGAGGGCCGGGGGGGCAGCTCAGCCCACACGTGCCGAAAGGGATGCTCTGGGGGCTGCGGAGCACCGTGCGGATGCTGCTGGTGGTACCCGCGGCAGGGAGAGGAGCGTAGGGTAAAGGGCTCCGAGACCACCTGGGATGGCGGAAGCTGCCGGAGCGGCGTCGGGATGGGGAGCGGCGAGGGGACGGGGAGCGGCGAGGGGATGGGGAGCGACAGGGCACGGCCACCCTCCGCCCAGCACAGGCGATGCGCAGCCGGCAGTTGCCAAGGCAATGGCTCTCCATCGCCACTCGATGCTCTCCCGAGCCCCACCGCCCCCAAGTCTGGATATCCGCGGGGACACGGCAGCAACAGGTCCTCCCCCCGAGATCAGGCTGGGCTGGGGGGCTGGCACACGCCGGGGTTGTGCCAAAGGCGGGGTTTGCCTTTTTCGCCCCCATTTCGCGTGGGCAGGTGGGTGCTGGTGGTGCCCCCCGAGCGCGCAGAGCAGCCCTGCGGGGCCGCGGCCAGGAAGGGCAAAGGCGGCCGGCATCTGGCCGGGAGCGGGGGGACAGAAAAAATTCCTTGGCCAGGCGAAAATAAACAGGGCGAACGCCGGGAGGAGCCGGGCGCGCTGGCTTACATAAGGAAGCACAGCGTGTACCAAAACAGCGGACCCAAAAAAAGCCGGAGCTGTCAGAACAATGAGTACAGACGCGGGGCATTTTACAGCAGGCGCTGCCGTACAGTTTTATTTACAGTACCTCTTATCAGCGCGGGAACAGCACGCCGCCTGCCAATTTCCAAAGGCCAGGACTGCGTGTTCTTTCCCTCAAGTAGATGTGTACTCCAGGCGGGGGAATTTTTTTCTCTCTCTCTCTCTTTTTTTTTTTTTTTCTCATCAGCAAAACAAAAACTGATACGGAGCCAGAATTCCTGTAATGTACACACGCTCGCGGGGAGGGGAGGAGGAGGAGGAGGAGGAGGAGGGAGGGCGGCGATTGAATATGTAAATAGTTCAAGGTTAATTTTACTACGTGAGTCACCGGGAAAAATGTCATCCAACATCTGAGCTTATTATAACAGGGATCAGAAAAAAAAAAAACCCAGCACCACGGCTCGGTGTTTGTTATTACAGGGAGCAGGACATATCTGAAAGCAGCGCATCCAGCGCCTGTGTCAGGGCTCGCTTCGCTCCCTCTCGCTCTCTCCCCGCGCGCTCAACGCCACCCAGAGAAACGATTACCCTCTCCAAACGTACACACGAGTTGGGGGGAGGGTATTTTTAGCCAGCGCCTCGTATCGCCTACAGTATATAGATATCTCCAGATGATCTTCCCGACGGGACGGGACTCCGCGTGCTGCCAAGTATCAGCCGCGCTTTCGGCGCGAGCCTCGCGGTTGGCACCAACCTCCCTGCCGTACATTTATATCGGCGCGAGCAAATTTATAGCTCCTTCCTAATAAAGGTCCCTGCAGCCAGAGGCGGACGAGGAGCCGCTGCTTTTTCCGTCCAGCGTGATCTGCAGAGTCATCGCCGCCCCAGCGTCCCCCCCCCGGCAAGGTCAGCGCTGCCCGGGGACCGCGGTGCCCCCGAAGTGGGGCGACACGGAGGGGCAGGCCTCAGCTCACCCCATTTCCCCCCAAAAGAAAGGCAAGGGGGCAGCCCGGCGCCGGCCAGCGCTGCCGGGGTTCAAAGCAGCTCTTGGGGACGGGATGCGCCAAAGGGTCATGGGGAGCATCCCTGAGAGCATCCCCACGAGCACCCCCCCGGGCACCCCTGCAAGCGTCCCCGGCAAGGATGCGGGCCCCCCATGAGCCCCGGTCGGGGTTCCCGGCTCCCTCCCCTCCCACCGGGCTCAGCCGGGGGGGTCTGAAGCCAGAGCTCGTCCAGTTCTACCCGCTCTCACCCCAGCGGTACCTCCCAGCGCCCATTCACTTTAATGACTTTATGGGGCTGGAGGATCCCGTTTTAGCGTGCTGGATGGTAGGAAGCAGTAAAAGGCCCCAACGCGGCTCCTGCGCCACTGCCCTGCCCTTAATTGCGGGGCTGCAGCCCCTCGACGGCTGCGTTTCCCACCCCTCTCCCCGCCGGAGCAGCCGCCGCCGCCGCGTCCCCTTCCCCACCAGCCCCTTCTCCCGCATCCCCCTCCCCGGCCGACGGGGCTGGGAGGAGAGATGCTCCGAAAACACCAACTCCAGCCCAGGGAAGAATAAGGGAAAAGGAAAAAGAGAGGCCGCGACCATCCGGAGGAGGAGGATGGGAAATCGGCCATTTCCCGAGGACGGCGGGGGAGGACCCGGTGGCAGGGAGGACCCGGTGGCAGCAACACCCCGGCCCTTCCCCACCGGTACGGCACGACATCTATTCCCCTCCCTCCCCCGGCACAAGGGATTAATAAAAATTTGGGATTATATATTATTAACAGGCTGTAATTGGCAAGAAGGTGGAGAGAGGGGGGGTGGGAAATATGGATTAAAAAAAAATTGCCAAGTAAATTTATGCACTGTCGTCGCTTTACTACCTAATTAATTCAGTAATTTCAAAAACAATTTTATTTATGTTCCATTTACCACATCAAAAGTGCAAAGAAAAAAAGCAGCACCAAACCACAGTGATGCTAAAATAATACCTCAAGGCATCTATTTTTAATCAGGGGGAAAAAAAAAAAAGGAAAAAAAAAGAAAAAGAGCCGGCCCCGGCTTCTATACAATCTCTGTCGGGCAGACCACCAACTCGGGAGAGCGAAGCAGCCGAGCCCTCCGCGAGTGCCTTCCTGGCTGCCGAAAACAGAGCTTGTCAAAAAAAAACAAATCCATAATGGCCTGAGGCTCCTCTCCAATCTATTTTCTGCTCAGCTGGTTTTAAATGAAGTTATTATGAGTCATTAAAACACCCGCAAGCCTGTGGAAGTCAGCCAATTACAATTTTAAATTTAGCCTGTTCTCTACCCCATTCTCTTGTTTTCTTCTTTTGCCCACATCAAGCTGCTTTTTGATTTTTATTATTGCTCTTATTATTATTATTATTATTTCCCTTCTCCCCTGTTCCACCCAAGTGGAAGAGACAGTCGTGAAAACCTCTGCGCTAGAAAAAGAGACCGGAGAAAGGCAAGAAGGGCCGAAAAAGGACGCGGCTGCCGAGCAGGCTGGGGTTCAGGGCGGCGGACGGCTTTGCCTCCTTTTTTCCCCGAGTGCCATCCAAAGGCAGTAACCGAAGAGGAGGAAAAGAGCGAGGCGCGGGCTTTAGAGGGTTCGGAGGGGCTCCCGAGCCCAGCGCGACGGTGGGCTGACGCCGGGGGGGGGTTCGGCCCCTCTCCCGCCCAAGCGCCACGAGCATCCCTGGACCACGGGCGGCTCTGGCGGGAAGGATGCTCCGGGCAGCACGTCCCGGGCTTGGGAAAGCACCTGGAATGATGGGGCGGGGGCTCGGGGGACAGAGCCACCGCCAACATCAGCGGCCAGCCAGTGACACCCGCCCCCATGCCGGCAGAGCCGGGGGGGTATCGTCATAGATGAAAAAAATCCCCCCAAACCAGATTTTGAGCTCAGGAGCAAAAACCAGGCAGGTTCTTACATAATTCCCCCCTTTTCCTCCGCCCCGCGGGCGCTGCTCTCCCCGGCGGCCGCCTCCTGGCAGGGGGGCACGACGCCAGCGCCCACCCAAAGCCCCCTCGGCCCCGCGCGGGGAGCGAGCGCGGCGCGTCCTGCACAGCCCATAAAACTCCAAACAGCCTCCAGACACTCCCGCAATCGTCCTCCATCAAAACACTTTGTCTTGCATACAGAAATGCGGCGGGGCGCGCGCGGAATACCAAATCAGGCCGTGACGGTGCGGGGAGGCGGCTCCTTGGCAACGGGGGGGGGGGGCTTCGCCGCCGCGCGACAGGAAACAAAATCTGTCAAGCCTGTTGGGCAAATGATAAACATTAGCGGTATTAAAAAAACCCAACCCAACACAAAAGCTGCGTAAATGGCTGGCGAGAGCAGGGGGAGGGATGGGGGGGCTCTCACCCCATTCTCCCCCCCCCCAGCCCGGGGGGGTCTCCGGCGCCGTGACCCCAGGGGAAGTTTGGGAAGTTGGGGCAGAAAGGCAGGGGGGGCGGGCGGCAATGGCTGCGCGCGTCCAGGGGTCTCAATGCGATGGATGAGCATTGGGTGGGTTTGGTACCGGGGGGGTGGCGCGGGGGGTCCCGGCACCCCTGCTCTGCACCCCACCTTCGGTAACAAGGGGAAGCCAAAAGAGGGGAGCGGGGAGAGGCGGCGGCGGGCGAAAAATAAATCTATTTCATCAGGTAAGGGCAAGGGGGGGGGGAGAAAGCAGCTGGCTCGGACCCAGCGGCCGGGTCCAGGAACGCAGCCAAAACAGGAGCTAAAAAGCAAACCATATTCTTCTGGTCTCAGCTCGGGCTCTCGAGGCAGAGAGGATGGGGAGGGGGGGCGAGAGAAATGTATTTTTCATCAGCCAGTGTATAATTTATAAACAGCATTAAACAGTTTTTGTTTTCTTTCTTCCTCTCCCCCGTGTGCGCGGCTTGGCCGGCAGTCAAGCCTGCATTAATTTCTGCTGTGGGTACAGTGTGTTCTTGGATGCACATCTGCGGATGATCATAAACGCGGGAACGCTGGCAGAACATCCAGACCTGCCGGCGGGGCCGCTGACATCACCCGGCACCGAGCGCGGGACGGCGGCCAGCCGGGGCGGGGGGGCCCCGGGGAGCCGCCGGGGGCCAGGGGACGCAGCCGCCCTCACCCCCACCGCCAGGACACCGGCGCCCCATGGAGATAACGCCGAGCGGGGGACGACACTCGCGAGAGGGACGGGTGGCGTCGGGATGAGCCCCCTCCCCTGAAAACGGGCGGGGGGACGCGCCCTTCCCTCCTGCCCGAGGTACCGTCCCCATCGGCGCGTCGGGTCCCGCTCCCCCAGCACAGCCCGGCCCCTCACCCCGCAGGGCTTTTGCACCCCCCCTCCTGATGACAGAGGACGAATCGAGCGGATTTGGGTGGGGAGGGAGCTGCTGGCAGCAGGGCAGGGGGCTGCGGGCGCGTTGCCCGCACACTGCTCACCAGCATCCCCATTTGCTGCCCATCGGCATCCCCACGGGCATCCACCGGCATCCCCACGCGCGGCCCGGGGCGGAGGAGGACCGCGGCAGTGGCTCCTGCGGGATGGAGAGGCAAAGCCAGCGGGGGAAAAGCAGACACCCGCTTCCCTCCCTCTTCCTGGGATAAACCCAAGCGAAAGCGGGCGGTTTGGTAACCGCCACCCCAGGCCGTGAAGAAGCACCGGCTCGGACGAGGCTGCGGCGAGGCTGGGACCGGCCTCCCCCGGCCGAATCGATGGCGCTTCTCACCGCACCACAACGAGCCGGGCTTCCCACCTCGCTTTCCACGGCAGCTCCTTTTCCTGGGCGGGGGGCAACTCTTCATAGCGCCTTTAGAGGTTGGAGCGCGCGTCTCCGGCAAGCAGGCGCAGGCGGCGCTGGGCAGCACGTAGGGAAAGGCTTTGCATGGCATTAAGGGCTTTATATTTACGTTTTATAGTGGAGTGTAAACATTTGGCTGCGGATTTACCTTGCACCTGCGAGGCTGCAGCGATAACACTGCCGAGCACCCGCCACGACGCAGGGGCACCGCGACCCCCCCCACTTGGGTCTCCGACTTGTTCATTAATTTAAATGCACCTTTAGCACCAAGTATCTCCCAGAAACGCTCGGCCAGGGAGATGCCACCCACCACTAAACCCAGCATTTGCCACCTTCGGCATGGGGGGCTGCCGGAGGAGGGGGCTCCTGGGGGGCACAAGCCATCCCACCCCGACACTCTCCCATCGGCGCAGAGATGAGCCACCGCCGCCCCGAGAACCAGCCCCGACGCCACCGCCCCGGCACAACCTGGCCTCATCCCGGCCGGCGGAGGGGGGAGGCGAGGGGAGAGGTGCAAAGGTCTCCTGCTTTAATAAATAACAGCGCTGGAATTCGCGGCGGCTGTTTGCGAGAGCAGGGCAGAGCTCTCCCCGCCTCCCCCCTCCAGCCGGATTTAAAAAAAAAAAAAATAATAAAAAAAAAATAATTAATCCCGCGCAATGACAGGCTTGGCTCGGCGTTCACTGTACATACTGTACCCACAAAGCTGGCCGCCCGCCAAGGACGGGCCGCGAGCCAAAGCGACCATAACAAACATGAGCCGCGCGCGCCAGCGCCGGAGGGGGGGGACCAGCATCCCGCGGACCAGCACCGGACGGGGGGGGACCAACAACCTGCACCCCAGTCAGCCCTGTGCTGGGGAGACCAGCGTCCCACCGACCAGCACCCTGCACCCCAGTGCTGGGGGGGACCAGCATCCCGCGTCCCAGCACCTGGGAGGGACCTACATCCCCCGCCCCAACACTGGGAGAGGGGACCAGCATCCCACGGAACAGCACCGGACAGGGGGGGACCACCATCCTGCACCCCAGCACTTGGGGGGGGACCAGCACCCCACATCCCAGCATCCTGCACCCCAATGTCAGGGGGTCGCCGGCATCCTGGGGACCGGCGACGGATGGGGGGGATGAGCATCCCACACCCCAGCACCAGGGGGGGACCAGCACCCTGCACCCCAGCGTCGGGGGGGACACCAGCATCCCGGGCACCAGCCCCAGCAACCGGCCACTGCCTGCGGGCACCCCGGGGAGTGCGGACGAGGGGCAGAGGGGGAAAAGGAAATACGAATAGAGGGGGGAAAACCAGATAACAGAACAGATCAAAATATAAAATGTAACACAGCTTCCTTGCGAAGGCACAGCTCTGGCTGCGGCACCTGCCACCCCCGAGTGATTTGTCCTCAACGGAGCGGGACGAGGACCCCCACCTACATCCCGGCAAAGGGGGCCGGGGGCCACCTGCATTTTTTTTTCCCCATTAAACCCCCCAGCTGCGTGTGGGGCTGCACGCCCAAGGGGAACAGCAGCCTACATTGACTTGCAGAGCACAAGCCTTCCCACCAGCGCCGCGCTCCAGCCCTTCCCTATCTATTTAATTAAAGGGCCTGCATCATGTGAACCTGCTAGTTAGATTCATTAGGCAGAGAGCGCCTAATTCCGCAGCAGTTGTGCTAATGAAACTGCGGCGGGCGCCCGTACGCGGGGAACACGCTGCCGGGCCACGCGCGGGAGCCGAAGCGAAGGCGATGCTCACGCCACGAGCAGGGCTGGACGGCAAGCAGCCCCGCGGTACGCAGAGTTTGTTATTCCGAGCTCTTAGCCCAGAAAAATATTTCCCCAATTAAGGAATTGAAAACAAACTCTGAAAAAAAAAAATAAAATGAAATAAACCTAATTACCAGGCAACTGGAGAAGAAGTTCGCGATGTGCCGTGCTGGGAAGGGCAGAGGAGATGCGCGAGCCGGGTGGCCACAGCGTCTCGGGGTGGGTGCGGAGAGCATCCCCCCGTCCTGACCCCCAGCGTTCCCCCCGTCCCTCCCCCAGCGTCCCCCCAACCCACCTGAGTGAGCCAGTAAGTGCATTCGCAGCCGCAAACTGTCCAGGAACCGCTTCCCGCACAGCTCGCATCCGTACGTCTTCATCCCGCTGTGCAGCTTCCTAGGGGAGAAGACAGAGGGGGGGTTAGTCCTGCTGCGCCCGGGGGAAAGGTTATCCGAAATAACGCCCGAAACTTCCCCTTACTTCACCCAACCGACGCATCGCCCGCGCTCGGTTCTGCCTGGAGAAGGCCTGTGGGAAGGGCACGGGCGGGAGGCCCTGCGTGACCCCCCCAGCACGGACGAGATCACCTTCTCCAGCTTAATGTTCGTTATCGTGACTACAGTCGGATTCTTTTAATAAGCCAAATAGATCTGAACTCTAGACTTAATGCAAAGTGTGTTTTGGCAAACTTCTGGCAAACTTCTTCCTTATGCCCCGGGGCGCTTTTGAAAACGGTACTGTACTCCAAAAAAAAAAAAAAAAAAATTAAAATGAAATTGAGAGGTTGTTTGGAAGCATTTCTGACCGAATCCCAGTTTCCATCCCAATTCGGCGTGCCACAAATCACAAGCAAATCGTAACCAGCAGCTGCAAACAGGAAACGTGCCACTCAGCGTTTCCTGGCACGGCGAGGCCGGGCTCAGCGCCGCCGCGGTGCTGCACAGCCTCCCGCCCGCAGCCCCGCTCCCACCCCCCGCCGCGGGCGCCGGGCACGGCATCTCCCCCCTCTGCCATCGCGATGCTCGGCCACCGCGGCCAGGCCCGCGTTATCCCCGTCTCTCTGCCGCGGGGACGGTGATGCTCCCTCCGGCTTTGGGTAGCAACAACCCCCCGCAGGTGGGAGCCCCTTTAGCGGGCGGCGTTTGCACAGACCTGGGCAGGAATATTGCCCAAGCCCACCCTGCCCCACGAGCCGTCACTGCCGGCCCAGGGCAACCCCTCCCAGCCCCGCTCCCCCCCTGGCAGAGCAGCATCCAAGGGTGGCTCCCCCACAGCGCCGGGGGGACGTCACGCAGCACCCCAAACGCCTGGCACGGCTGCTCGTGGCTGTATTTCGCCATGTGCTGGCGGTACATGGATGCTTTTGCAAAGCGACCCGGCTCTGCGGGTGGGAGCAGCGCCGATAACCCCCCCCCGAGCCACAGGCGCTCCCAGCTCCTGCGAGGCCTCCGTAGCCAGCCACGCCGCGGCTCCTGCGAGCCCTTCGTACCCACGGCCGGGGCGGGCTCGCGGCAGCGGCACGTGCAAAGTTTCAACATCGGATGCTGTAAACAGAGAAGTATTTGTATGTGTTTGAGGAGTCACACAGCAAATCGCTGCGTGCCGACCTCTGCTCGCATCCACCATTTATCATCACTCTGCAACAAGACCAGCGTATTTTTATTGCCTTGTTGCCAAAGACAAAACAGAAACGGTCTTGTCCGGGGCTGGACGCCCAGCCCTCCTCCCTCTGCCGCTCCCGCGGGAGGGCTCGGCCCCGGCCGGGCTCGGACCGCTCGCCTTCTGCGCTCAGCCCGGGGTGGGGGGAGATTTTCCTGGGCGTGAGCTTTATTCCCTCCCGAGTTTTACTGGCGTGAAGCTGCTGCTGCACCGAGCCCCAGCAGGAGCATCCCTGCCATCCGCAGGGAGCCCGGAGACCCCAGCCAGGGCGCACGGGGTCTGGTTCCCTCACGAGTGTGCGCAGCAGACGGCCCCACATCCCAACTCGCGTCCAGTGCGCATCCCGCCCTGCATCCCATCCGCTTCCCACCCCGCATCCCATCCTGCATCCTGCCCCGCATCCCGACGCACATTCTGACGCGCATCCTGCCCCACAGCAACGCCAGAGGGGCCGGAGGGCGGGAGGAGACCCCGCGACGTTCCGCACCGAGCAAAGGCCACGGAGCGGGAAGGGAGCGGAGAGGAGGGAGCGGGAGCTGGTTTCACCTCTCAACTTTGCTGTATAATGTAATTATTAATCAGGCTTGTCCTGAATTCACTGTGTCATGGCGGAGGATTAGGAGTCACGCACGAATTCAGGCCAAGAAGGTTTACAATCCAGAGGATTTATCCGCCTCGCAAAAATAAATAAAGCACCAGCCTCCTGACAGACTTCTGCTGCCAAGAAGTCAGCTAAATAAGTGACAGCCTTCTCGTTTTGCATTTTTAATGAGGGACACGCCTGTCACACTTCCCGGCCGGGGCTGAGCTCGCTTCTGCACTTAACGCCGGGTTTAAACCGCTTTGTCAGGAGGAGCGCAGCGTCCCCCGTGCCAGCGCTGCGGCGCCCGCCTCGCGGAGGCCGCGGCGCCTTTGCAGTGAATTAAAGCGTAATTGGATAATTAGTTCGGGTAAAACTTGCGAGGTTTGGGGTTTTTTTTTTTTTCTAAAGTGAGTCTCGAGACGCAGAGGGGAAACAAGAGGACAAGTTTCCTTTCTCTGCGTCGCCCAAACCCGCCGAAACACCGGCAAAACCAGCACGGAGCCCAGCAGGGAGAGGGGAAAAGACAGGAGCTGGAAACCCGCGTCTCCCTCGGGCTCCGGGCGCTGCCGTTTCCCCTCCTTGCGCCCCCTCCGCATTGTTTTAACGCGCCGAGTAATTTACTCGCAATATCTCTATCAACAAATTTCAGCGGCAACAAAAGTTTTCCATTCGGTGCCTGCTTATAGGACGATCTTATCGCGCACCATCTTGCACGGTCCCTTTCAACAAGGTCTTAAAGCGCTTTATCTGCTCGGTTTCCCGGTAGCAAAATATGATTGAAATGTTCTATTTCTGCTCGCCGGATTAAGGAGATGTTGCAAAACTGCACAAAAACCTGGCAGATGTAAGCAAGGTATTACGGCTGCTGGGGCTGTTAAGATCTGAGGGGAAAGATCAATACGTGCTTCTAAAGTTGCGCCTCTAGAAAGCGGGGGGAGAGGTTGAGGACGTTAAAATCCATCACTGTGCGGCGACGCTGCCCCAACCCGCGTGCAAAAACATAAAGCGTGCTTTATTATTCCAATCTGACGCTGAAATTACGCTCCACGCGTCATGTTCTCCTGCAAGGTCCCCACCAGCAAATGAGCCGAGACGACGCTCGTGGGATGGAGAGCAGCGGCAAGTGGGGAAATCGCCGCTTTTTTCTCAAAAGACGATTTTCCTCTGTAATTCCTGCTCGAGGAGCACTGGCCAAAGCTCCCCCCCGGCAGTGAAATATGGCCGGAGGATGCTCCGGCACGGCGAGGATGCTCCGGTGGCATCCTGGGGCTGGGACCAACCTCCCGGAGCGAGTCCCGGCGCAGAGTTTGGCGAGGGGCTCTCCGGGGGGGGGTAGGACCCACCGAGGGGCGACCCCCCCCTCCCCGCCCGGCTCCGGCAAACAAAAGCCGGGCGGGAGGCTGGCCCCTCGCAAGCTGCCGGTAATTAAAAAGGCCTGTAAATGCCCCGCAAAAAGCACTTCAAAGGGCCGGCGATTCCAGCGAGACCGCGCGGTGTAAAAATTATGAGTTTTCCCCACAGGGTGCTTTGTGTGAAAGGGCCGGGATCGGTGGCAAACGCCGCTGCCCACTCCCGGGGGACGCGGGGGCTCGACGGAGCATCCTTGGGGACGCGGGGGCCCAGCGGAGCGTCCTTGGGGACACGGGGGTTTGATGGAGCATCCTTGGGGATGCAGGGGCTCGATGGAGCGTCCCGGGGAACGCGGGTACCGACGCAGCCCCGGCACCACAGACCACCGCGGCTGGCCCACCACAAGCAAACTCCGGCTCCGGCCACCTAAAAACCTGCAGAAAACCGCCTTCTGCTGCTTTTATTTCAGGGGCTGCGGTGTCCCGGCCCCTCCCCGCCGCCCCTCTTGGGAAGCGGGAAGGAGACCCCCTCCCCTCCGCGCCGAACGAGACGCGTGGCTTCTGGCCGTTTGATTACTTTTAAGTGTATATTTTTCCCCTCAAACAGAGTGAATACAATGGTTAGGAAATTTGACAGAAAACTATTCCGAGCCATTTATTACCTTAATGCGCACCTTTGTCCAACAGGCAGTTTTGACAGGAGCGATAAATTCCAAATTTATGTCAACAGAGCATATGTTGAACACCTCATTTCTGAGCTAAAGCGGCATGCTGCCCCATAAATCACCCTTCTGTTTGAAATGAAAGTAGATTACGGGCCCGTGTTATTGAGCAGTTAGAGCCAGAGTCGTATAAATCAGAACTTTTAACTCCAGGCGATCCGGTCTGCAATTAACCAAAGGGCACTTTGTCATCCGCGGGCCGGGGCGCAGCCTGGCAGGGCACAGGGCTACCGGGGACCGGCAACAGCCCCGGGAAGGGCCCGGCGCGGCGGGGTTTTGCCCGGGGACGCCAGCCCAAGGGGCTGCCGAGCCCCCACGCCGCTGCCCGCAGCCCCCCCCGGGGGCCGCGCTTCGGCAGCTGGTTCCAACACGGCGGGGGAGTCGCGGGGCTGGCGCGACGCGAGCGATACCTCACGGTCCTCGTAAGGCAAAAGTAAGACAAAAAGACACATCGGCGCAACACTCGGAGCCGTGCGCTGGCTGGAAAGTGAACGGCACAGGCGGAAATCTGTCCTCGTGCGTTCTGCAGTGGCTTTCCCGGCACCTCCTGATGGCCGTGCGACAGCTCGAGACCCTCATCCGGTGGCGCTTCCCCTGTCCCATGGCATTTCCCACCGCCCCGCGGCACTTTGCCCCCATTTCACTGCATTTCCCCCTACCCCGCGGCATTTGACCCGCATCCTGGGGCATTTCGCCCCCATTTTGCTGCGTTTCCCCCCCTCCCGTTGCATTTTGCCCCCGTTCCGCCGCATCTCCCCCTGTGCCATGGCATTTCCCCGGGATGCTGCTGCGGGGGCTCAGTCCCACGCCGGAGCTGCGTCGGGCGAGGGGGCAGTTCCCACCCGCGGGAGCAGCAGGGCTATAAAAAGCCTCAGACGCTAAGTATTTCCTTTCCTATAAAATATTCATTGCCGCGCGCGAGAGCCAGGGAGCAGAAACCTCAAGCGGTTCCAACTTTGTGCCGCAGCAATAACGGAGTTTTATAGGCGCCTTCTGATTTTATTTCCAGCGGGCGAGGGCCGCGGTGCCCCGGCGGAGGGGGGGCTGCCGGCCGGCGCATCCCTGCGCCACGCGGGATGGCAAACCGGCACCCCCACCGCTTCACCCCCCCCGAATAACCCAGCGCAAGCCCTCCCTGTCCCCCCAGTTCCCACCCGCGCGCCTCCCTCGCCCGCGTAAATCGATACGAAAAATCAATCCACCCCCTGATCTGCTTTATCGAGACGGAGGTGCCACGTCTCGCGTGCGGCGGGGATCTCGCGGAAAGCCAAGGTCAGCGGGCAGCAAGCCGCCTGCAAAAGCCGCCTCGGACACCCTCCCGAAAGGGTTTGACACCCGTGCGGCCGAGGGGGCGACTTCCCCCTCCCCGGGCGGTTATTTACGAGGCCGGGTGACAGCGGAGCTGGCGCGGGACGCGGCGCTGGGGACACGGGGCTCCTGCACAGTCACCGCTCCGCCGACTGAAATAGCAGGGAGAGCTATTAAGGGCACGGGGAAGGGGGAAGGGAGCCGAGACCTTTCTTTCCGTCTAATAAATTAAGAAGGAAAAAAGAAAAACCCAACCCAAACCTGCCCTCAAACCACCGCCGCTCCTAAAAAAAAATAATGAAATAAATCTTACAGGAGCTGGAAATAAAGATTGTACTATTTCTGAACTTAAAAAAAAAATCGGGGGGGGGGGAGGAGGAGGAATAGCTATCAATAGAGAGCACTAAAACTCCCTGCCCGGACAATATTTATATTTACCATGAGCTAATTCATGAGCTTTCACCAGATGCTGTGGTGTGACATCATTTCAGCACGATGCCAACGCTTCCCCTTTCCAAAGAAGCCGAGGAAAGGATCCCTCCCTCCGTTTTCCCTCACCTTGCACAAAACACCAGCAGCCGACGCCAAAAGCGCATCTGAAATCTCCCTGCGGCCCCTGCCCACAGCACTGCTGCTAAACGCTGCCAAGGGGCAGCACCCCCGGGCACCTGCGTTAGTCCTCAATAATCGTTACTGCGCGGGATTTCCCGGGATGGATGATGCCCCCGGGGCTCCCTTGGTGCATCTCAGCCCCCGCACCTCGTCCCTGCCCACCTGGGTCCAGGGGCACTTGGGGGGCTGGCACTGGACGGGATGAGCATGGACGGGAAGCCATCGGACGCATCCCAGATGGCGTGGCCGGACCACGCGGGGTTTCAGAAGGGGATGTGGGATGCAGCCGCGGCACGGTGCCGTCGGTGCTGAAGGTACCGGGTGGCAGCGGGTGCCGCCGGCCCAGGGAACAGCCCCCCCATCTCTGCTGCCCCGCTGCCAACACTCACGACCCACCCAAAAAATTCCAAGCTGTCACGCTGCCGCGGGAGCGCGGGCGCCGAGAGGTTAATGCGTCGCAACACACGCAGTCCCGCTCAGAATAACCGGCGCTAATTCAGCTGTCCAAAGTTCTTCGGGCAGCTGGTTGACACCGGCACGGGGAGCGGGGCGAGGAGCGTGCGCGTCCCCGGGCGGCATCGACCCCACGCTGGGCATCGCACCCGCTGCCGCCGGGACGCTCGGCAAACGCGGCACGGGTGACAGAGGCGCCAGGCACAGCCCCGCCGGAACTTATTCTTAAAAATAATACCAAATTTCGACAAAAAAGCAAAGTGACCTTAGCGCCGAGTACATCTGCCGCAGCAGCGGCGCGATTATTCACATGTTTTGATTCCTAATTCAGAAATAATAAGCGGTTCATGGATTCCAAGTTTAAAAATACATTCATCATCTGGTTTCCTTAGCAGCACGTGTGCCGTTGGAGCACCAGCGCAGTCCACGCGCGGTGGCCCCCCGTTCCTCCTGACCGTAGGGGGTGGTCAGGACACGGGGAGAGCGTTCGGCATCGGGCGATGGGACCATCCCGGGACGGTCCAGGCAATCCTCCCCGGGGACGAGGGAGCCTGCGGCTCCCGGGGCCCCGAGATGGCGAAAGTCCCCAGGGAGCCAAAAGCGGGGAGAGCGGAGACGCCAATGGGAGGCTGGAGCAAAGAACAGCTGAAATAAGGGGGAGTTTCAGGGGAGGGGGATTTCTGTTTCACTTCCCACTCTCCGGCGCCCCGACGGCAGGGAGGAGGCTGGACGCGCGTCAGCACAGGGTGATACCCGCGGCGCTGAGCCCCTTCCCCGGGCTGGGCTCACCTCCAGGGAGTGGGGAGAGCCCCCAGCGGGCAGCGGGGCTGGGGGGACGTCCTCACATCCCCCCCGGCGCCGTTACATCCCTGCTACGCTCAGTTTGATCTTCCCAGCAGGTTTTGCGCAGCATCCTCTTCTCCCAGCCCTGTTTCTCCCCCCAGGGGGGTGCCGGTGTCTCCCCTCCCCGCCAGCTCCTTCGGGTCCCTCCTGCCTGAGGAAACAAATCCGCGGCAGAGCACCGCTCCCCTCCTCACCGAGACGGCGCTGATGATGGCGGCGGTGCCCCCCTCCCTGGCTGCCACCAGCCCGGCCGGGTACCGCCCGGGATCGGGCACAAAGCCCAGGCAAACGCCGTCCTTCCAGCGAGCGGCCCAGATCCCGAGGAGTTTTATAAGGTAATCAAATATGCAAGAGATTCAACAAACTAATTTGAAGCACACACCTGGGGTCCTCTGATAATGTCGGTTGTGCCTATACAGCGCAAGGATTAAAATTTCATAGAGTCATGATTTCATCAGTCGCTAAACTACAAAGGATTAATTAACAGCCAGGGAAGAGCTCATGGCTTGGAAATACAGTCTTAAGGAAAATATCTATCTCCGCTCTCCAGATGTCAGCACACAGACGAATAAAGTGCTTTGATGAAAACCCTTTCTTATTATTAGCGACTCCCAAATATTGTGGTTTTGCAGCTAGAATTAAGGATGCCCAATTGCAACCCGCCGCTGCCGGGCTCCGTGTGCCGCACCGTTCCCTCCCGGGGGGGTTTCAGGCTGCAGCCCCCCAGGACGCAGCCGCTGGCCGCACGAGCAGGTCCCACGCCGGGATTTTGGGGATCGGCAGAGGTGCCTCCCCCGGCGGGGGGGGGTGGGAAGAGCCGCAGGCTGCGGGGGGGAGTCTCGCCTTTGCTGCCGTGCAAACCTCGTCTCGCCGCTCCCGGTGAGCCTCCCGAAGCATCCCCCCCAGCCGTGCTGGAAAAGCCTGGGAAGGATGCGAGGGCACCGACCTGCCAGAGCCCCGCGAGGGCTGCCCGCGGTCCCCCCCTCGGTACACTCTCACAGAAGGCGCGACACCCCCCGCCTCGGGACGAAGGCTGGCGACGGCCGAACCCCCACTCCTGCAAAGCAGCGATTCTCCCCGGGGCGTTTCGCGGGCGCAGGGGTAACACCTGCCCCCACGTAGAGCCCCGCCAGGCCCGGGGCTGACCCTCCCCGACGCACACGCCGCTGGCACCCGAGACGCGCGGCGGGAGCGGGGAGCGCGGCAGCGGGTCCCCCCTCCTTCCCCGGGAAGATGAATGAGGGAGCTGTCAGGCAGGGACAGGCGCGGCAGTTGTGTTGCTGTAAAGGGGCAGTGGAAGTGTCTTTGATTAATGAAACCTTAACACCCGGCTGCTACGCAGCCCTTCTCCGGCACAGAGAGATGCCCTGGGACAGGCTGAAAACACCGCGCTCCGCAAGGATTCCCAGGAAAGGCTTCTCCCGACCCCAGCCCGGTCTCCTCCTGCCCTCTGCCCGGGCTCGCGCCGCCTCCTCGGGAGTTCACAGGGCTGACAAAGAACTAATTATTTCCAATTAGAAGCTGGGAGATGAACATTACGCACCTTGTCAAGCCAGTAAATTAACGCATCTGGACCGTGCCGGGCCCCGGTGAGAGCCCGGAGCGCCCAGGGCAAGGCGGTGGCAGTGGGAGCAGCCACTCGGAGGTGCCGCAGCCCGGGGACGGCGAGCTGGGTCTGCCAGACCCTGCCACGGCCAGGGTCTCCTCCGGCACGGGCATCGATAACCGGCACCAGCCGCGGAGCATCCCTGCAGGGCTCCCGCGGAGGGTCCCGCACCAGGCAGAGGGCCGGGGCGCTGCTGCCGGCGATGCCGCGCAGTGTGACGGCACCCACGCGTCTGGCTGGCTTTTGGTTTGCGTGGGCTGGGGTCACGCCGCCGGAGCCTGGGCACCGGGAGCCACCGGCACACCAAAGCCCCCAGGTACCAGCTGCTCCCCTTGCAAACGCGCGAGCCAGACACATATTCCAAAACCAGGAGCGTTTCGTCCAGCCCTTCCCTCCTCTTGGAAATGCCGAGTGCCCCCCGGGATGCTCTGACCATGGCAAAGACCAGGATCACTGGGAACGCGGGGAGGGCCGCCCGGAGAACAACGAGCGCTTTCAGCCAGGCTGTTCGTGCAGAACGCCCGGTTTTCCACCCAGCTCCCCGGTGGGGACACAAAATGCTTACGACCAGCGGTTCAGAGGCACGATTTACTACTCCGGAGAACGGAGCCCGGTCGGAGCGGGACAGCGTCCGTGCGGATGGCTGGGACGGGGGGGGCTTGGACCGAGGCCGTCGCTGTCCATCCGACAGCGAAACCCTCCTATGGAAAACCTGCTTTTCGGGAAGGACTATGGAAGTGGGAGGTGTCCGAAGAGCTGGGGCAGCCCGCACCCCGGCGGAGCTGCTGGCAGGGCATGGCACGGGGGGCTGCCGCATCGCCTCTGCCGCGGCTGCATTGGCTTTGCTCCCCAACCCCCCCCCCAAACATCTGTGGGGAGGGGAGCGAGCGGCCGCTGCCAAAATCACGCTGGAAACTCGTCACCTCACGGAAGAACACCGTGGGCAGGTGTCGCTGGCCGCGGGCAGTGTCGTGCCCCAGGATGGGGATGGGGCGCATGGGACCGGCAACTTTCTCCTTTATTTTTTTTCCTTCCCGCATCAGCTTAAGCGCTGGCGCTTTAATAGGAAGAACGCTGCCTTCAGCTCTCCGTAATTAGTTTTGCTCAGCCTACAACATGTTTTCGCTGAAAAAATAAATAAATCCCTTCCGGGCGAGCCAAGTTAGGAGCGGGACGCCAGCCCTGACGGCACGCTCCGCTCCCCCCGGCCCCGGCCAAAAGTACGCGGCGTCCCAAACCCGGCAGCGCGGGCGGCGCTGAGCCGTCCTGGAGCCCCGGGACCCCTCCGAGGAGCCTTGCCCACCATTAATTCACTGATGTGCAGCCCCACCCCCCCTCCCCGACGTGCACAACAGGTTCCATGCAAATTCGGGAGCTTTTAAATTATACCGCTAATGAAAGCAAATAAAAGCAGTTAAAAGGCAATTTGCTCAATTGGTGCTAATATTTAAGCACAGCATGTGTAAAAACGAGATCGCAGAATTCGGTTTTGCCACGAGAAAACTTTTGGTCCCAACTTTCCTGCGGAGAGGACGGAGCGCAGCCGGCCGGGCTTGGAGCCCCTCGGCGGCGGGCAGCCGGGCTTCTTATGTAGGAAACACCCCGTGTGCCCCCCAGCAGCTCCCCGAATAGCCGGTGGGACCGGCAATTCCTCCTCTGCCAAGGGGCGCACTCGCAAGCCCCCCAGACCCGCCGCGACGGCAGGAGGAGGGGAGGCTTCCCAGGGTCTCCCCACCGGGCGTCACTGCCTCTTCCTCCAGCGGGCTGGCCAGGGAGCGGGAGGAGGATCTTTACGGTAGCCGGGGTTCCCGGACGTATCCCACCCTGGGGGGAAGTATTCTGGGCACGCACGGGGCTGCCCGTGGGCCACCCAGCAGCCGGGACAGGCACCGGTCCACGGGGCGCATCCCGGCCCGCCGGCATCCCCAGGCATCCCCCGGGAACCTCAGGGGGGGAAAAGAAGGGGGAGCACGGGGACGGCGCGGGCCCTCAGCATCCCCTGCTCCCCCGGGACTCCGCTCCCCCGCGGCAATTCGGGCTCACGCCAGTGTTACACCGAGCCCCCCACCTCCAGCACGTCACCGCAGCCACACGTAAACCCAACAAATCCCAAATGGGGAACGCGGCGGCCGCTGTGCAAGGAGAAAACCACCGGCCAGCCCGAGGTACCAGGGGACGCCCGAACACCAGCACCCCCGCGAAGCACCCTCTGGGTTACCATTTCCCACCTCGTGATGCCGGGAGGGCCCTAACGCTAACGAGCTCTTATAGAAGAACGATAATGGCGATCTGGCATCAAAATAACGCAGGCAAAAAAAGCGATCTCGTTTCCCTTCGTCAGGGAGTTGGCCCGTCGGCGGGGCAAGCCGAGTTTTGCATCACGCAACACAAAAGCAAAGACGCAGCTAAAGAAACGCTGCTGCTCCTCCGGTTTCTAACGCGCACTTACGGCCAGCAGAACGGCGGCTAATGCTTGCCCGTCAATTAAGGCCGACTCTTGGCAATGCCCCGTTTGGCGGGTTATGATGCTCTCGCATAAATTCGCTTTCAAAACAGGAGCCGCCGGTGAATGAGACCTCGATTTCTAATGGTTGGAAATATTTTGTACACTCTGCTGCTCCCTCTGTACCCCTTTGTCGGGGCCGAGGTCTGCAGGCTAAAGCGGGTACCAAAAGACCATCTGTAGCTCCCGTCTTTACAGAGAAGTTTAAATAGGGGGATGAATGAGCACAGGAATTAATGAATGATAAAGCCGTATGGTCTCAGTCAGCCTCCTACGCCTGGATGTGGTATTCAAACCCTCCCAGCCTTCTGCCACAAAGAGAGGTTTCTAAGCTGCAAAAAAAAAAGGGGGAAAAAAAAAAAAAGGGGGGGTGGTGGGGGGTGGTGTGCGTGCAGGTTTTTAACAACAAACCCAGCGACTTGCCTCAGAGTTCCCACCAGGTTTCCTGGCTGCGATCGGGGGGAAAGGCACGCGTTAATGCCGAGGGGGGGGAAGGAGGGGTGGTTTCCCCACAGCCGGCGGTAAAATCCCCCTTCGGCAGCAGAAGCAGCCCAGGAGAGTCGGTGCCGGAGCTTGCCGGCGCTAACGGGGGTCCCGGGGAGGGGACCTGGGGGTCCCGCACCAGCGAGGGCAGGCAGGTGCCGGCGAGGCCACCTGGAGCAGCCGTGCCACCTTCCACCTCGCCAGCCTCCGCTGCGTCCCCACCATCCCTCTGGCACAGCCTGGAGGTGCCCGGGCAAAGCCGACAAACCCCAAAAGGCCCTCAGGGGGCTTTTGAGCGAGCGGTCACGGCGAGGATGCGCTCCGTGCCCAAAGCGCATCTGTTACGAAGCAGCTCCATAAAAAACCAAAAAGGGTTTGAGGGACGCTTGCAGAAACCAAACCTGCTTGCCCGAGCTGCAGCAAAGCGCGGCCCCGTCCCTCCAGCCCTGCTCGCCGAGTGGCGCGGGGTCGCCCAGCGCCCGCGACGGACCCTGGCCCTGGGGGGCTGAGCGACGCCGACCCACTCCCCCCGGCCACCCCGGAGAAGATGCTCCGGCTCCCGGTGCCGATGGCTGGAGACTAAGAGGTGAGATCCAGGGAAAGACAAGGGCACGGATGGAATCACAGACTTTGCTCCCGCGATCCCGAAATGCTAACAAGGTAAACACCCCGGATCAAACGCCCCAAATCTTCTTGATTCCTACTCAAAACCAGGCGGCTGCCGGGGGGGATCGTTCCTCTCCAAAACAAGCCGCCGGAGGTTGAGGCAGCGCAGCGCAATACTGCAACGCTACTTTTATTTTAAGAGCCGTCATGTGTAAAGCATTAGCGTTTTGGAAATTGCATTCTCAAGTTAATTAAATGGACAATCTTTTATACATAAAAAGTGAAAGCAAGCAATTAAAAGCCCGGCGAGGAGAAAGTGCCTTTTTGGCGTCGGGCGCTGCCCCTCGGTGCTGACGCCTGCGACGCGGGTTGGGCTCCCGGGGAGCCAGCTCGCACCACAGCGGAGTTCACCTTGGGGATTCCGCATCGCAAGACCCCGCGATGCACCGGCCCGTGGCTCCCCTTCCCCCTCCCGAGGAGCCCGTGGAAACCACACGCGCTCGGTTCACGGATTTCCTACGTATGGGCACGGTTAGCGGCTCGCGCTGGCGTGAAAACCCGCAGGAGTTATCTTTGCTGCAGTAAAACGCCGACCTTCAGGTTTAGGCAGGAGGTAAAGTTCACCATCGATTGGACTCACCGTAATCTGTTGATAATTACTATTATCTCCGAGTTAATCTTGTGAGAGGTCAACAGTTTTACAGAAATCTTGCAAGCCGTGTCTTTTGCTTCCCAACTTCATATCTGGGCCAAAAGGTCAATTACTGCAGCTTGCTAACTTTGGGTTTTCTCAAAAAAACCCACCCCTCTACGTGCTCCCACCCCAAACCCCCGGGCGTAGGGCGTGCGGGCAGGGGCTGGCCCTCGGCGCGGGGGAAGCCCTCAAGGCGCGGGGCTCTGGAGTCACGGGGAAGAGTTTTCTCACCTCGCGGCTGCTCCCAGTCCCGAAACTGAACCGGGCTCGTAGGGTGGGAGCCTCCGCTGCCGAGGGCTCGGGGCATCCCCTGCGCACCGGGATGCAGCTGGCGGGTCCTCAGCACCGCGCTCTGAAGGCACCGACCTCATCCCGCAAAGCATCACCTGTTTATGCAGCCACCTCCCTTCCCGAGTGCACGAAATGAGCATTTAAAGCCCCGCACCCGGCTCCCGTCCCTGCTCCGGGCAGGTGACAAACGGGAGCGGAGCAGAAACCTGCGGCGGGGGCTGGGGAGAGCCCTGGGGATGGATGGAGACGCTACCCCACCCCTCACCCTGCCAGCCTCCCCTCGCTCTGCGTCACCAAATATCATCGCTGGCATTAAATCGTACCCCCGGCGAGGGGATGCTGCCGGGTGGGTTCGGCGTGCAGCGCCGCGGCTGGGGGGCGCAGCATGGGGGGTGCCGCAGTGGGCTCGGAGCGCAGCGGCGGTGGGCTCGGAGCGCAACCCGGGGGGGTGCGGCGGTGGGCTCGGAGCGCAGCCCGGGACGCTGGGCATCGCTCAGCTGCTCTGCAGGCAGGTGTCATAAACAAGCAGGCACATGGCAAACATATCGATTTCCCGGAGCTTATCGCGCGGCAACCGGTGCTCAGTTACCAGGCTACTTTAATATGTAATTTACTGCGAGGAGGGAGAGCGGGGCTGAGGGCGGCTGAAATATTTACCGGGGGGTGGACGGGGAGGCGGGAGGCGCGCGGGGGCTCGGACGCGCCGTGCCGCGGGCGAGCAGGAGGGGCGGCACGGCGGCTCTCGCCTCCAGCCGGCCTTAGGATTTTCCAACTATTAGAAAAAAAATCCACCCCTCGCCGCCGCGACCGAGTGTTTACACAGATGCTATTAATCTTCTTCTGCAACTGTTTACGCTATGAAAATATAGTCTCAGCTGCCCGGGCTCTCCATCTCCTTCATTTAAATTCAGATGCTTAATTTCTGTCAAAACAGAGCCCACCGAAATTACCTCCATCCATTTCTGGTGCTCGACTTGCCTTGTCACCCACGAGCGTGCCCGGCAGAGCCGGGAGGGAGCCTGGGAAAGCTGCATTGGGAAGACTTTTCTCCTCCAGCCCACCTGGGACCAGCCCTGAAGACCCAAATCAGCCTCTTTTAGACGCCCAGGCTGGGATAACGCTGCCACCGCGTCACAAACCCCCCCGGGCAGAGGGGATGCTCGGCCCCCACCGCCCGAGAGCTAAAGCAGGAGGCGATTGCCCTCCCGGAGGCACCGCAGCATCCCAACCTCCACCACCTGCACCGCGTCTCCACCAAAACACAACTCTCCATCCATCAGGGGCTGGAAACGCACCGACTTCTGAACGCGTGTCACCAGCTGAGCCTCGGCGGGGGAATTCGCCGTCCTCCCCCTCCCGGCACCTCCAGCCGCCTCCCGCGCGCCGGGGCATCGGCAGACGCGGTGCTCGAGGGAACCCTGGCACCTACGGCAGGTTTGCGTTCTCAGGGTACAAAATTCTAAAAATCCTCTTTATGCGCTGCCTCTCGGTAGATCTTTTGGAATTTACAAGATAAATACTGGTAATTTGATTCTTATCTTCTTCAAATCCAATTCTAAGGCAATTCTGTGTAAAGGACACTAATTATAGCCCGCGGGGAAAGAAAAGGTAACCCATCAGCGAGAATACACTTGAAACATTTAAAGGGGTACGGGACACTGAAAAGTTAAATAGATTTCAAATCTGCTCTCGCAAGAACAATAATTTGTCGGGTGAAAATGATTCTCTGCACCATTCCCGCTCCCTGCTTTTGGCGATGGGCTCGGAGCCGGGCCGGGAATCCCGGCATTTGCCGGGGCTTTGGTTCCCTGCGGATCTTTCCGAGGCTGCCGGCCGACAGGAGCAGGCGGAGGCGGTGACGGTGGAGGCAAGCCCTTACACAGACAGGCACGCCGCTCTTCCCCCCCACTTCCCTGACGTTATTTACTAACGGAAAGGCACAAGTTTATACGCGCAGGGGAACGTGCTTAGCAACATACACCCAGTGCGAAAACCACCGCTCCTTAGCCCAAATATTGCGCCTTTTCCAAAAGGCGCGCCGAAACGTTGGCAATGCTGAGTCAGTGCCGAAGAGCATCCCGAGGAGGAGGAGGAGGAGGATGGTGGGGAGACCACGCCGGCCACCGCCGCACAACACGCTCCAAACGTTATGGCCCCTATAAAATAATAAACCCCCGACCCCGGGCTGCGGAGCCAGGATGTGGCAGAAGATGCCGCAGGAGGAATCAAAGGGATCTGGCTGTGTTTAATGAGTGCCGAGCGGGCTGTGGCTCCGCAGGGCCCCGGGGGAAAAGCCCCCGGACCCGGAGAGGGGCTGGGACCCGCAGCACTGGCGGCTGCGGCATCTCCCGGGCAAGAGCCGAGCCCCGGGCTGGGCTGCGCGACCAGGACGGGCGCAGCCCGCGATGTGTTTGTTCACTCCGGGGGAGGGCGGAGAGATGCTGTTTCCAAACCGGTGGGACGCTGGCACTAACATCCATCCTCACCGTCCCTCCGACGACGGCACGATTATTTCTTCTAACGCGGCGACACTCGCAGCTAAGTCGTGCCTGACCCCGGCGGCGCGGGGCTGACGCCGTACGAGGGGTGACCAAAGGTAATTGGAAATACCAGCGCTGCGGACCGGAGCGGAAGAGCTGCCTCAGCAGCGACAGGCGAGAGCGATGGCGCTTGGGGGGCGGCCGGCACCCACCTGGGGACACGGTCCATCAGCCCTTTGCTGAGCCAAGACGCATCCCGCACTCTGCGCAACGTCGTCCTGAGTCGGGGAAAAACCCGGCCCGCTACAGCAGCTTTCAAAATAGCCCTTTTCTCCCAGCATCGTGTATGCAAACATTCCCTATTACCCCGCTTCCATGATTCAGCAATTCAAGTCCTGGTAATAAAAAGTGTGGTAATCCGCACATTTGTGCAAAAGAATGGCAAATTCATGCCTTCAATAACGTTTATTAGGAAAAGACATTTTCCCTTTCTCACATTGAAGGAAAAATACAGTCATTTAAAAACGGCAAAAGAATCAGCTCATTAGTTAATAACAGTGACACAAACCCCACCAGGGGAAAATCGGAGCGGCTGCAGACCCAAGGAAGGATTAAGCCGACGTATGTAACAAAGGAAAGACCCCCATGCCCGACACACACCCAGCCCTGTACCCTGCGTTAGCCGGCAGAGAGGAGGGACGGCAACGAAACACGCGCGAGACCCCGCGGCGGCCCCCACCATCGCTGCTGCAGCCCAGCGCGATGCCCCGAGGCAGCAACCCCAGCGGCCTTCCAGCCCGGCCACGGTCCCCCGGCCCCAGCCAGCGCCCGCCTGCCCGCAGAGCAGTCCCCCCGTGGGACACACAGGGACCATGGGACTGGGGGGGCCACAGCGTCATGGGGGGACCCAGGCATCACAGGGGGGATGGGGGGCATCACAAGGGCTGGGGCATCACGGGGGATGTGGGGCATCACGGGGACCAGGGACTCGTGGGGACCAGGGACATCACGGGGGGATGCAGGGCATCGTGGGGACCAGGCACATCACAGGGGGATGCAGGGCATCGTGGGGACCAGGGACATCACAGAGGGATGCAGGGCATCGTGGGGACCAGGCACATCAGGGGGGATGCAGGGCATCGTGGGGACCAGGGACATCACAGGGGGATGCAGAGCATCGTGGGGACCAGGGACATCACGGGGGATGCAGGGCATCGTGGGGACCAGGCACATCACAGGGGGATGCAGGGCATCGTGGGGACCAGGCACATCACGGGGGGATGCAGGGCATCACGGGGACCAGGGACATCACGGGGGGATGCAGGGCATCACGGGGACCAGGCACATCACAGGGGGATGCGGGGCATCACGGGGACCAGGGACATCACGGGGTGATGCGGGGCATCACGGGGACCAGGCACATCATGGGGGGATGCAGGGCATCGTGGGGACCAGGGGGGGATGCAGGGCACTGTGGGGACCAGGAGCATCACAGAAGGGACCAGGGCCAGGCTCGGCGCTGGAGCTGACCCGGGACCCGCCTAGGCTAGGGGACACCTCGCCGTGTCCGGCCGCTCTTTGTCTGCTCGCCGCTGCTCAGGTTCTCGCGTTGTCGCCGCTGTCTCTTCTCTCGCCCTCCGCTTACTTACGCGGAAAACGTGGTTTCCGCATGAGCCGTCGCAGCACAAAAGAGCCCGTACAAAGACGCATTTGCACGTGTTACACCCAACCAGGAAGAAGTGGAATGCCCCAAAACACCGCTGGCAGCAAAAGGAGACGAGGCACAGCACAGGCGGGAGCACAGGAGGGGCACCACGAGGAGCATCCCTCCCGACGGCGGCTCAGGGCGAAGCAAACCCTGGACTTTGTTCCAGAAATCCCGCTTCCGTGCACATGTGCCATCTTTTTGGTCGGGTGGAAAATCGTCACCCCGCGCCAAAGCCCGAAGAGACTCGGTCCCGCAGAGTGCATTTCACACCGGGGACCGAAAACGCTCACCCACGAGTGTGCCGAGGACGCAAGCCCCGCTCGTGGCACATCCATGCAGGCAACCAGCAGCCAGAAACGTCCGATCTGGCCGTACAAACACAACGCGATGTGGGTTTCTCTTACTTTCAGCAGGAAGCAAGTCCCCATCGCTCGCTCTAGGTCAGCGATCCTTATCAGCCCCCACCAACTGTATTTGTGGGTAGCACCACACACCCAACAAACGAAGCGGGGCGGGGAGGAAAGCAACGGCGTTCGCCGGCCTCGCCCCGGGATAACCGGCTCCGGCACGGCGTGTGCGGCGGCGTTTGGTGGCCCCCTCCCCGACACACGTAGCGCTAGCGGGAAGCTGGCCGCGCACGGCCGCTTCCTTCACTTAGCAACAAAGGTGCTAATTAGGGAGCAGCTCTCCAGCTCCAGCCCAGCTGGAGGAGGTCGCGGCGCAGCTGCCTGCGCCGGCAGTGGCCGAGCCCTCAGCGCTTGCCCGGCAGAGCCGACACACCGCGCACGGCTCCGTTCCGCAGCGAGGAGAAGGGAAGCATCCCGGAGTGCCGTCCTCGGGAGACGCACGGCTCTGCTCCGCTGGGGGGGCTCAGCCCCCCATCATCAGGGTCCCCTCTTTCGCCATCTCCTTCTGGAGGGCGCAGCCGGACGCGTCCCTCTCCCAGTGGCGAGGTCTGACGGGAGCTCTCCTCCCGGCTTGGAGCGGCACCGCCGGCCGCCATCCCGGGCCCGTGCAGAGCGATGGTGGCCCATGACCCGCCAGAGTCCCCCGATCCCCCCACCCACCCGCTGACTGGTCTCGGCACCCGCTCCGGGGCAGCCGGCGGCAGCTCCCACCCCGCTAAATAATGCATCGGCCAGCCCTGATTAACGCAAGAGAAGGACGATATACATTTGTGGGCTGCTTTACGTCACATTTGGTTCGACGCTGAGGGAAGAGCCGCCTCCAGCGCAAGGGCCAGATAAGCCAGAAATCAATAGACGCGATGGCCTCTGCATCCCGAGACCCCCGCAGCCCCCCAGCTCCCCGGCAGACTCAGCACCCTGCGGCCGGGAGATGCTGGGGGTCCCATTCCCACTGCGGCACCCATTTCCCACAGCCCCCGCCCTACACATCACCCTCCCTGCAGCCCCAGAAACCACGTTCAAACCCCCCCAAAAACCCCCCAACCAAAGGCTGCCCCTCAGCCCGGGTGACAACAAACCGAAAGGCGCGGCAAAGCCAGAGCGGCGTTTCCCCCATCTCTTCCCCCGAGAGCAAGAGGAGACAAGGACCCGGGAAGCAAAAACAACAACTCCTTCCCGCTTTGCCACGGGAAAGGTTTTCATCCAAGTTCAATTTTTCCCCCAAACACGTTCCTGCTGGAGGGCAGTGGGGTTTCTGCCCATTTCATCGCTCAGCGCTGGCGCTCGTCCGAGGCAAGCGGGAGCCGGGCTCTGAGCGCCCCGGGGAGACAGGGCAGCTGCGGGACCCTCCTGTGCCCCCCAAAAGGTGCGGGCAGCGCAGCCCAAAGGGGCTTTGCACGCTACAAACGCCTCCGGCCACCGCTCTCGTTCGCAGAAGCGCCCTTCCGCCTGCTCCGGGCACTCGGGATATTTTCTACGAAGAGGGGGAAGGAAGAAAGAGGGGAGGAAATCACCGCGTTACGGGTAAAAAAAAAGCAGAGCGCCCAGCGGGGAGGTACGGAGGGTTTCGGTTCCGAACACTGCGCCGATTCGCAGAAAGGGGCCCTGCCGTGCTCCGACCACCCCAGGCCGCCGCTGCCGCGCACCGGGCTCGTGGAGGGGCGCTGCCGTGGTGCCGGCGATGCACGTGGTGCCGTGCCCCGCGCCCCCCGGCTGCGCGCGGCATGGCGGGAGCGGGACAGCGAGCGGGTGCCGGCGTTGCACAACGCCCCGCGCCTTATCTCTCCCACGCCAAGGCAGTTGGTGCGTGTTGCGCAGCAGGCTGCGACCGCAGCCCGTGCCCAGCCGCAGATAAGAGATCTGTCACCGGCACTCTGCGCTGCGCTGCCGGCAGCCAGCTCCCACCGCCAGCACAAAACCCCCCGGCCAGAGCCGTTTGCCGGGTCCCTCTGCACCGAGCATCCCCTCTCTGCTTCCCCCAGACCGACTGGAGCATCTCCTTCCGGGCACTCGAGCACCGAGGAAGCCCGAGCTCGCAGCTGCCCCCCAGCAAACCCCCGAGAGGCCAACACGGAGCAGCCGAAGGCACGCAGTAAAATCTGGAAAGCGATGAGCCGTCCCGAAAGCCTCGTGTCGCCCTGCCTGCGCGCTTCCAAGAAGACCGGCTGGGTTTTGGTTGGAATTTTTTAACGTGCAGTCTGTGCTGTGGTTAAATCGAATTTCTTAGAGTCGTAGCCTTCACGGGTTTAGTCTGTGCACGCCAAAATTAGTACAACCTGTCCCTAAACACCGTAATAAAAAACACATAGTAAGCGCTTTGCCTTTATTTATGTCAGCACCGGTTTCAAGGAGGATGAATCACACTTCCTCCTTAGCGCTCCTTTCTAATATGATTTACTATAAATAATGCACAGAGAAAAGAAGGAGGGAAGGTGACAAAGGGCAGGGCGCAGGGAGCCCGGCACCGTCCCCAAACTCGGTGGCAGGAGCAGAAAAGCCCTTTGCAGAGCTGTGCTGGAGCCGCCAACAGCGCACGGGCGGCGAGGGGCGTAACGCGCGGCACGCCAGCGCCAGTCTCAGACGACGCTAAAGGACAGGCAACAGCCGGGGAGTTTTATATCTATACATACACACACATATATATGCCACACCGGGAGCCGGGCGGGCGTTTGGGCGAGCAGACGGCTTTCTGCCGCCCCTCTGCCGGAGAACAGACCCGCGCCTCCCGGTGCCGCGCAGGGATGCCCCAGGGAAGCCAGAGCCCGGCGCTCCCCCAGGGAACCCCCTCCCGCGGGGGGTATTTGTGCTCTTTTTTCCGACCTCGCCAGCCCGCCGGCGATGGAAACGGTCTGCTGTTCGGGGTTGTGGGGTTGGTTTTCTTTAGTTTCTCTTTGTTTTTCCGCTCGGTCGGTGTCTGCCTTCTTTTTAGGTCACCAAGGTGAAAAGAGGCATCCCCCCTCCGCCACGGGGTGACAGATGGGGGTGTATTTTGTTTTGAGAGGGGGGTGCGGGGGCCCCCTCCGCAAGGTGCAGGACGAGCCCCGCGGCATCCCCCGAGCGGCATCCCCCGCAGGCAGCGAGGCAGCCGCGCCGAGCGGAGCAGGGGGTTATCAGCCCGGCTGATACCGGCAGATAAAGAGCCCATCTCCCGCGCTGACACCGCTAACAAAGCAGGCTGTTTAACGCCGATTTATGGCGGGCGGCTCTAGCGAGGCTCGATGTGCCTGACAGCGCCCGTGCCGACGTGGAGGAGCATCTCCTCCACCGCGCACCGCCGACCGGCTCGCGACACGGCGCGCCAATACAACGGCAAGGCGGCGACCAAGGCCGAGGGAACACTGAACCAGCGCAGCGGGGCACGTATCCAACCATAATCTACTTAAAATCAGTTAAGAACACTACAGCGAAAATGATACCAGCGGCCCTGGCCCCTGGCCAGAGCAAGAGCCTGGGGCGCAAAGGCTCCCTTCCCACAATCCAAATTTTAGGGTGATGCTCCCGTCTTTAGCCACAAAACGCCGGAGCTGGCGGATGGTCTCGTTGGGAAGAGGAGTCCACCTGTACCTGTGACAGCACGTGCGCCAGCAGCACGCACTGCTCTCGCAGGGGCACCCACGGCTCCCCGCGGCAGCTGCAGAAGCGATCCACGGGTGCCAACCGGCCTTCCAAACTGATACCAAGCATTTCGGGCATGCGGCGGCTTAGACAAGGATTATGCAGAAGGAACACGCACACAGCGTTCCCGAACACCCACGGCAGGTAAGCCCGTATATCAAAAGGCGTTACGTGAATGTTGGCACGTTATCTGGATTTACCCGCCTCACGGCCGCGGCTCCCATCGCTCTCCGGCGGCAGAGCGGGATGCAGGCACTGCGCGTCCCGCCACGGCAGGGCAGGCGGCGGTGCCCGGCGAAGGACCAAACACCCCCGTAAAGCACCGGGTGGCTAACACCGGGTCGGGGGGGGGGGGGGAACCCCTCTCAGGCAGAGTGACACAAGCCAGGACTGCCGGGCGCGGGGGAATGAATGGAATAGGCTAATTTACACAGGAAGTGAGCACTTACCAGACCCTTCATCCCAACACACAAAACCCTCTGCCATATCTGGAAGCAATTACACCCAGTTAACATGATCTGCCTGCCACTAAAATTAACTGCAAACAGAAATATTTTTCACTTTTGCAACAGGAGATGCCATGGCCCCGTGTTTGGCTGCCGGGAAATATTTAGTAATTACTCATTTAAAGCCTCTCTTGAAGCTGTCAAGGAAGGTGGGGGGGGGAGAAAAAGAAAAATCTTGCTAATTGCGAGCAAAAAGGAAAATGCAGATCGTTTTACTCTATCCAAGGAAAACAGATTTACGCACCGGTGTAACTAAAGAGCCAACATCGCGCAGAAGCGGGGAAGGCGGCAGGGATGCTCCGTCATGAGCTTGCTGGGCTGCTCTACACCATTTCCACGTGGAAAAGGGAAAAAAAAGAGCCGAGAGCGTCCCCCTGAAACAGCACGGGCTCTCCAAGGGTCCCTCTGCGCAGCCAATAAATACCTTTTTAACCGGCACCACTGCACGAGCCATAACCAGAGCTGAAAAGGCCCCGCGAAGCTTAGCCAAGTGCTGCGAGCGAGCCTGGAGCGAGCCCGCTTGGGGAAAAGCCACCCCAGGCGTCCTCAAGCAGGCAGCTTTTAAACACCAGGGTCCCCATCCTGCGGCCAACGGGGATCGGCTGGCACAGATCCACCGGCCCCAGTCCCGGGGAAAGCGGGGACACCCTGGGCAGGGCGCTCGCAGCATCCCCCTCGCCCCCGGGGAACACCCCCGGCCGCCAGCCTCGCCGTCCGTAGGGAAGACACAAAAGGTATTACTGTGCAAGGGGAAAAAGAAATAAAATTAAAAAAAAAAAAAAAAAATTAAAAATCGGCGTTTTCTGATGGGAATCTCAGAGTTTTAGCTTTAAAGCGCGTCACCCGCGCAACTAAAACGATGCAGAATAATTGACGGAATAGCAGGGAAGGCGAGGGGGCTTTCCCCCCTCCGCGCTGGGAGCCGAGTATGGAAACGGTTAAGTCCCCCACTGAATAAATCAAAAGTTCAAGGCTGCAGCATACCAGGCCGTATTCCCCCTCTGCCCGTGACAAGAACCAGAGAGCCCCGAAATCCCAAGCATCCTGCGCGGGGTCTCGGCCGGCGCTCACAGGTTACACGCTCGGGGTCAGCGCCGCGGACCTCAGCGGCAACATTCATTTCCTGCGCGGGGCACGTCCCCCTGCCCATAAAGCTAATAAGGGCTTCCTTGCCCCGCGCCGCGCGGCAGCGGCCGGCCCGGACCCCTGCTTTCCATTAGCCCCTTATGATGCCAGGTGCCGCTAATAAGCCCCATCAGCAAGAAACAAGAGCTGCCAAGTCCTCTTCGGACTCTGGAAGTAATCACGGGCAGAGTTTGGGGGGCTGCTGCCTTCTTTATTTGTCCCCTTCCCCCCCGCCTCGTTTTCTATTTTTCCTCCTTTTTTCCGAAGTTTCGGCTGCAGCGGAACACAAATTGCCGAACGCTTAAAATAAAATAAAATAAAAAACAACTACTGTACCAGGCTACCAAAATGAACGCTAATAACATCTCACAAAGCACTTGGGATCCGATTTATCACGTTTATTGCTTTAATGGTGTACTGCATCTGTTTCTCACTGTGACGTGACGAGCAGTGCCAACGTGCCTAATGGCATTAGTCGTACAACGCTCGGGTGATCCAGGCGGAGACGGATGGAGGTGAGCCTGGCGAGGAAGGAGCCAAGAGCTGGAAGACTTCCCTACGCCGCTGCTTCGAGTTCGCTACGCCGCCAACGCTACAGCTCCGGGCAGGCCAACGGGTCACCGGGATTTGCCGGAGGCTGTAGCCGGGACCCGCACGCCGATGGGAAGCCGCGGTTTCCCTGAGCAGGAGCATCCGGGACCGGCGGGAGCATCCACGCCTGGTCCTGCGCACCGCGCCGGTGAGAGCAGCGGTGCCGGGTCCTGCGCTGCTGCAGTGCCGCTGGATGCGGACAGGTAGATCTGCCGCTCCTCTGCGCCGCAGGAAGGGGAAAAGAGGGCAAAACTCTGCGGTCTGGGGCACCGCGGCCAGGGTGGAAGGGCACACCTTCTTATTCCACCGGAGCACACCTCCTTTAGGCGACAGCTCAGCCGTGAAACCTCAAAGCGCAAAACTCAGCAGTGAAAACCGGACAGGAGGCTTTTCCCGAGGTGCATCCCCCGTAGGGCGGCGGGAACAGGCACCTTCCAGCCAAAACCGTTCCCGTTCGGGTTCTGAGCCAAAACGTTCGTTTTCCAGCCCAGCCTCCCCACCTCGCACAGCTGCATGGGGCCAACGCCGGCAGCAGCGGCACCGTGACGGTGGGTGAATTCCCGGGTAGCACCGGGCTTTGGACGCTCAGCTGCACCGCTAATGAACTTTATCAAATTGCACCCCCTCCCAGTCTTGCTATCAACATTTAAAAAATGAAACCACGCCTTTTATAAAGTTTTACGGTATTTAACTTCCTGATGAAAAATTACTCTGGGCTCGGCGCGTCGCAGCTCGGGAGGTTTTTCTCCGTACAAACAAACCCAAAAAGGGCCGCTGAACTATGGCTTTTTTGTCTGCAATTAGAAGCGACGATCGATACTAACATTAGATTAAGTTTGAACTTTGCTGAACCCAGAAGGAAATCTTTTATAAAAAAAAAATTAAAGAGCTGCCGACTCAATATACACTCAATTAGTCAAAATCATAAGCTCGGTAAAGAAGGAAAAAAACCCCCGGATTGCGCAGCAGCCGGCAGGTTCACGGACCCAAAAACCCTGACCAGAGTCGGTGCCGAGGCCGGCAGCCGCTTGGCCACCAAAAGGTCACAGGCTCAGCGCTCTGGAGTTGCCCACCTCGCAACGGGGCACAGAGGGTGCTGCCACGAGGGCGGCCGCGGCAGCCAACCCTCCCTCGGGCACCCTCCATCACCTGGGCCAACAGCCCCCCCGACACGCTAGCCGAAGCCCAGCGAAAAGCCAGCCCGGCCCTCCGCTCCCCCTTTTCCTGCGTACGTTTCCCACAGCAATGAAGGCAGGAACAACACTCCGGAGGCTCCGAGACTACAAACACATATATTTATACTTCTATAGGCATGTGTGTGTGTAAACAAACAGCCCCGCCATATGCACCCGCTGCTGGCGCCATGTAAACAGGCACGGTGCTCCTCGGCTCACCCAGCTCCCCGCAGAGCGAGCGGCGTCGGCTCGGGACGGGCTCGGGCTCACTCTCTCACCCGCCGGGATTCGGCACGCGGAAGCCGTGGTGCCGGGCAGCTGAGCATCCCGCGGTGCCGCCCGTGCCGGAGGTGCCCCTCCCCGGCCCCCGCTCACCGCAGTGGGGAAGGGCTGCGCTCCGGGCACCGCCGCGCTCGCTTCGGGGTGGGAAAGCAAAACCACAGCAGCGAACGTGCGGCAGAAAGAGGTCAGCGAAAGCCGCCGGCCGACGAGCAGCACGGCGGTGCCCCCGGCGCATCCTGCCCCCGCCGCCAGCCACGCGGGGAGGGGGTGCCGGGACCCCAGCGTGGGGCGCGGGTCCCCCTTAAACCCCCTCTCCATCGGGCACCGGAGCCCGCAGCCGGCACGTCGCAGCTGCCACCACCACCAGAACTGCTCCAGCAGGGAGTTACAGATCCCAGCCTAGCGTAGATGCTGTTTAACAGCTCCATAAATACAATAGGATCCCACAAATCCTCCCCAAATGGTAATTTTCACCACGTATTAGAAAGCAAACACCATAAAAAAGCCACATGAGTCCTTGTCTACACACAAACCGCCTTAGATTTAGACTTCGGGGCGAGGGGGGTAGGCGAGTTGATGCGACTGTTGCCCAACGCCTTTCAACATGGACGGCCTTACAGATCGCTTCAGAAACGGCTCGCAGGATTTGGCAAAGTTTGCCAGCGCCGGGTCACCTGCCCGGCAGCAGGAAGGGGCAAAGGGAGCTCGGCGCTGCCTTCAGCGATCGCCCCCGGGGCTGGGCTGGCAGGGGACGGCGCTCAGCCCCGCGCCTCGGCCAGACCCCAGCGCCCGCCGGGGCACGGCGCGCACCCAGCCTCTGATAAGCATCATGAATAATTAAGAAATAAGCTACGACCCTGCAGCCGCGGCTGTCAAAACAAGGCAAGCCCAGGAAGGCAATGTGAAATACGGGCTGCTGCGCTGGGCCACGCTCCCCCGCCTCCTGATCGCGCAGGGAAGGATCCGACCTTCCAGCCAGCCCTGACGGGGCTGATCCCCGGCGGGAGCAGCCCCATCAGCCGCTGCTCGCGGGCTCGGAGGGGGAAAAGGAGACGACTACGGCCGTGGCAGAACGGCACGTTAAAATTCTCTCTGAGCCTCCACTGCAGCTCTCCCCCGGTGACGTTGGGTCTGCATCACCGCGCGGCCGGGGAAGAGCCGCACCGAGGCAGCTCTGGGCACGCCAGCCCGCGCAACCCCCGCGCTGCCGCCGGCCGGGGGGAACAAAGCAGCGAGCGGCCGCGCGCCCACAAAGAGCCGGGGTCCCCGCGCGGGGCGAGGGCTGCCCTCGCCGGCCAGACCCAGGGGCGACGCTGCTGGCGCACAGACCCGCGCGGGGATGAGAAGCCCGTCGCGGCGGCTGCCACCCGGCACGGGAAGCGCTCCTGGGATGAACGTGCGGGAGCTGCTGCTCCAGCACCGCATCCCGCACTGCTGGCGTGCCGGCAGCACCGGCTCCCCCGCCAGAGGCGTGCGCCCGCACGGCCACCGTCCCCGGAGCGCGTTACGTGCATCGGGACTAATTAACCTGTTGATTCAATAAAAAAAAATCTGACAGGGTGCGCAGCTCGGGGAGGCTGCGAGCAGCTCCGGCACCGCGCCGGTGCTGCCTTCCCCCAGGCAGGACGCTGCCGCCCGCGCCGGGGGCCAGTGCCGCGCTCACCGAAGCACGCCCAGCACCGAGGGGTTTGACCGGCGATGCTGATTTAGGCACGGCAATTAACGCAGCCCCGTTCCCCAGCCAAATCAGGGAATGAGCTCCAAGTCCCCGCTTCCAGTATTGGGAGATGGTAAACGGGGGAGAACCGAACTCCCGTGCCGATAACCACCACCACCCTCCCACCCCGCAGCAGCTCCCCGCGGCGTGGGGCTCGGTGTGAGCACACAGATCCCCCCCACCCTGAGCCAGGGACCCCTGAAATTGCATCGGCAGCTACTGGAACCCGAACCCATGATGCCCCCAGGGACGGACCCCCGGCTCCGTGCTCACCGTGGCGTCACCCAGCCTGACCTACGTGTCACTTTGTGCAAAGTACAAATATTTCATAAACGGGGGAGCGGAGCGGCACACAACCAGCGGGCTGGCCAGGCGCTGCCTGCCGCGACCCCAAATGCCATCACGGCGACCAGGCGCGGGGGTCCCACGCGTCTCTCCCCTCCTCGCCCCGCGGGGGTGCTGGGC
Organism: Larus michahellis; assembly: GCF_964199755.1. Classification (NCBI taxonomy): domain Eukaryota; kingdom Metazoa; phylum Chordata; class Aves; order Charadriiformes; family Laridae; genus Larus; species Larus michahellis. The sequence continues at coordinate 8,564,963 of NC_133912.1, read as the reverse complement.
AGGAGGGACGGGCTCTCGGCAGAGGGTGGGCGAGGGCTGCCCGACCCCCCAGCATCCCTCTACACGCAGATCCCTAAACTCCAGGCATAGCAACCGTGAGTGGTTTGGCGGATGCCAGCCAGGGAAGCCGGCGGGGTTTGTGCTAGCAGGAGACACGCACGGCCCGAGCCCCCTCCGGGCTGCCCTCCCCAGCCGGCACTCGCTGCAAGGAACCTTCTGGCATGGCTGCCAGACCTGGAAAAGTTGCGACAGCTGTCCCCTCCCCGCGCACACCGCTCCGCGCCCCGGTTTTGGGGTCCGCGGTGGGAACTCTGCACCGGCACACACAACACCCGACCCGAAACCGAAATCCTCCAGCAAGATCCCCCCCGCCCGGCGCAGAACGCGGCGTCGGCACTCACCGGTGCTGCTCGAGGGTCTCATTGTCCGGCAGCTCTGCCCCGCACACGCTGCACTGCTCGCCCAGGGCTCTGCTCTCCGTCTTCATGCCGGCCGCCAGCTCCCCCAGCTTGCTGAACAGCTCCCGCTGGATGAAGCCCTGGGGCAGCAGCCCCCCGTAGGCGCTGAAGTCCATGGAGACGGCCAGGGCCGGCTGCACGTGCAGGGCGGACGCCACAGCGGGCGGCACGCCGAGCACCGGCTCAGTCTTGTGGTTCGGCAGCAGGGAGTAGATGCCCAGGGGTTTCCCATCCTGGCCGGCGGCGGCGGACGGCTCCGGCCCCAGCGGCAGCCCCTGGCCGGGCTCGGGCAGGGGCTCGGCGCCCTCCTCGCGGCCGTAGTGCAGTTCACGGGCGCTGGTGATGACGCTGCCGCGGGTCGGGGTGCCGGGCCCTTCCTTGCCCTTCTCCTCGGGTTTCTCCCCACTGGAGGCGCCGGGCTCGGCCGCCCGCGGGCTGTCATGGCTGGAGGCGTCGTCCACCTGCATCGCTTCGGTTTTCACCTCGGCGAGGCCAGGGGGGCGGCGGGTGGCGGGGCGCGAGTCCTCAGGGGCGACGGGCGGCAGGGCGCCCTGCAGCAGCGACTGCCCGATGGTCATCAGGCTGTCCACCGCCGCCTTGGTGGGGCTCATGGCGGAGAGGGGGCCGAAGGATGAGGAGGCGGAGGGGCTCTGCTCTGCTGTGGCTGCTGGCAAGCTCTGGCCGGCCACGCTGGCATACCCGCTCTCCTCGCCAGCGGGCTTGGAGATGAAGAGGCCCTTGATGTACCTTGACTTCCTCTCCTCCTCTTCCTCGGTGGCGGTGGCGGCACCTCCGTCAGCCATGGTGACCTCGGCGTCGTTGTCTTCGGAGGCCTGGATGGTCTCCAGGATCTTCAGGCACTGCTCCTCCAGGTACTCGATTTCCAGGATCTCGGCGGCGTAGAGCAGGTCGTCCAAGTCTTCGACCTTGGCCTGCAGGGTGGCGGTGTAGGCGTACTCCAGGATCTGCTGGAAGGTCTTTGGCGAGAGGAAGTCCAGGGTGTAATGCTGGCTGTTGCGGTGGAAGAGGATCTCGAACATCTTGCTGGTGCAAGCCAGCACCGTCCGGTGCGCGTGGAACTCCTGGCTGTCCACCATGATGACCACGTCGCACAGCGTCCCCGCCAGGCGCATCTGGTTGGCCTTGTGCAGCAGCCCGGTGGGGTGGCAGGGGTTCTGCAGCTGGATCATGCCCATCTTAGTCAAATCCATGGCGCTCCCGAGGCTCACTCATCAGGGTGCCTCGCCGTCGCTCAAATCTGGGACTAGCTTTGTGTGCCGACTATCTGCGAAAACAAAAGGCGGAGGGGGGAGAGGAGCGGAGCGGGAGGGGAGGGAAGGGGGGGGAAGAGAGAGAAGGGGGGGGGGGGAGAAAAGAAAAGAGGAGGGCCGGGGGAGGAGAGAGGAGAGAGGGAGGTTAGCCCGCAGCCCGGCGGCGACTCGCCGAAAACTTTCTGCGCGGGGCTCGGCGGAGGAGCCCGGGAAAGGGGCGCATCCCCGGCCGCCGCCGCCGCCCGCCCGGCTCCGGCTCCGGCGCGCCCCGTCCCGCCCGCGGGGCTCCGCCGCGACCCCATCAGGTGCACGGCGAGCGGCGGGCGGCGCGGAGCGGGGGGGGGGCCCGGGGTGGGGTGGGGGGGGCCCGGCGCAGCCCTTCGCCCGCCCCCTGCCCGCACTCACGGCGGCCGGCGGCTGCTCCGGCAGTTCGCACTGCCCGCTCTCATCGCCGCCGCCGCCGCTCGCCGCGCCGCGCAGCAAATCACGGCGGCGCCGGCCCACGGGCCGCCCCGCGCCCACGTCAGGCCGCCCACACCCACCCACCCGCCCGCCCGCCCGCCCCCCGCGCCCCCCCGCCGCCGCCCGCTCCATCTTGAGTGCGGGCGCCCTCCCCCGGCCCCCCCCGGCCCCGCCGCGGCACCTTGCGGGGCGAGCGGAGCGGGGCGGCGGCTGGACAGCGCTGCCGACAACAAACATGGAGGAGCCGGCGAGCCGGGGGCGCGGGGACCGGCGGCGGCGCGGGGGCCGCCCGCCCCGAGCCGCCCCGGGGGAGACGCGCCCGCCCCCGGGTGACAGCCCCCCCCGCCACACGCCCCCGCCGAGGGCGCCCCGATGGAAGAGGGGGAGAAGGTGGAAACCGGCCGGAAAGCCCAAGTTTCGGGTTGGGGTTTGGGCCGGGCTCCGCGCGACACCCCCATAAAGCTCGTTTCGCCCTGGCCAAGCGCCCGCACCACACGGGCGCTGCTCACGCACGCTCGTCGGACCCTTGCCGCGGGTCCCCGAGGATGGGCGATGGAGGTCTGCCAGCAAAGGCCGGTGACGGCAGCCACGGAGAGGGAGCGAAACAGAAACGCCGGCAGCGCTGCGGTGCCGACAACAACAGAAAAAGGCAGGGGTAGAGCGTGGGCCGCGAGACGCCCCTCGCCGAGGGCACTGCTCCCCAGGCAGAGCATCTTTCACCGCGTGCAGTGCTGGCGCTCGGCGCGTGTAAAGACCCGTGTCGTCTTCAGGGGAAGGCACGGTAGCGGCACCACAACCCTCTCCCTCCCCGGCACTACCCGCGGCACACCGCAGCAGCGCGGGGCCCGGCCTCGTCAGCTAAAACAACAAATACGGACGGTATTAGTACAAAGATACCCTTGGGGTAAAGCAGCGCAAATGTAATCTAAGGAGAACGTTATGGGGAAGTGTGTTTATAATTATAATGGGATTTAATGTACTTTGGGACCAGATGATAGCAGTCATTTAACGAGAACAGCCTAATAACAGAGGCCTCACAATGAAAGGCGGCGCTGCTCGGGTTATTAGACGCGTGTGATAACGCAGCGCTCGCGGTAGTATACTTAAGGGTAAGGCATCAGCTACCCCTATTTTTTCGGGGGTTATAACTCTGCCGTTGTAATTGGCAGAGAGTGAAGAGGCGGCGCGCGGGCAGCCAGCGTGCCTGCAGTATGGTTTTTTTTTAATTGCCTAAAACTGCTCGAGTTCCTCCCCCTCCCCGACTTTTAAATCCGAACGACTGAAAGGGGGGGAAATAGCGAGACAGTGTGGTTTCAGGTGTTTGTTTACCCTCCCCTAACTTTTAAAAGGCTTGATTTCAGGACTGAAATTTTGCAGACGGTTAGGGGTATGTTTTTAGTGTAGCTCGCATGAAATTAAGCTGCGTGAGTCCCATTAGCAATAATGGAAATCCCACGGCTAAATTCCCAGGCAGCATCCTGAAAATTAACCCCCCAGTCCTTCCCGTCAACTGGTGCGTTGCACTTTTTGTTGCTCCTCTAATACATATAGTAAAAGCTACCCAGTTGTTTAAGAGCCCGACTTCCCGCCGCCGCTTTTCCCGAAAGGCACCGCTTGGCCTGTCCAGCCCGAGCGGGGAGACCCGGCTGCCCGAATCCCCCCTGGGTTCGCAGCGTGCCGCTGCCGAGGGGGGATTACGGGCAGAGCTGCTGGTGGCCCTGCAGCCCTCCCTGGGCAGCGGAGGGTCTGGGCGTGAAGGTGGTTCTGCTTTTCGAGGCGACGTGAGACAGAAGGGCTGGTTAGACGACTCTGGCCAGGGCATCTTCCCGCGAGCCATGTTTTGGCAGCCACAACTGAAGGGATTCCCCTTCGCTTGGGGGTTCTCCTCTCGCCCGCCCCTGACACCGAGCAGGTGTCACCAAAGCAAGCTCCGGAAACCCCAGAGCGCCCCAGGGCACCACGGGGGTCTTTCTGCTGGGACCTGAGCCCTGTTTCTGCCCAGACCCTTACAGCCCCCCCACACCTGGGAGATCCCTTGCTGGCAAGGAGGCAGAGCGATCGTAACACGCGTAACCCAGGAAAAAGCCAAAAACCACGAGCATCACGTCCCTTCCCCCAGCAACGCCCCCGGCACCGCACAGGGGAAATACTAAAGAAACACCGTCTCCTCCCTGCAGAGCTTCCGCCAAGGCGCCCGTGACCTCGCATCAGGTGCCTTGGTCCGGAGCAGAAAGGACCCATCCGGACCCATCCGCAAGCCAAAGAGGAGAAGCGAAACTGGCCACTTGCTGTAGTGCCCCGGAGGAGGGAAGAAAAACCATCTCCCGGGTTCAGCCATCAGAGCCTGGTGGCTCCGGGTGGGAGGTCCCTGGCGGAGCAGGGGCAGCCCTGTGGGGTGGGGGCAGTTCAGGGCTGCCCAGTCCCAGCAGCCCCCAGCGTGGGGCCCGTGGAGATGCCGAAACAGAGCTCGGGAAGCCACCGCCGTGGCCTTCGGGGTCGTTTCCCCACGCCCCGGCACAGGAGTTAATCACCCGTCGCTCCCCCCAGCACCTTCCATTTCCCTCCCATCTCTCCCCATCGGTTTCCAATTTATTTACTTTTCTGATCTTAATCCCCACCTTGTAGTGTAACGTGTTTATTAGAAAGGAACCGGCACGTTAAATGAAGCCAAGCTGGGCTCTCGTGTTAAATAGCAGTCACGCCCAAGTGCCTCTCCATGTGCCATTACTCCAAGTGATTGAGGCAATTTCTTCCTCCGCCACGAGTTTCAGTTGTAAATCTCTCAACCAGATACGGGGGCAATGATGTGCTGCCTGGTGCGATTATTATGAACCTCCAGCGTTAAACTCGTGAGACGTCCGTGGTTCCTCGGGAAGGTGAGAGGACCAGGCGGAGCACGGGTATCCTTCCCGGGAACCCTCGGGATCCCTTCCGATCCAGCTTCTAGCCCCCAGACCTTTGTTTATTTTGGATGGGGAGACGTGAACTTTCGCTTTCCCAACACAAATAGCCCGGTGAGCATCAGCAGGCCCACGGAAAGAATTGGTCCACAAAGCGCGGACAAGGCAAGTTAAGGGCCTGTAAGGCCAAGGGACGACGGCAGCTTCAGGCTGGGACCCCTGGGCGCAGGGAGAGGATGGGGAGAAGAAAACAGAGAAGTCTCCAAAATTACAGTAAGAAAGGAAAGTCCTTGTTCGCGATGCTCAGCCCAAAAAACCACCATCATGAGGCGCAGCTTCAGCCAGGAGGTCCCCCAGCGTCATCTGTCCTGCGGAAAGCAGAGGGGAGGAGGACTCCCCCCGGCTGGCTCCTCTCCGTCGCCCCCGAAACATGCACGGGGCAGCTGCTCTGCTCCCTCTCCCCCGGCTGAACGCCCTTTCCCATCGCCCGCGCTCCTCCGGCGGCGTTGACAGACCCAGCGCCCCCCACTTTCCGCCCCAGGGAGGGGTGCGACCGCACGGCCCCCGCTTCTCCGGCTGGCGGGGACGTGGATTTGGTTGCCCCCAGCCCAGCTCTGCCCCCAGCTTTGGCCATCTGGCCGCTGCAGCGGCGAGCGACACACAGGGTGAGGGATGGGAACCTTCCCACGCTGTGGCTCCTGCCTTTTCCTAGGAATACTTTGGTTTCGCTTTTGGTGTATTGGGAGGGTTTCCCAGTCGCGCTGGTGTAGAGGTGGGTTACGAAACAGCAGAACGAGGATTTTGCGTAAAATAAGCTCTGTTTTAACTTAAGCCAGAAAGCCATGACTTTTCAAACCTGGTTTTTGGTCCCCCTCCAGACTTTGACACATCCACGCTCTCGCACGCGCGCGCAGACGACCGGGATGGTGTCGGGCGCGGAAGCTTTGCTCGCAGATGGGGCAGAGCGCCGTGCTCCGCTTTCGCATGCGGCAAGCTGACAGCTTATGAAAAGATGATTAAATGTGTTAGACTTTATTTAAAAAAAAAAAACACCAAACCAACCATAAAACCCCCCTAAATGCACAAAGCTGTTTGCCGGGGGAGGCCGGGGAGCGGCGGCGGGCCCCCAGGAGGCTGCTCAGCGTGCAGCCACGGCGCGTTAAGCTCCCTGTGAAAGCCATTGGTTATCACCGGGATCCATCCGAGCCCTGCAGATACCGGACCCGGGCGCATTGTGGCGGCACGGGGGAGCCACAACAGGCCCTTTATTGTGCCCCGCCGGCCGCACAAAGGGAACCTGAGCGCGGCTGCAGCTGGTGCGGGGCCGGGGCGGTGGGACGCAGGCAGCGCGGCTGGGCGAGCGATGCCGCGTCGTGTCGCTGCAGGGCCGCGGCCGTACCCAACGCCAGCGGAGCCGCACCGCAGCTCTCCCGCTGCCATGGGGAAGGTGGACGCGTAAACTCCGATAATTCGCACGGAGCTGACTTGGTGCGCGTGGAGCATCACGGGGCGGGCACGCTGCTGGTCCACCCTGCCCCGCGCGCCCGCCGCTGCCCTCCCGCCACGAGGGACACGGCGCGGCCGGCGCTCTGGCGTGCAAGAAGGGCAGGGCAGCGGCTGCGAGCAGAGCTGCGTCACCCACCTCGTGACCCGAGCAGACCCTGCACATCCGCACGCCTGTGTCCCGGCCTGAAAAATCCTCCCTCTCCTCCGCGTGGTTCTTTTTTGTTAAAGCTAGGCTCCTTTAAGGGATACCGCACCCGAGCAACAAATGGGGGACACTAAAGCGGGCATTTCTGCTCCAAGCGCCGCTCCGAGTCACAGCTTTGCTCAGCCGGGGACGGTGGGAGCGATGGCGTTACGCTGAGCATCCCTCAACCGCAGGACGGGCTGCGACGCACCGAACACCCCTGCGAGGAGGTACACGCTGTTCCTGCGCTTCCAGGAGCGCATCCCTCCATTCCTCCCCCTTCGCCCGCCTTATGGCCGCGGCGCAGCCCCTAAGACAATGAGGCTAATTAGCAGCTTAGGGCCCCGAGCCCCGGCGAGGCCAGCGGAGCTGTGACTCAGGAGGGTGGCAGCCCCGGCCAGCCTTCCCGCATTCCTCCCCTAAATCCCCCTCACAAAAGGGAATTTAGCCACAGTGACTCAGCGAAGGAGCACAAACTTTACAGCCGGGCTTTGAACCGCCGTGTTTATGTATTCCCCCCCAGCAACGCGCTGCCGGGTTAGTAATTAAATAAAAATGTCTCCCTCTAGCAGGCTATGACCTAATCATTTGTACAGTACCTATTTTTAGCGTTACCCTTTGTACGTATTCGAGAGAGCTCGAGCCAGAGGCAGCGACTTTTGAAGTCCTAATAAGCGGGAGGGGGGTTGCCTTTGTTTAATTTACTGTGTAATTATTTTTCCTCTTTCCCCCTTCTCTTAACCTAAAATATTTGCCATCCTGCATGGGGCAAGAAGAGAGATGTGCCGAGGCTGCAAATGTCAGCCCCAACTGTAGGGTGCCGAGGAGGCTGCGCGCCTGCTCGGTAAAGTTCATCCCAGAAAAAAACCCACCCCACCGCTTTTAAACACTTTTAAATGGAGCAGAATCTACGGTGGGGCCGCAGCGAAGCGCTGCTGGGGGGTCGCTCTGCCGCCGACCCAGGGGACGCTCTGACGAGGTTCGTCTCCGAGGTTCGGCCTGCTTTCCCTCCGTCTCCCCAGCCCCCGGCAGGTCGTGGTTCTCCCCAGGATCCGTTACGGCCGGGGAAGGCGACGGCTTCCCTGTGCCTCCACCCGGAGCCCCCTCTTCGGGGACGCTCCTTCTCCGGAGGGATCGTGCCCGAGCGTAGACACTACCAAGGATCCGGGCAAGTTAAATACCCGTCGCATGCTTTTCTGAGCGCCAGATTAACATCTCATTAACATACTGCTTAAACCTCCCCCTGCCTTTAAAACGGGACCGTTTTCAAGAGCCACCGAATGACTTTGGAGCCGAAAACCCCAAAAATCCCTCAGGGCCACAAGTGGGACCCGTGGCCCCTTGAAAGCAGGGAGCTGTCGTGCCCCGGCGCTGCTCGCCTCCGTCCGCCGTCCATTTGGCACCAGCCAGACCCTGAATCCCAATCACCGAGCAAACACCTTCACCCCGAATTTCGTCTTTCCTCTCCAGCGAGGGCAAAGCTCCACGTCCCGCTTCCACTTGCGTGAGGCATCTCTTCCCCTTTCCCAAGGGAGGGATGTATATCCCTTTGGAGATGTAGATAGGCGCGTGTGTGCGTGCACAGAAAAGGCGTTACCATTTTGCCAGGGCAAACAAAAGCCCCCACTCCTGGAAACCTTTCCCCCCTCTTCACATATCCGTGCCCTAAATATTCCCACAAAACACCTCCACACCTGGGGAAACTTCTGCCAACAGGGGCTCCTCCTCCTTCCCTTTCTTGCACCGGGAAGAGAAAATAAATCTAGTGGCTGAATCACACATCACACAGATCTTGTTCCTAACGTGCTTCTCAGCTGATCTAGCTGCATAACGAAGGTATTTTAGTCAGATTAAATTCCTCTTCGTGTCTTCCATCATCCCTAACGCCCCTCTAAACTGTACGACTCCAGAATGAACGGGGGAGAATGAAGACTGAGGCCAAACACGACAGGCTAGGTTCAAGGTTAGGTATTAACTGATTTTATTTTCTTAATAATTGCCAGAAGATACAATAAACCCCCGGTATCTTATCTGGTCACAGATTCCTAAGTGACTGAAACCTCAGATAACATTCGTGCATCGAGCCCGCTTGCAAACCGCCCTTTTCAGGGAGATATTTATGAATCCCTGGCGAAGGTCGGGAGGAATATCGGCGCGTTCCAGCGCAGCCACGACGTGCGTGTCCGTCACCGCGACTCCCGCGGCGCTGGGACGGGGAGGAAGGTGGCTTTGAGGGAGCTGCGGTGCCCTTGGCCGCGGCCGGAGGGAGCTTGGCACGGTCCCCCTGCGGCCACACCACATTCCCTGCGGGAACGGCTCGATCGGCCTCCCAAGAATGAAAGTAAACACTCCTGCAAAGCCGTCCCGGGGTAAGAGCGATCAGCCCAGGGCCGGGGCTTCACACGTGGTGCTGCGGGCGGCCGGGGATGCAAACGGGGGGACAGGCAGCAGCGCAGCGCGGGCAGCCGCTTCCCAAACCCCCCCGGCCCCTCTCGAGGTACAAAGTCCCTTTTGAAACCCGGCCCGTGGTTCCTCGCTGGCGTGACTCCCCTCCACCGCTCCGTCCTCAGGCTGGGAAACGCCAGTTCCACCCCAAACAGACCAGAATTTCATTTCTCTCATTCAATTAAAAAAAAAAAAAAGTTCTCCAATCAAAAAAAGTTGTCGGAGCGTTTGTACGGCCGTCTCACTACGGAAGCGGCCACGGCGTCACCAGGTTGCCGCGGGTCCTTGGAGCGGTGCAGAGGGACCGACGGGGCGGGCGGGGAGCTGGCCCCCCCAGCCACAAAGGGAAACGGCTTTGGGGGGAATCCAGCCCCGGAGGCTCTAAGGGGCACAGTTTGGAAACATCCCTTCAAGGTATCTGAAGAGGAAAAAAAAACCAACAAAAAAAACCAACCCGCCTCAACTCAACTCATGAAAAGAGTGATTATCTGGAAGGAGTGCGAATCGGAATAAGGAAAAATAAGATGGAAAAGCCTGAAAGCAGAGAGGAGTTCAGGGCCGGGGAGGGGTTTCTGAGCAGCAGCAGCAGCTCATTTTCTCCCCCTTCCCCTGCCGTGGGGATGCAACGCTTTCCCTGCGGGACCCGCACCCCTATAACCAACCAGCCCAGCGCCGTTTTCCCCCGCGGGCACCGCGCTCGTAGGAAACGCTGCCCAGGGACACGCAGGTGATGGGCAGTGCCCGTCACGCAGCACCCGCACCACGGGGGCTGGGGGGCAGCGGAACCTGCAGCCTCCAAAAGGGGCAGCGAGGCCGGCAGAAAGGGGGGGTTACGGCCACCAGCTGGGGGGAGAGAGCTTAGCCCCGGGGCAGATCAGATGGCATGGGCACGGGAAGGGTTCAGGTTGGGAAACGGGATATGGAAAAGGAGGTTGAATGCCCAGCCCGCTCATCGGTGGGTGCCGAACGACAGCGCTGAGAAAAGGGAGTTACTGAAGCAGTTTTTCAGCTGAGAAACACCTGGTTCGTTTTCCTCAAGGTGGAAGCACTGCGGATCTCGGTGCTGACCGTGCCCAGCTCCGGGGCCCCATCTTTGGCCATGCTCATCCTCCAGTCGAGCACTGCCAGCCCCAGGACCCGGCTTCCCCTCCAGTACCGCGTGCCGTCAGCTGTGGTAAAACACAAAGCTCCCGGGCTCCCGACACAAACGGCTTTATTTCAGACACGAAGAGGTGCTGCATCAACCGGCAGGTGAAATACTCCACCGGCGCTGCTCAAGAGTTCAGCCGAGGTGATGAGAAATAATCCTCGCCAGCTTTAAAGCCTGTGAGTTTTGCAGTAATGCCGCTCCCCACGGCATCCCCGCCCGGCGAGACCGTTCCCAGCAGGACGCGGGCGGCCCCGGAGCCTGCAGCGGCACATCGCACAGCCCCAGCGCCGGCTGAGTGCTCTCCTTTCTGCCGCCGCCCGTGGGAAGAGCCGTTGTTCCCTACATCCAAGGCGGTTTTGGGGCGGCCGGCGCCATGGTAATTCCCTGGGAGCATCCTGCCCTACACCCGGGGGCTCCAGCCGCTGTACCTCAGCTCCCGCAGGCACCGAGTGGTGTTTTCTTCCTGGTTTTCATCTCCTTCTGAGCAGGGCCGCGTTGCAAGGGACGCGGCGTGTGTCTCCAGCCTGTCGGGCTTCCTGCGCCTGCAGCACCGGCGGCTTGGAGCATCCCGTCCCTCTCGGCAATCCGGGACCAGGCTGGGATGCTGGAGCCGCGGGGAGACAGGGATGCTGCTCCCAGGGATGCCCTGCCTCCCCCCGCACCTGCTGCGCTCTCGGCACCAGGCGTCTGTGTCCCGGTTTGAGGCAAAACCAGCGAATCCTGGAAATCGGAGAGCTGACGGCAGGGAGGGCCCCTCGCTCGGGCACAGAGCGAGCAGCGGCCAGGAAACCTGGCAGCGTTACTTGTGCCTCACGCCCAGGCTTTTTGACCAGTTTCTGCAGATTTGGAGAAGGTTTAAACCAGAAAGTCTGGTCTCATCTGTGCTTTCCTTTCCACCCCAATTTAAATGGCACTTTGCCAGAACCACCTCTTGGACGGGTTTATTCCAGGGGGATCCGGTCACAGAGCAGCAATGGAAAAGTACGTTTCCCTTCTGTGTTGGCCACACAGTGCCCGAGAGGAGACAATTCGAGTCTCTGTGACCTGAAACGCTGTCCCTGTCCCTCCTAATCCTAATCCCGCTGAAAATAGGAACGAAGAGCAAGCGGGCTCGGCACAAGGCTCGCAGCCGGGGCTGCGCGCAGGTCCTCATCTCACCCAGAGACCACCGAACCAGCGCACAACTCCCATTTTTCTCTTTTCGGGGTCGGAGCACCTAACTTGGCGTTCCACGACCAGCAATATCTTTCCACTGGCGCAACTTCACCCCTTCTAGGTCCTTCCGTAGCGCCACGGGCACGCAGAGCACCGCCGCGCGCTGCCCCAAACTGGCTCTGCGGGGGGCAGCTGGGCCAGCAGTGAAGGGCAGCGCGCGGTAACGGCGCCCGCCCCCCGAGCTGCCCTCGCACAGAGTAAAGACGAGGCGGCAGGGGAGGAGGCGCGCTCACGCGAGGTGGGTCCCCCTCCGCGGGCGCTCCCGAGCAGGTCCGTGCGCAGAGGGAGGAGCGGGGGGAAGGCGAGGGGATGAGTGAGAGCGCTGCCTGCTGCAAATATTGACATAACCATTATGGGCATGTATAAAACTCCCATTTGCGTGATGCGAGCGTGATATTCTTTGAATACTTCTGTCTCGAGGAATTCTTTATTTTGCCATAGAAGAAAAATGTTTTCATATTCTCTCCTGCCGTTCAGACCTGCAACCCAGCGAGCCCTTTTGCCCTTGAGAGCCATAACATTATTTGTTAACATTTTTATGATGCCAAATGGTCTGTGCTAGAACGGGTGCCATTCTTTAGCTGGGAAACCATATGGCATGCCGAGTAATAAATAAGGTATTGTGATAGTTAATGAACCTAATTGCCAGCAAAGGCTTTAATACAGAGAATGTGCTGCTGAGAATTTAGCACCACATTAGAGATGCAGCAGAGCTCCTCTGACTTCTGAGGCTTAATTTAAGTTCTATATTGCAAACTCCAGAAAATAATTCCAAACCCTCCTGCTGGAAAAGCAACCTGCTGGTAGACTGTGATTATACTGAATTACTAAAATCGCAATCAATTTTATACACTCAGTTAACCCTTGCTGGGGAACTCGCCTCCCCACCATTGGCGGGGACGCCACGTGGAAGAGGCGCCGGAGCCAAGCGAGCGGGAGCATCGCGGGCATCGTCCTCAGCACGGCCGGCACCCCCCCGGCATCCCCCTCCTCCGGCAGCAACCCCTTCTCCCGGCCTCTCCGCCGACCAGCCGAGCCGACTGCGGGCAAAGCGGGGAATAAAAGCCACGATTATGAACGGTCACCGCTACTTCCCCTCCGTGACTAACTTATTAGCCGCTGTCCTGGCGCGGCGGCAGCCGGACGTGGCAGGAAGCGCGGACGCAGCTCTGCCTCGCAGCGCAGGGGCTCCGGGAAGCGCTCCCAGCGCGGAGGCGGCGGCCGGAGCAAACTTCGAAACCAAGTTCAACTGGCTTTGATCTGGAGAGCGGAGCAGCTCTTCTGGCCTGACGGAACCCCCGGCGTCGCTACGGATTTTAAATGTTAAAGTGTGAGCCCTTTCAGCCCGGAAAGCCCTCAAAGTCCTGCCTGCAGAGGGGCACCGGCAGTCACCGGGATGCTGCCCACACAGCTCTGGTAGGGATGGCCACCGGTCCCAGTCACACTCGGGGCTTGTTAAAGCGGCCAGCGGAGGCTCGGGACACCGAACATTTGGCTGATGTGCAGCACACCACAGTCCGCAGGAAGATGAGGATACACCTGTTTTGGAAACGCTATTGCGGAAGACCCGCAGCTCTCCCAGCTGCATGCACAGACCCACTGTCCTGGGCAGAAGGGATGTCCCCCGCCACGGGTGACACTGCCTGCACCTCCTCCAAGGACGGCTCCGAGACGCTCAGCAGCACTGCAGACCGTCACTCAGGCTCTGCACATCGCCCCCCTTAAATCACTTGTCCTTACTTATCAAAAGCTGCCCGCTGGGTGGCAAGCCCCTGTTGGGACGCAGCTGTCCCCAGAGGCCACCCGCCGCCCCGGCCGCACGGGGAGGCCCCGCAGCTCCTCGGAGAAGAGCAGCGTGGCTCTTGCAGTCCCTCCGGAGGGAGGAAAAGCGAGGTTATTGGTTTCTTCCCGGCTCTGATTGCTCTCGGCCGTCCTGCAGTCACGTCCTTCTGCTGGCAGCGGGCGACCGGGCTCCATCAGGCAGCGACATCCCGGCTGGGAGCAGGAGGGAGGGAGACGGGAAGGTTCCCCAGTGGGGCTGCCCTTCTCCGTCCCCCTGCCTCGTCCTCGGCCACCTGCAGCCCTCTCCCGGCCCAGGCTGCGGGCCAGCGGCACGGCCGTGCTGCGTGCCCCGCTGCCACAGGGCGTCGAGGCAGGAGGTGGCCGGGGCCAGCGCCTGACGGCAGCATCGAATGGGGAAAGCGCCGAGATAAAGAGCTGCGCGGGGCGGATTTAATACTGTACATAAATACACTTTACAATCCGGGGAAGGGCTTGGTGCTAAGAGGAAACCATTGGAATATTTTATCGTGATGCAGATCGAGTGAAAAGACTGTGAATAAATAAAAGGGAAGATAATTATTTGATGGAGTTCTCTTAGGATATGCCACAGCGGGGAATACTTACGGAGAATACATATTACTAGAGAGACACAGCTATTCAAGCATCAAACTAACCTATAAATTGTCAGAGGAGAAAATTGGAGGAGAGGAATGGATGGGGGTTTGGGCACCGCTCTCATCAGTAACTCCGGGCTGCGCTTTCCCCCTTCCCCGCCGCAATTCCTCCTGCCCGAGGAGTCACGGTCCCTCAAAAAGGGAAGGCTGCCTCTAATAAATGTCTTTCAGAAATTACGGCCGAGCCACTACAGTACGGAGATGGCGGCATTTATCTCCCCGCCATCTGCGCGGGCTCCTCGGGCCGGGGAGCAGCAGCCTGCTGCCGGGAAGCCTCATCTCTCCTGCGCCTTTGCAGGGTGAGAAGGTTCCTCAGTGGAGCCCGATGTGCCTCGGTAACCATCCTACCCCCGTCGCTCCAGGCACTGCGCTCCTGTCTCCAACCGCAGCTCCCAGACCGGCCTTCGCCCCTGTTTCGGAGGGGAACCCCCACACGGGGACCCGGCCAGTCCATCCCCTGCAGTGCATTTCCCAGCGTCTTCCCCCTCGAGCCGAAAGTCGCCCGCCAAGTGCCAAGCTCTTCTGCGCCAGGTGCATCCCTCGACCACGCTTCTCGCCCACTCCTAGGCCAAGGGTCTTCAAGAAAGCGCTTTGCAAACGCTAAGGGGGTTGCGCCTCTCGGCAGCACCACTCGGAGGGATTGTCCCCATTTTTGGCAGCGACTTCCCTGAGGTCAGGGTGCTTCCTCGAGGCAGAGCTGGAGAGAACGTGGCGGTCCCAGCCTCCCCCCGGCACAGCTCCGACCGGCCCCGGGTCCCTCCAGGCCAGTTACAGCTTCACATCTCCCAGTTAATAATTACGTATTAATCCAAGCGACTTCACTCACCACTATTCCGAAGAGCCAGCTGCGGCTGTAAATAACCCACAAAACCTCATGTGCGCAATGCAAAAATCGGAGCAGTTGCAATGCTTATTGCACGCTAATGTCTCAGTTATTGAGCCATCGCTCTGGATGGGCGCCGGAGCCGCGCCAGGGACCCGGCACGTCGCTGGCCGGAGCGCCAATGTCAATGCTGGTGATCATCATAGGCAGGCACGCAATTAGTGCAACAGCCGCCCTCCTTTTCCCGCTCTGAATCGCGCCCTCGCTGCGGCACGGGGACCCCAACCTCCGCTTATCGACCGGCATCGCTTCCCCCGGAGAGAAGAGGGCGATTGTGGAGCCGGGGAGACCTGACACGGCCTGAAGTGAACCCCCCCGCCAAGTTCCCGAGCAAGTTTGCTGAAGGGAAGAGGAAGGCAGCAGCTCTTCATTAACCTTCCCCCTCCCAGGCGAGGCACAGGTTGAAAATACAAGCCCTGGGGTATGGGCTGCTACGGGAAAATCCTCGCCACGCGTCAAAAATGCTCTATCGCTTTTCCAGAGGCTATCTCAGCAACCCCATACAGACAGCACGGACAAAATCCAAACCACGACGACACGGAGTCTGTGGGAGCAACAGTTTGTTGTACGGCTTGTTTAATTAAGTGCCACTCCTGCATTTTCCCCTTTTCCCAGGGTTTTTGGCCCCGTCCCTTACCAGAACACCTCTTTCACCCAATGTAGCTCCCGCACGGCACTGGGTCCCATTCCCAGGGGCAGATGGGGCACAGGCGGGCCATGGGAGGGGGCTGAGGAAGACCAGGGTCAGCCCCGGCCCCACACCTGGGACAAAGGCTGGGGACCAGGTCTGTGTGGGGGCAAATGGCTTTACACCATTTCCTGAGGGGGCCGATGCCGTTAGCTCCGAGCATCTCCCGTCTCTCTGGGAGCCAAGGAAACCTTCGGTTCCTTTACGGGGAAGATGTGAGAGACGCCTGTGTTGCAAATAGGCAGCCTCGTGTAATTAGCAGAGGCGCTCGTTATTTTAAGCGCGACTCACCACCGCTTCCCAGACCCTGAGCAAGAGCAAAGTCAGCGCCGAATGCAGGATACCTTTAAGGCTGGCTCAGACAATAAAATCAAAGGCAGCCCCATGATGACGGGCCTCCTCCCTCCCTCCGCCTGCCAGAAGGGAATTGCTCACTCACCTGCACCCAGAATAGGACTTTGTCCCCGTTCCCGTCATTAATTTATTCCCCGTGAATTAGTGGGGCCCCGGAGACCCACACAGCCCACCTGTTCCAGCGCCCGGCGCTGACATTTGCAGCCTCGGCGGCAGGTACCGGCGCCGGCAAATGGTCCCATAAACCATGCGCTAACGCGGCACCTGCCAGCGCGGCCGCCCCGGGCCCCCCCGCAGCCAGGGAACCCGGGGTGCCGAGAGGAGCATCGTGCCCGGCTGGCAGGGACGGACACGCGCAGCCAGGGCACTTTTACATCGGCCTTATTTTTCCCTGGAAAAGGGGCGTTTGGCGCTGCAATAGCGGGGATGCTGGAAGGCGCGGTGCGAGGCTCCCCGGTTTGGGTGACGCGCGGTGCCGTACGCCGCCGATCCGCACACGTCTCCCCACCCGCTCCATCCCCTCGGCGGCGGTCACGCTTATGCGAGTGTTCCTCCATTTATTCCAAATGCACAGCGCCACTTTAATTGCTGCCATTCTGGACTCCAAACAAATTGGCCCTAAATGCGTTTTTGCGAAACAAGACGTATTTTGTTAAAAGGGGACGGGAGGAGGGCGATTTTTAAAACCGCTATCACCGTAATGCGATGAAATTACCATGTAGCAGGCAGGGGTCTGAAAGCCGCAATTAATATCCCACACCTTTCCGAATCCTTTGTGCCATGACAGTCCTGGAAAAACAGCGGCTGCTCTGGGGCTGCAGCGGGGGCCGCTCCCCCGCTTCCCCCCTTGGGCCCACGGCGGGCGCCCAGCACCTCCTCCCCTTCCCGGAGACGCAGGCGATAAAAACCCTGCGCGCCCCCATTTCCACCCACAGCTTTGGGCTTCTCCGTGGCGGAACGGTGGCCCTGGCTGGCGTGCCGCCCGCTCAGCGGCCAGCTGGGGCTTTGGCCACCGGGGCCAGTGTCAGCCGCACGCAGGGATGCCAAGCCCAGCGCATTGCTATGGGGCTCAGCAGAATGGGTGGTGGGGCAAGGGAGAGCCCCCCTTGCTGCTCCCGTGGCAATACAAGTCCAGGGTGGCCATCGGACACCATTATCACAGAATCCCAGAGTGGCCGGGGTTGGCAGGGCCCTCTGGAGACCACCTCCTCCAACCCCTGCCAGGGCAGGGTCACCCAGAGCGGGTGGCACAGGAACGCGTCCAGGCGGGTTGGGGATGTCTCCAGAGACGGAGACTCCCCCACCTCTCTGGGCAGCCTGTGCCAGGGCTCTGCCACCCTCAAAGAAGTTCCTCCTCGTGTTTAGGTGGAGCTTCCCATGGTCAAGTCTGTGCCCGTTACCCCTTGACCTGTCCCCGGGCACCACTGAGAAGAGCCTGGCCCCATCCTCCTGACACCCCCCCTTTAAGTGTTTATAAGTGTTGATAAGGTCCCCCCTCAGCCGTCTTTTTTCCAGACTGAAGAGACCCAAATCCCTCAGCCTTTCTTCATCAGAGAGCTGTTCCATCGCCTCAGCATCTTGGTAGCCCTATCCACACGAAACAAATCCATCTTTCCCTGGCCCTCATACCACGGGGCTGAGAACAGCCAGATTCATTCCTAATAGAGGGAAAACACAGAGGTTTTTTTAAAAGTAATGGGTAAACAATCCCTAGAAAAGAGAGAGACTGCTCCAGCTAAAGCAGCCGGCCAAGCACGCGCGGTCCAACGCAGCTCTGCTCCGCGACTGCGGGCTTGATGCGCACCCCCGAGGGACACGGCCCAAGGGCACGCATTTGGGCAGACGCTTCTCCCTCCGCAGGTGTCCACCCCAACAAGGGACTTTTTATCACGGCGCATCCCAGCTCCGCACTCCGAGGCCGACGCCGATGCTGGCAACGCGCCCTTCTGGGCTGGCAGAAGGGACGCAGGGGGTGGTGGTTCTCCCAGGCTCTGCCCAGCAGGGCGTCACACCCCACGGCACCGGGATGGGCGGCCGGACAACTCATCCTGGGGCATCGCGGGGACCCGTGGGTTCGTGTCTCTGCTCCGAGGCTCAGCCACCAAACCCAAACCCGTACCCGGAGCCGTCTCCTGCGTCTCCCGGAGCCACGGGGATTTGCTGGCCGGGGCACGGATAACCCCCAAGCCGAGCTCCGTGCTGTCGGGTGAGGGAGAGACTGAGGGTGGAGGTGAATCACGCCACGATTTCTAGGCAAAGTCCCGTTAATGAAACCGCTCAGAGGCATTGCGGCTCCTAGTCAAGTGCCGGGGAGATGGAAGCCTTATTTATGAGTAAGATATATCTGCAGAGGGAGCAATAAACCGCGGAGCAAAGTATGAAGGTTTGCAGCAAACGCTGTAAAGTTTTACGCTGCCGAAAACTAGGAATAAAAGATACACCCATTTAAAACAAAGTGGATGGAAAGGGTTTCCACAGGACTGTAAAACAGCCTTATAGCAGTTAATTGCTACTTTCTTGTTGCAGCACAGAGAAATTGAAACCAGGAAAAGAACCGTTCAAATCTCCACCGGAGAACAGGGGAAAAGAAAGGAGAGGGAGAGGAAAGAGAAAGAGAGGAGCGCGGGGGAACGCGAAGCTTTTGTTCGGATGCTCTGCACCACGCGGAGGAAGAGGCGCCTTTTGTTCCCGGCTGCTCCCGCGCCCCACGGCCGGGGAGAGCCCAGCCCCGGGGGGGACCGGGGCAGGACCCCAGCAGCACCCCCGGTTATTAGTCGTAGATAATTTAAGCACCATCACATCAACATCCATGCACCAGAAAATCAGCCGAGCACCTGTGGGCGCTCCTGCCGCCGGGAGGAGGGGGCAGAGGGAAAGGCAGCAGCGGGTATTCCTCCCAGTCCGACAGCAAACTCGAAGCGGAATACTTTTGACCAAGTAACATTCAGGAAATAAACATGAAATGTTTTCCGCAACAACCGAAACGACCGACCGCCGCGCTCCCAGCCAACTCCCGGCAAAGCACCGGTACCTGGCGGACGCCCCCAGGAATAGCTGTGCTCCTGCCTCCCGTCCTGGCCGTCCCTCAGCACGGACCCACCCCGGGAGCCCTAACGCGGCCGGCGAGAGAAACCTGGCGAGTTTGCAAAAAGCCCCCGAAGAGCTGTTGCATTTCAGAAAAGAAGTGCATTTTATCCTTCAAAAGCACAATTGCCTTCGCTTATTTCAAATACCCAGCGTTATCCGCAAAAGAACAGTCCCCCCCTTCTCCAAAAAGTAGCCGAGACGAGAAGCGTTTCCTTCTCGGGTGCTTTCTTTACGCGTGCGCCGGCACACAGGAGGCAGGGGAGAGTCCGGTAAAAAGCACGTCAAATAGAGAAAAGGCTGCTTTTGGCCCCAGCCCCGCAGCGCGTCGCCCCCCCCGGCACCGCGGTGCCCGCTGCCGCGCTTACCTCTCTGCGGTGGGCGAGGGGGCGGCGGGAGGGTTCCGGGGCCGGTCGGGGGACGCAGAGCCCGGGACCAGAGCGGGGGCTGCTGGGGCTCACACCCAGGTCCCCCATCAGTCCCGGGGCTGACCCCGCACCCGTGGCACCAGCCGGCTGCTGGCAAACGGGCTCTCAGGAGCCGGCACGCGCAGCCGGCAGCAGGCAGGGCCCAAAGCAGGAGAGCGGCAAGAGCTGAGCCCCCCCAGCCCCCTGCCTTTTATCACCTCCCCAGCTGCGGCTCACCCAGCTGAGGGCACGGGCCCAGGTGTCCCTCCTTCGGTGACGGGGCACAGCCCTGTCCCATCACCCCATCAGGGAGGGACCCTCCCCTCCCGGCACCTGCCCGCAGGGACTGCTTTTTTATTTTTTTCAAAAAAAATTATTTTTTTTTTTGGTTATTTTTCCTCCCTGTAATGGCAGATTTTGTGCATTATCCAGGCAAATAAGCGGAGCAATGCGTTCCGCAGCGTAAATATCGAAATGCTGTTTATATCAATCAGAGAAGCACTTAGGTAGAGATGACAATGGAGCCCGCAGAGCCCTAATCACACACTTTGATTGAACTGAAAGTACGGGGGAAAATGGAAATCAGCCGTCTAGAGCCGAGATTTCAATAGGGAGGGAAAGCTGGAGCAGCAGAGCCGTTTGGGGGCTGTTGCCGGCCCGGGGAGCCGCCGCCGCAGGCTCTGCGTCCCCTCTCCAGCAGCAGGGGGGTGACGAGGTGCGATGCGCGGGGACTCGCTCTCCCCGAGACGCTCCACCGCTCCCACTCAGAAATACCCCCAGGCCCTCTGGGTGCCGCCCGTGTACACTTTTATCCCCAAATCCTGCCATTCGATGAGCAAAAATGGGCTCTACGGACTGAAACGCAAGCGCTGCGCTGGCAAACGGCACCCGAAACGAGCCGAAGCCCCCAAGCTGCAGCCAGCTCAGGGCGACGCTGCTTCCATACCTCAACCTGCTGCCTTAAAAACCACCACACGCAGACCCGGGCCCGGACACGTGTGTTTGGGCTCCCTGAGCCCCGCCGCCCCCTCGGCGATGCTCGGCACCGCTGCCCACCCCCACCCCCGGCACCCTCCTCGGGGCACAGACCGCAGCATCACTGAAGGGTCATCTTTGGCGTCAGCTGCTGGCGCGTCCCCTTTGGTGACAGCATGCCCCCCCCGCCGGCGTGCCCGGGCAGCGAGGTGAGACTGGATGGCCGCATCCAGGTACAGCCTGCAGCACCTCCAATGGTTCTGTGAGCTCCAGGAGTTTCACACAGGGGGCAAATTCCCTCTCCCCCGCCTCCCGTTCCTGCTGCAGTGCAGGGACAAAACCCTGGGCATCACGAGGATCTGTCTCAGGGCTTCCAGCTGCAAGGCTGGGAGCGCCCATGCTCTGCCTCGGGGGCTGACGGCCCCTGGCAAATCCGCCCCCGGCTCCGCTTGCCATGGCTGGGGGGGCTCTTGTTGGGCCGGTGCCTTTAGAAACCGCTCCAGCCCGGGGTGTCAGCACTGGAGTCGCAGGGAGTGCTTGTTGTCAGCTTTGCTCTCAGCAGAAATCCTCTTTAGTGCGTTCATCTTTCAAGCTGACGTCCCTTTTTTGGCTTCCTGTCTCCGGCAGCTGGTTTCGCACCAGCAGGTCCGGCCGTGCGTGCGGGACGGCGAGCAGGGTTTGTTAAGAAAGTCACCTCGGGACCTGAAATAGCGCTTATTAGTTTGAGGATGATATGGCGGCTCGTCCGCCCGTCACTCCTCGTGACAGATCTTTAAAAAAAGCAAAGGCCAATTATATAGATTCGGAGTCAGTAATGAGCCTGGAACCGTTTGATCATTCCGGCTCCCGCTGGGGCGAGCGGGAAGAGGACGAGATGCTGCGGGGACCCGTCGCCGCGAGAAGCACAGGGCTCTGCTGCCTCTTCGTGGCGGGGACGGCGAAGGAGGCTGCCACCATGGCATCCCCTCCGCGCCAGCCGGGACGGTGGGCGAGGGGCTGCCGGGGGCCGCGGGGCAGGCAGGGACCCCCGGCGGGCAGGGCGCGGGGTCCAGAGCCGGCTCTGGAGCCAAAACCCAGGCGCCGAGGCTGGGAATTTTCTGCTTTTCAGTGCGAAAATGCAGCTTTTCCAAAGGAGACCAGAAAAAAATAAAAGCAACAAAATCCATGGAAGAGAACGGGAATTTCGGCAGGCGCTTTCCATGGATGGGAAGCGATTCCTCCTTCCTGGGGGGGGAGACTTTGACAGTCCTCTGCCAGGGCAGCTAATGGCCTTAAAACTTCCTTGCCACGTTACATTACCCAACGCGCTGACTTCAGTCTCCTGCTATTAAGAAGCCAAGGTGTCGACACACTAATTCTGTTTACAGAGCTGTCGGGCTGCGACTGCCGGCGACACCGGCTCGCGCTGGGCTGGTTTATTGCCGTCAATTACTGTAAAGCCGGGGACGTGTAACGTAATCCCAGGGATTGCCATTAATTGCGGCCGTTGGCGCGGGGGATCGTACGGCTCGGGGGCTGCTGGGGGGATTTCAGTCCCGAGTTACTATGGAAAAAGTAAAGCCGGGTGCGAAAGCCGGGAGGAAGGGACGGCCCTGCTGAGGAGCGGAGCGTGTTGGGCCGGCAGCCAGAGGGAGGACGCGGAGGGAGGTAAAAGCGAAAGCAGAGCAGGGCAGGAGGAGCGAGCAACAGGGATCGCGCTCGGCAGCATGGAGGCTCCGGCCGTCTTCACGGGCACAGACGTCTACCAGCGGAGTTTCAACCCTCAGGAGTACTTGAGGGAATTTTACAGGTTGAGCGACAGCCAGGGGCAGCCGAACACCTTCCTGACGCAAAACCTGAGGGTCCTGCAGAAAATGTTTTCCCTGGGTGAGTCCCCTCCCAGGGGCGTCCGGCGGCGCCATTTTGCAGGGCTGTCCTGGGGCTGCTCGGCCTGTGCCCCAGCGCGCAGCGACCTACACAGGCACGCGGACACTTCCACGTGTGTAT